>NC_090336.1:58813284-59121497 GCF_035084215.1 Heptranchias perlo | reverse complement strand
TTCTCCCTCCCCATCTCTCTCTCTCCCTTCTCTCTCATTCTCTCTCTCTCCTCCCCATTCTCTCTCTCCCTCCCTCCATTTCTCTCTCTCTCTCTCTCTCCTCTCCCTCCCTCCCCATTTCTCTCTCTTCTCTCTCTCTCTCATCCCTCCCCATTCTCTCTCTCCTCCCTCTCTCCCCATTCTCTCTCTCCCTCCCTCCCTCCCCATTCTCTCTCTCCCATGCTCCTCTCCCTCCCCATTTCTCTCTCTCGCCTCCCTCTCCTCCCTTTTCTCTCTCTTCTCTCTCCCTCCCCATTCTCTCTCTCCTCCCTCCCCATTTCTCTCTCTCTCCTCCCTCCCTCCCCATTCTCTCTCTCTCCCCATTCTCTCTCTCCTCTCCCCATCTTCTCTCTCCTCCCATTCTCTCTCTCTCTCTCCCTCCCATTCTCTCTCTCTCTCCTCCCCATTCTCTCTCTCCTCTCCTCCTCCATTCTCTCTCCCATTCTCTCTCTCTCTCCCATTCTCTTCTCTCCCCTCCCATTCTCTCTCCTCCCCATTCTCTCTCTCTCTCCTCCCATTCTCTCTCTCTCCCTCCCCATTCTCTCTCTCTCCCTCCCCATTCTCTCTCTCTCTCCCCATTCTCTCTCTCTCCTCCATTCTCTCTCTCTCCCCTCCCATTCTCTCTCTCTCCCCTCATCTCTCTCTCTCCCTCCCATTCTCTCTCTCTCCTCCCATTCTCTCTCTCTCCCCTCTCCCATTCTCTCTCTCTCCCCCTCCCATTCTCTCTCTCTCTCCCTCTTCTCTCTCTCTCATTCTCTCTCTCTCTCCCCCCATTCTCTCTCTCTCCCTCCTCCCATTCTCTCTCTCCTCCCTCTCCCCATTCTCTCTCTCTCTCTCCCTCTCTCTCTCTTCCCATCTCTCTCTCTCTCTCTCTCTCCCTCCCCATTCTCTCTCTCTCTCTCCCCATTCTCTCTCTCTCTCTCCCCATTCTCTCTCTCTCCTCCCTCCCATTCTCTCTCTCTCTCCCTTCTCTCTCCTCTCTCCCCATTCTCTCTCCTCCCTCCCATTCTCTCTCTCTCCCCCCATTCTCTCTCTCTCTCTCCCCTTCTCTCTCCTCTCTCCCCATCTCTCTCCCTCCCCTTCTCTCTCTCTCTCCTCCTCCCCCATTCTCTCTCTCTCACTCCTCCCCATTCTCTCTCTCACTCCCCCATTCTCCTCTCTCTCTCTCCCTCCCCATCTCTCCTCTCTCCCCATTCTCTCCTCTCCCTCTCCTCCATCCTCTCTCTCCTCCCCCTCACCTCTCTCTCTCTCCCCACCCTCCTCCCATTCTCTCCTCTCCCCTCTCTCTCCCCCCTTCCCTCTCCTCTCTCTCCCCCTCCCTCCCACTCCTCTCTCTCTCCCTTCTCCCTCCCCCCATTCTCCTCTCTCCCTCTCTCCTCCCCTCTCTCTCCTCTCTCCCTCCCTCTCCTCCCCTCCCCTTCTCTCCCTCCCCTCTCCTCCATCCCTCCTCCCCCTTCCCACTCCTCCCCTCCCTTCTCTCCCCCCCCCACACAACTCCCTCCCCTTCTCTCCCCCCCCCCCCCACAACTCCCTCCCCTTCTCTCCCCCCCCCCACAGCTCCCTCCCCTTCTCCCCCCCCCACACCTACCTCCCCTTCTCTCCCCGCCCCCACCTACCTCCCCTTCTCCCCTCCCCCCACACCTACCTCCCCTTCCCCCCCCCCCACACCTACCTCCCCTTCTCCCCCCCCCCACACCTACCTCCCCTTCTCCCCCCCCCCCACACCTACCTCCCCTTCTCCCCCCCCCCCACACCTACCTCCCCTTCTCCCCCCCCCCCCACACCTACCTCCCCTTCTCCCCCCCCCCCACCTACCTCCCCTTCTCCCCCCCCCCACACCTACCTCCCCTTCTCCCCCCCCCCCACACCTACCTCCCCTTCTCCCCCCCCCCCACACCTACCTCCCCTTCTCCCCCCCCCCACACCCTACCTCCCCTTCTCCCCCCCCCCACACCTACCTCCCCTTCTCCCCCCCCCCACACCTACCTCCCCTTCTCCCCCCCCCCCCCACCTACCTCCCCTTCTCCCCCCCCCCACACCTACCTCCCCTCCCCCCCCCCACACCTACCTCCCCCTCTCCCCCCCCCCCACCTACCTCCCCTTCTCCCCCCCCCCACCTACCTCCCCTTCTCCCCCCCCCACCACCTACCCCCCTTCTCCCCCCCCCCCCCACACCTACCTCCCCTTCTCCCCCCCCCCACACCTACCTCCCCTTCTCCCCCCCCCCACACCTACCTCCCCTTCTCCCCCCCCCCACACCTACCTCCCCTTCTCCCCCCCCCCACCTACCTCCCCTTCTCCCCCCCCCACACCTACCTCCCCTTCTCCCCCCCCCCCACACCTACCCCCCCCCCCACACCTACCTCCCCTTCTCCCCCCCCCCCACCTACCTCCCCTTCTCCCCCCCCCCACCTACCTCCCCTCTCCCCCCCCCACACCTACCTCCCCTTCTCTCCCCCCCCCCCACACCTACCTCCCCTTCTCCCCCCCCCCACACCTACCTCCCCCCCCCCACACCTACCTCCCCTTCTCTCCCCCCCCCACACCTACCTCCCCTTCTCCCCCCCCCCACACCTACCTCCCCCCCCCACACCTACCTCCCCTCTCTCCCCCCCCCCACACCTACCTCCCCTTCTCCCCCCCCCCACACCTACCTCCCCTTCTCCCCCCCCCCACACCTACCTCCCCTTCTCCCCCCCCCCCCCACCTACCTCCCCTTCTCCCCCCCCCCACCTACCTCCCCTTCTCCCCCCCCCCACACCTACCTCCCCTTCTCCCCCCCCCCACACCTACCTCCCCCCCCCACACCTACCTCCCCTTCTCTCCCCCCCCCCCACACCTACCTCCCCTTCTCCCCCCCCCCACACCTACCTCCCCCCCCCCCACACCTACCTCCCCTTCTCTCCCCCCCCCCACCTACCTCCCCTTCTCCCCCCCCCCACACCTACCTCCCCTTCTCCCCCCCCCCACACCTACCTCCCCTTCTCTCCCCCCCCCACACCTACCTCCCCTTTCCCCCCCCCACACCTACCTCCCCCCCCCCCACACCTACCTCCCCCCCCCCACACCTACCTCCCCCCCCCACCTACCTCCCCTCTCTCCCCCCCCCCACCTACCTCCCCTTCTCCCCCCCCCCCACACCTACCTCCCCTTCTCCCCCCCCCCACACCGACCTCCCCTTCTCTCCCCCCCCCCCACACCTACCTCCCCTTCTCCCCCCCCCCACACCTACCTCCCCTTCTCCCCCCCCCCCCACACCTACCTCCCCTTCTCCCCCCCCCCCCACACCTACCTCCCCTTCCCCCCCCCCCACACCTACCTCCCCCCCCCCACCTACCCCCCCCCCCACACCTACCTCCCCTTCTCCCCCCCCCCCCACACCTACCTCCCCTTCTCCCCCCCCCCCACACCTACCTCCCCCCCCCACACCTACCTCCCCTTCCTCCCCCCCCCACACCTACCTCCCCTTCTCCCCCCCCCCCACACCTACCTCCCCTTCTCCCCCCCCCCACACCTACCTCCCCTTCTCCCCCCCCCCCCACACCTACCTCCCCTTCTCCCCCCCCCCCCCCACACCTACCTCCCCTTCTCCCCCCCCCCCACACCTACCTCCCCTTCTCCCCCCCCCCCCCACACCTACCTCCCCTTCTCCCCCCCCCCCCCACACCTACCTCCCCTTCTCCCCCCCCCCACACCTACCTCCCCTTCTCCCCCCCCCCCACACCTACCTCCCCTTCTCCTCCCCCCCCCCACCTACCTCCCCTTCTCCCCCCCCCCCCACACCTACCTCCCCTTCTCCCCCCACCCACACCTACCTCCCCTTCTCCCCCCCCCCCACACCTACCTCCCCTTCTCCCCCCCCCCCACACCTACCTCCCCTTCTCCCCCCCCCCCACACCTACCTCCCCTTCTCCCCCCCCCCCCCCACACCTACCTCCCTCTCCCCCCCCCCCACCACACCTACCCCTTCTCCCCCCCCCCCCACACCTACCTCCCCTTCTCCCCCCCCCCCACCTACCTCCCCTTCTCCCCCCCCCCCCCACCTACCTCCCCTTCTCCCCCCCCCCCCACCACACCAACCCCCCTCTCCCCCCACCCCACACCTACCCCCCCACCCCCTCACCCCCCCCCCCCCCACCACCCCCCTCCCCTCCTCCCCCCCCCCCACAACCTCCCCCCCCCCCCCACCCACACCCCCCCCCCCCCCCCCCCCCACCCACCACCCCTTCCTCCCCCCCCCCCCACACCTACCTCCCCTCTCCCCCCCCCCCCACACCTACCTCCCCTTCTCCCCCCCCCCCCCACACCACCACCCCTCTCCCCCCCCCCCCACACCTACCTCCCCTTCTCCCCCCCCCCACACCAACCTCCCCCCCCCCCCCCCCACCCACCCCCCACACCCCCCCCCCCCCACCTACCCACCCCCCCCCCCACCCAACCACCCCTCTCCCCCCCCCCCACACCTACCTCCCCTCCCCCCCCCCCCACCTACCCCCCCCCCCCCACACCTACCTCCCCTTCCCCCCCCCCCCACACCACCTCCCCCAACCACCCCCCCCCCCCACACACCACCCCCCCCCCACCACCCCCCCCCCCCCACCACCACCCCCCCCCCCCCCCCCCACCACCCAACACCCCTCCCCCCCCCCCCCACACCACCCCCCCTCACCCCCCCCCCCCACACCTACCACCCCAACTCCCCCCCCCCCCCCACACCTACCTCCCCTCCCCCCCCCCCCACCCTACCTCCCCTTCTCCCCCCCCCCCCCACACCTACCTCCCCTTCTCCCCCCCCCCCCACACCTACCCCCCTTCTCCCCCCCCCCCCCACACCTACCTCCCCTTCTCCCCCCCCCCCCCCACACCCTACCCCCCCCCCCCCCCCCCCACACCTACCTCCCCTTCTCCCCCCCCCACACCCACCCCACCCCCCTCTCCCCACACCCCCCCCCCCACCACCCAACCTCCCCTTCTCCCCCCCCCCCCCCACACCTACCTCCCCTCACCCCCCCCCCCCCCCCCACACCTACCACCCCTCTCCCCCCCCACCCCACACCTACCCCCCTTCCCCCCCCCCCACACCCACCACCCCTCTCCCCCCCCCCCCACACCTACCACCCCTCCCCCCCCCCACACCTACCTCCCCCTCTCCCCCCCCCCCACACCTACCTCCCCTTCACCCCCCCCCCCCCACACCTACCCCCCTTCTCCCCCCCCCCACACCTACCCCCCCTTCCCCCCCCCCCCCACACCTACCCCCTCCCCCACCCCCAACACCCCCCCCCCCCCCCACACCTACCTCCCCTTCCCCCCCCCCCACCCCCCAACACCCCCCCACCTACCTCCCCCTCTCCCCCCCCCCCCCCCCCCCACCACCCCCCAACTCCCCCCCCCCCCCCCACCCACCCTCCCCTCTCCCCCCCCCCCCACACCAACCTCCCCTTCTCCCCCCCCCCCCACACCTACCATCCCCCCCCCCCCCCCACCACCCCCACCCCCCACCACTCCCCCCCCCCACACCTACCTCCCCTTCACCCCCCCCACCACCTACCCCCCCCACCACACCACCTCCCCTTCTCCCCCCCCCACACCTACCACCCTTCCCCCCCCCCACACAACCACCCCCCCCCCCCCACACCTACCTCCCCTTCTCCCCCCCCCCACACCTACCTCCCCTTCTCCCCCCCCCCACACCTACCTCCCCTTCTCCCCCCCCCCCACACCTACCTCCCCTTCTCCCCCCCCCCCCACACCTACCTCCCCTTCTCCCCCCACCCCCCCCCACACCCCTCCCCCCCACCACCTCCCCCCCCCCCCACACCTACCTCCCCTTCTCCCCCCCCCCCCCACACCTACCTCCCCTTCTCCCCCCCCCCCACACCTACCTCCCCTTCTCCCCCCCCCCCCCACACCTACCTCCCCTTCTCCCCCCCCTCCCCCCCCCACACCTACCTCCCCTTCTCCCCCCCCCCCACCTCTCCCTCTCCCCCCCCCCACACCTACCTCCCCTTCTCCCCCCCCCACCACCTACCTCCCCCCCCCACACCTACCTCCCCCCCCCCCCCCACACCTACCTCCCTTCTCCCCCCCCCCACACCTACCTCCCCCCCCCCACACCTACCTCCCCTTCTCCCCCCCCCCACCTACCTCCCCCCACACCTACCTCCCCTTCTCCCCCCCCCCCACCTACCCCCCCCACCTATCTCCCCTTCTCCCCCCCCCACCTACCCCCCCCCACACCTATCTCCCCTTCTCCCCCCCCCCACCACCCCCCCTACCTTCCCCTTCCCCCCCCCCCCCCCACCTACCTCCCCCCCCCCACACCTACCTCCCCCCCCCACACCTACCTCCCCCCCCCACACCTACCTCCCCTTCTCCCCCCCCCCACACCTACCTCCCCTTCTCCCCCCCCCCCACACCTACCTCCCCTTCCCCCCCCCACCTCCCTTCCCCCACACCTACCTCCCCCCCCACACCTACCTCCCCCCACCTACCTCCCCCCCCCACCTACCTCCCCCCCCACACCTACCTCCCCCCCCCACCTACCTCCCCTCTCCCCCCCCCCCACACCTACCCTCCCCCCCCCACACCTACCCCCCCCCCACACTACCTCCCCTTCTCCCCCCCCCCACACCTACCTCCCCTTCTCCCCCCCCCCACTACCTCCCCTTCTCTCCCCCCCCCACACCTACCTCCCCTTCTCTCCCCCCCCCCCTCTCTCCCCTCCTCCCCTCCCCCTCCTCTCCCCCCACACCTCCCCCACCTACCTCCCCCCACCTACCTCCCCCCACCTACCTCCCCCACCTACCTCCCCCCCCCCCCCTACCTACCTCCCCCCACACCTACCTCCCCCACCTACCTCCCCCCCCCCCCCCACCTACCTCCCCCCACACCTACCTCCCCTTCTCCCCCCCCCCCCCACACCTACCTCCCCTTCTCCCCCCCCCCCCACACCTACCTCCCCTTCTCCCCCCCCACACCTACCTCCCCTTCTCTCCCCCCCCCCACACACCTACCTCCCCTTCTCCCTCCTCCCCCCCCCTCTCCCCCTCTCCCCCCCCCCTCTCCCCTCTCTCCCCCCCCCCTCTCCCCTCTCCCCCCCCCCTCTCCCCTCTCCCCTCTCTCCCCCCCCCTCTCTCTCTCCCCCTCTCCCTCCCCCTCCCCCTCTCCCTCCCCCTCCCTCTCCCTCTCCCTCTCTCTCCCCTCTCTCTCTCTCCCCCCTCTCTCCTCTCTCCCAGTCCCAGTGCCACGATTCCCCGCTGTTCCCGGTTTCTTGCCTGTGACGGGCCGACTCTGCTCCCCGGGATTTGTTGTTACCGGGCGGTGATTTTAAGCGAGTCCGCTTTCCAGGGAGCACCAGCGGGCCGACCAACACCACTCACCGGGCCCGGCCACCGGCTCCGTGTGATCCCGGCCACCGGCTCCGGGTGATCGCGGCCACCGGCTCCGGGTGATCCCGGGGCGGCGCAGTCCCGCCAATCGGCCCCGGAAGAATTGAGAGGCGATTTTCTTTTTTTGTCCTCCGACAGAAACACAACACCCTTTCCTATGGCAGAAATACAGGGGCAGGTCAATCGTGAAAAAGAAAAGATCTTTGCTAAAAACTCCTAAACCTGAATCTATATCCAACTCTTTGCAGTTTATATTTTATATACACGTGTGTATACATAGAGATTACAACATGGAAACAGGCCATTCGGCCCAACCAGCCCCTATCATGTTTGCCCTCTACCTGGGCAGATAGTTCTCATCACATTTACCCACCCTGTTAGGGACATAGGAACAGGAGTAGACCATTCAGCCCCTCAAGCCTGTTCCACCATTCAATTAGATCATGGCTGATCTGTTTTTTAATTCCATCTACCCACCTTGGTTTTGTAACCCTTAATACCCTTGCCTAACAAAAATCTATCAGGCACTTTACAACCTTCTGGACTCATCACTGCTCCCATTTTCTTGATGTGGAGATGCCGGTGATGGACTGGGGTTGACAATTGTAAACAATTTTACAACACCAAGTTATAGTCCAACGATTTTATTTGAAATCTACAAGCTTTCAGAGGCTTCCTCCTTCCTCAGGTAAATGTCAGGAACTCCTCGAAGCCTACGCATTTATAAATCATAGAACAATACATGGTGATTACAGATAGTCTTTGCAACTGCCCGTTGCCAAGGCAATCACCGTGTTCAGACAGAGAGGTGTTACCTACAGAACCCCCGAACATACATTCAACAAAAAAAACAAACAGGAGAAAAAAAACAGAGAGAGAGAGGCAGAAACATCCGGAAGGCAGAGAAAGCCAGCAAATGACCCGTTATATTAAAAACAGATAGCTTTTGTTCGCTGGTGGGCTTACGTGTAGCGTGACATGAACACAAGATCCTGGTTGAGGCCGTCCTCATGGGTGCGGACCTTGGCTATCAATTTCTGCTCGACGATTTTGCATTGTCGTGTGTCTCGAAGGCCGCCTTGGAGTACGCTTACCCGAAGGTCGGTGGCTGAATGTCCCTGACTGCTGAAGTGTTCCCCGACTGGGAGGGAACCCTCCTGTCTGGCGATTGTTGCGTGGTGTCCGTTCACCCATTGTCGCAGTGTCTGCCTGGTCTCGCCAATGTACCATGCTCTGGGGCATCCTTTCCTGCAACGTATGAGGTAGACAACGTTGGCCGAGTCACAGGAATATGAACCGTGCACCTGGTGGGTGGTGTCCTCTCGTGTGATGGTGGTATCTGTGTCGATGATCTGGCATGTCTTGCAGAGGTTACCGTGGCAGGGTTGTGTGGTGTCGTGGACGCTGTTCTCCTGAAGGCTGGGTAATTTGCTGCGAACGATGGTCTGTTTGAGGTTGGGTGGCTGTTTAAAGGCGAGTAGTGGAGGTGTGGGGATCGCCATAGCGAGGTGTTCGTCGTCATTGATGACATGTTGAAGGCTGCGGAGAACATGGTGTAGTTTCTCCGCTCCGGGGAAGTACTGGACGACGAAGGGTACTCTGTTGGTTGCGTCCCGTGTTAGTCTTCTGAGGAGGACCCATTTTCTTGGACAGCAGGTGCTGGTAATGGTTCTGATGTCGCCATTTACAGCTCCTCTAGACCCATCTTTTGTTTCTTTATTTGTCCCATTAACCCCCTCCTTGCCTCGCACCATCATCCCTTTTGTCATTTAATCATTCCTGCCCGCCACTCTATCAGAGACCTTCCCCTTTATTCTTTCATCCTCTCCCCCCCACCCCCAACCTTTCCCTGGCTCTGTACTTGCTTAAAAACTGTTTAATTTTCAACTTCTTCCAGTTCTGACGGAGGGTCATTGACCTGAAACATTAACTCTGTTTCTTTCTCCACAGATGCTGCCTGACTTGCTGAGTATTTCCAGCATTTTCAGTTTTTATTTCAGATTTCCAGCATCTGCAGTATTTTGCTTTTGAAAAATCTATCTATCTCAGTTTTGAAATCTTCAATTGACCCCTAGCCTCAACAGCTTTTTGGGGGAGAGAGTTCCAGACATCACCCCTGAACGGCCTAGCTCTAATTTTATGGTTATGCCCCCTTGCTCTAAACTCCCACACCAGAACAAACAGTTTCTCTCTATCAACTGCTTTAAGCATCTTAAACACCTCAATTAGACCACCTCTTAATCTTCCGTACCGTACCCATTCATCCCCTTGTCCTTCATCCACCCATCCAATCTAATCTTAAATGTTGACACAGTTTCTGCCTCAACCAATAACTCTGGAAATGAATTCCACAGCCTCACAACTCTCTGTGTGAAGGAGTTCCTCCTGCTCTCTGTTCTAAATATCTTACATTTAATTTTGTATCTATGGCTCCTCATTCTTGACCCTTCAACTACTGGTAACAGTCTGCTCCTATCTACCCTGTCCCAGTCTTTCATAATTTTAGACACTTCTATTATATTGTCCTGTAATCTGCATTGATCTAATGAAAATAGCCCCAATTTTGCAAGTCTTTCTTTGTATTTCCTTATACCGGGCAGTATCCCAGTGAATCTACATTGTACCCTCTCTAAAGGCTCAATAACCTTGCTATAGTGTGGAGCCCAATACTGCACACAGTACATTAACTGAGGTGTTATTAAGGTTTTATATAGACTCATCATTACCTCTTGGCTTTTATATTCAATACCTCATGATAAAATCTAGAATTACATTAACTCTTTTTACATCCTTATGTCCTGTGAACCGATGCCCCCAAATCCTCCTGCTCTTCCACAGCACTGAGCCTACTTCCAGTCAGAGTATAATTACTGCTGTTTTTTTTAACCAAAAGGTATCAGCTCACACTCACTGACATTGAATTCCAACTGCCACTTTTTTAGCCCATTCCCCATCCCTTTGCAACTTCCTTTGCTCTTTTAAAGAATTAACTATACCTCCTATTTTGGTATCACTTGCAAATTTTGGCACCACTCCCCCTAGACCTATATCCAAATCATTGATATGCACAGTGAACAGAGGTGGCTCCAGAACTGGATCACATGGAACACCACTCCCCACTTCAGACACTCTGAAAAACTGACTTTAACTCCTACTCTCTGTTTCTTCATTCTAACCAATTTTTAATCCAGTTTGCTATCCTCCCACTAATTCCATGACTCCTCTCCAGTAATCTCCCATCTACCTTGTCAAAGGCTTTCCTAAAGTCCATGTACAGTACATCCACTACATTTCTCCCATCTACAATAGCAACTTGCATTTATATAGCGCCTTTAATGTAGTAAAATGTCCCAAGGCACTCCACAGGAAGGTTATCAAACAAAATTTAACACCAAGCCATGTAAAAAGATATTAGGACAGGTAACCAAAAGCTCGGTCAAAGAGATAGGTTTTAAGGAGCATCTTAAAGGAAGAGAGAGGGGGCAATTAGGGATGGGCAATAAATGCTGTCCTCGCCAGCGATGCCCACATCCCATGAACGAATAAAAAAAAGAGACAACTACCATGTCTTATTACCTCCTCAAACCTGTGCGGGCTACTTTTCTTTATCAGATACACAGTAATCTCATCCTTAGAGACTACATTTTTTCCCATCATAGATGTTAAACCAACTGGCCTGTAATTACACAGGTTAGCTCTGTCTCACTTTTTGAAGATGGATGCTACCTTGGCCACTCTCCAGTCATCTGGCTCACAGCCACTGTCAATAGAGCCCTGAAATATAAATTTATAGAACCTCAGCGATTTCCTCCCTCTTCTCCCTCAGGATCCTCGGATGTATCTTGTCGGGTCCTGGCACTTTGTCTCCCTTTAGCCTAACTAACTTATCTAAAAGTTTTCTTTTATCCATCATAAAATCTCACATTTCCCTCTCAACCACCTCAGGATTCACCTACTCTCCGATATCCTTTCCTTTAGTAACGACCGATGCAAAACACTTCTTAAATACCTCCGCCATTTTTTGATCATCATCAAATTGGCAATTTTGTCCTCTCAAGGAAGTGTGGACAATGTTGGACAAATACTTAGATATGGGGTTTTCAGTCAAAAGCACATACCTATGGCAACAACTTGTGCCATAGTCATAACCTTAGTGAAAAGTGGCAAACTGTACTTGCCTTATGGGTCACAGGGAACAAACAGTAGGAGGGTACAGGCACAAGATTGTACATGCAAAGAAAGAAAGAAAGACTTGCTTTTATATAGCGCCTTTCATGACCTCAGGACATCCCAAAGGTGCTTTAAAGCCAATGAAGTACTTTTTGAAGCATAGTCACTATTGTAATGTAGGAAATGCGGCAGCCAATTTGCGCACAGCAAGGTCTCACAAACAGCAATGTGATAATGACCAGATAATCTGTTTTAGTGATGTTGGTTCAATATTGGCTAGGACACCGGGAATAAATCCCCTACACTTCTTCAAAATAGTGCCATGGGATCTTTTATGTCCACCTGAGAGAGCAGACGAGGTCTTGGTATAACATCTCAACTGAAAGACAGCACCTCTGACAGCTCAGCATTCCCTTCAGTACTGCACTTGAATGTCAGCCGAGATTTTGTCAGCTCTGGAGTGGGACTTAAACCCACAGCCTTCTGACTCAGAGGGCTGAGTGCTACCAGTGAGTCACGGCTGACACAGATGAGCAAGGAACAGACAAGTGATAATATAGTCTTCTCTCATCCTGTCTGTGTTTTTCTCTATTTTCTCTTTTCTTTTTCTCTTCATTGTGGTAAAATTTCCACTCAGCTACTTGTCACCCAGATGCTCTTAACTCTAATAACAAATTCTGGGCAAGGGGATTAATCTCCATCCTTAGCACTGAGATTAGGAGGACAGAATCCAGTCATCAATGGAGAAGCAAAGGAGTGAAGAGGAAGGATTTACAAGCTGATCTGATTCGAATCAGCTGGGTTTTTTTTAACATGCGCTGCCATATAATTTTATATGTTCGCAGAGATTTTCCTGCTCTTTTACAGTGTTGTTTTGAGACTCCCGCACACATTATAGAACTCTTGGAGTGTCAGCCGAGCAGTGGTTAGTGTGAGAGGGAGTTGAGAGACTGCACTTTCAAACAGCAGAGAACTCCCTCAACAGATGTTACAAAAAAAAATTCCAAATTGGCATGGTTTTCAAAAAGTGTTTCTTTTCTCCTTTTCTGGCCCAGATTTTCAAAAACGTATAAATCATTCCCGCCACCAAGGATCCTGAGGGGGAAAAAAATATCTTTTTGAATCACAAAAAAATCCAACAAGAAATTCAGGAGAAACTTCTTTACTCAGAGAGTGGTTAGAATGTGGAACTTGCTACCACAAGGAATGGTTGAGGCAAATAGCACAGATGCCTTTAAGGGGAAGCTAGATTAACACAAGGGAGAAAGGAAGAGAAGGTTATGCAGATAGGGTTAGATGAAGTAGGGTGGGAGGAGGCTAGTTGGCCCGAATGGCCTGTTTCGGTGATGTACATTCTATGTAATTCTTTGTAATTTCAAGAAGCAGAGGACAAATGTGCAGGTCACCAAGTAATATGCACAGCCAACAATCTTGTGGTTATATACTAATTTCCTTCTGCAGCTGCATATAAGTCTCTGCACTTTTGAGACCTTTATGTTGTATGGGAAACTTGTACGTCCAGTTGGTCAAGAAAGGAACACAGGAACAGGAGTAGGCCATTCAGCCCTTCGAGTCTGTTCCGCCATTTAATTAGATCATGTCTGATCTGTAACTTAATTCCCATCTACCCACCTTGGTTCCGTAACCCTTAATACCCTTGCCCAACAAAAATCTATCAATCTCAGTTTTGAAATTTTCAATTGACCCCCAGCCTCAACAGCTTTTTGGGGGAAGAGAGTTTTAGATTTCCACTACCCTTTGTGTGAAGAAGTGCTTCCTGACATCATCCTTATAGAATGATTAATTAATTATTTAATTAAAGGCACTGACATTCACTTAAAAATGAATTACTGCACAGATCAATTTTCATTAAAAGTAAACAATAGAAACTGTCACTGTTTTCCATCCAATCAGTCCATGTTTTTTTGTCCACATGCACTAAGGAGATTCTGTTTATCGCTGAAAAGGATTACTTCAAAATGCAGAGTCCAACATCATGAGGGACCTGAACTATGTATAATATATTTTTAAAAATCTTTTGTCTGCAGGCATTTCCTGTCATCTTTTTCCCATTATAAATTCCTATGTCCACATTTATAGTGGAAACTGCCTATGTAAACTTGTCATGCTGTAATTACACACACACACCAGTTGAGGCACTACAGCACCACATCCTGTGCACATTCCCCGGCTCTGAATGTAAGTAGGTAGCTTGTTCTCAGACCTGTGCTCCAAGGCCATTCTGTAACCAACCATTGGGAGGTTCATCTGATTTTTTTTCGTCCCCCTTTTTATCCCGGCGCAGACTCAATGGGCCGAATGGCCTCCTTCCATGCTGTAACCTTTCTATGATTTCTATGATCCCACATTGAGATTGAAAGTCTGGTCTGGGTCAAAGCACAACTGGGATAGATGTCCAGTCAAGGGAGTGGAAAAATGGGGCAGAATCGTGTTGTGCCTGGATTCTGCCCCATACTTCTTCCAACCATTTTTTTGGTTGGGCAGGTCCATATGCAGATCCCCCCACCTGCCCCCCACTGTGTCAAGGGGGAGCACCTGAGGCAGTTCCCAAGCTATTTTACCAAGAATTCCAACCATTACACCCTGGAGAGCTGGAGCTGGAGTGAGTTCCACTCTGGCTCCAGACCTTGCCAGAAGTAAGGTAATGACTACCCTTCTGTACCAGAGATATAACTCCCACTGGAGCGGAAGCTTCCTCGGAGCCACTATCTCTTCGGCCCGGAGCCTAACGGAGTACATGTAGGCTGCTGCCTCTTCCTGCTGCCAGCGGGTACCTCTGATGCATCCCTTATAGGTGAGATGCGCCCACCCAAACGTGCTCATTACCCCATCTCCTTGATTTAGGAAGGGGTCGGCATCCATAGCTTCAGGTGGCTGGGAATCCCATTTCACTGATCATCTGGTGTGGGAGCAGGGACCTGGGGATTTCCAGCCCCTTTGCATCTGTTGTTTTTTGGATGTTCCAGCAGACATAACCTGGGCAGATACACTTGCACATACTCAGGTGGTGGCAGATCAGCTGATGCCCTGTATTGCCAGGCAGTCTCTTTACATATATTTAACCTTTCATCAATGCTGTTCCAGCCTTGACTTTTCAAGCATCAAAATTTTAAAGTTTTATTTTCAACCTGATGGTTCTTTTTTCTCTTTAAACGTCACTCACCAACAAATATCTGGTGGATTTGGCGAAGTGCGTTGTTGGATTTTGAATGACCGCTGGTGGACAGAAAGGAATGCTTTGTATAATTCTGGCAAAATCTATTCAGGTATTTATGTACTATTTGGTGCAAGTAGGGGATCCTCCTAGAATTGTGTTCACTATCATATGCTGACGCTCCCAGTGCAGTACTGAGGGAGTGCTGCACTGTTGGAGGTGCCCTCTTTCGGATGAGACGTTAAACCGAGGCTCCATCTGCCCTCTCAGGTGGACGCAAAAGATCCCACAGCACTATTTCGAAGAAGAGCAGGGGAATTCTCCTCGCTTGTCCTGGGCCAATATTTATCCCTCAACCAACATCACTAAAAAACAGAAGCAAAATACTGCAGATGCTGCAATTCTGAAATAAAAACAGAAAATGTTGGAAAACTCTCAGCAGGTCAGGCAGCAGCCGTGGAGAGAGAAACAGAGTTAATGTTTCAGGTCGATGATCTTTCTGTGGTAAGTGTAACATGCTTGGGAAGAACAGGTGACTTTGGACCTCTCCAAATCTCTCCACCACTGGGGGTTTTCCTCACCTCATGTCTGGGTCTATTGTAGACTAATTGAGAGAGATCGATGCATTATCATTGCATCATGCAGCTACCAGGATGGTAGAAGGCCAAACTAGATGGACTTTGGTCTTTTTTTCAACTAGCAATTCCTATGTTCCTCTCCCAGGAGATTGCATGGCTGTTGGTGGATTGGGGACATTGAGGACAATAAAGGTCAGTCGCACCATAACGGTATGAGACAGGCTCGATGGACCAGTTGGTCATTTTCATATTTTCGTAAATGGTGAGACTCTTAACAGAGTGGAGGGACAGAGAGATCCGGGGTGCAGATACATAAGTCTTTAAAGGAGAGAGTGCAGGTAGAAAAGTCTATCAACAGGCAGGATTCTGGGTTTTATATATAGGGGCATTGAACATAAAAGCATGGAAGTGATGCAGAATTTATACAAGACATTGGTTACAGTTGCAATAGTGCTTGCAGTTCTGCCACCCTATAATAGGAAATATATTAGGGCCATGGAAAGGATACAGTGAACATTCACTAGAATGACACCCGGAATGAGAGGTTATTGTTATAAACAAAGGTATGAAAATTTGGGGTGGAGTATGGGGTGGCTTTTTTTCAACTGGGAGAGAAAAGATTAAGTGAAAACCTAATAGAAGTTTTTGAAATTATGAAACGTGAAAATGAAAGGGAGAGGGGGGAAAATGGAAATGAATTTTATTCACATAGAATATCATTTGAACATTGAATGTTTTACCACAAGTAGCTGTTGAGGCAGAGATCACAACATCGTTTTTGAGATTTGAAATCAGTATTCGAAAATGAAAAATATAAAAGGATTTAAAAAAAAATATTCATTCTGGGGATGTGGGCATCACTGGCAAGGCTGGAATTTATTGCCCATCCCTAGTTGCCCTTGAGAAGGTGGTGGTGGACCTTCGAGCCATACAGAGAAAGGGCAGGAAAACGGGATTGAATAGCTCCCGTTACAAGATAGGGTACAGACACAAGCACAAAAGGCTTAATGGCCTTTCTGTGGCATAGCGGGCAATTTTAACCCAACCCATCTGTCCGTCTGGACACTGACGAGATCAGGTGCAATGCTGGTTTTACACCCCGCCCAATTTTACACTGCACTGAAGTCAATAGAGAGTAATATTGGATGGGGTGCAAAATCAGCGCTCCACCCCATCCCGTGGGTTACCCGCCTGGTGAGTTAGATTAAAATCACACCCACCATATTTTCTATGATTCTCTGGTGCCTGAAGGTGAGAGTGGCTTCAGCTTTTTTTTTAAATCGCTTTACGCCTTGTGGTTGGAGAACGGGCTGCGAATGTTTCCAAGGCTGCTGTCAGTCCCTCTCTGAACTATCTTGAGATGAAGGCATGTTTTAGCAAAGGTGTGACAGATCCACCACTGTTACATTTCCCACACCCTGAGACACAGAGGGCTGGATATTAACTTGGAGCCGGGAAGAGTCAGGGGTGGGGGGGGGGGGGGGATTTTCAGACAGGAAACCCGGAAGTAAGGGTTTCCTGCACATTGTGATGATTTTGACGATACAACGTCTTTAAAAAATTTTCAAACAGGTTCCACGCCCAGCAGCCAGCCAGATTGGCAGGCTGGCTATCTTTTTGGGCAGGAAAGTAGCCGGGGAGAGATCGGAGTCTTCGGAGTTTGTATGGGGCGTTTCGGGGAGAGATCAGAGTCATAAGAACTAAGAACATAAGAATTAGGAGCACGAGTAGGCCATACGGCCCCTCGAGCCTGCTCCGCCATTCAATATGATCATGGCTGATCTTTGACCTCGATGCCACTTTCCCGTCCGATCACCATCTCCTTGATTCCCTTAGAGTCAAAAAAGCTATCGATCTCAGTCTTAAATATACTCAACGACTGAGCATCCACCGCCCTCTGGGGTAGAGAATTCCAAAGATTCACAACCCTCTGAGCGAAGAAATTCCTCCTCATCTCAGTCTTAAATGGTCGACCCCTTATCCTGCGACTGTGCCCCTTAGTTGTAGACTCTCCAGCCAGGGGAAAAAAACCTTTCAGCATCTACCCTGTCAAGCCCTCTCAGAATCTTATATGTTTCAATGAGATCACCTCACATTCTTCTAAACTTCAGAGAATGTAGGCCCATTTTACTCAATCTCTCCTTATATGGCAAACCTCTCATCCCAGGAATCAATCTAGTGAAATTAATCTGGTGAACCCTCAGTGCACCACCTCTATCCTTCCTTCGATTTGGAGACCAAAACTGTACACAGTACTCCAGGTGAGGTCTCACCAAAGCCATGCAACAAGACTTCCTTACTCTTGTACTCCAGCCCCCTTGCAATAAAGGTCAACATTCTATTTGCCTTCCTAATTGCTTGCTGTACCTCAATGCTAACTTTCTGTGTTTCTTGTGCAAGGACACCCAGATCTCTCTGAACTTCAACATTTAATAGTTTCTCACCATTTAAACAATATTCTGCTTTTTTATTCTTCCTACCAAAGTAAATAAACTCACATTTCCCCACATTATACTCCATCTGCCACCTTCTTGCCCACTCACTTAACCTATCTATATCCCTTTGCAGACTCTTTGTGTCCTCCTTACAGCTTACTTTCCCACCTAGCTTTGTATCATCAACAAACTTGGATACATTACATTCGGTCCCTTCATCTAAGTTATTAATATAGATTGTAAATAGCTGAGGCCCAAGCACTGACCTTGCGGTAGCCCACTAGTTACAGCCTGCCAACCTGAGAATGACCCGTTTATCCATACTCTCTGTTTTCTGTCCGTTAAGCAATCCTCTATCCATGCTAATATATTACCCCCAACCCCATGAGCCCTAATCTTGTGTAATAATCTTTGATGTGGCAACTTATCAAATGCCTTTTGGAAATCCAACTATACTACATCCATTGGTTCCCTTTATCTACCCTGCTAGTTACATCCTCAAAGAACTCTAATAAAATTGTTAAACACGATTTCCCTTTCATAAAGACTTCGGGGTTTGTATGGGGGGGGGGAGGGGGAAGTCGAACATTGTGGGGCCTTTAAAAGGTAAGCTTGGTGAGCCATGGGGAAGCAGTCCTGTTCCTCCTGGCCCACATGCAGTGCAATAAAGGCACTTATCCCATGGATCCTGTCCTTCTCGCCTCCGTTTCACTGACGAGATTCACGAGCCCCGGGAAACCTGTGCTAGAGGCATTAAATTCAAAGTTCTCTTAAATTCAATTTAAAAAGCCCTAATTAATGTCTCATAGTGATGTTAATTGCTCCCATAACTACCCGCCCACCTGCATTAATTATTGACCCACCTCCGGCGAGCAGGTTACTCGCACGCAACCAAACACGCCTCTGTCAAGCCCGGAAGTGGCCGCGTGGGAGCCAGTTTGTGGTTGCACTGGAAAAATCATTCATTTTAACTTCCCACCCACCCCCAATCCACACGTTGTTGGGGGTTAAAACTCACCGCCGCCCCCCCCTCCACCAATCAAGTGTTCTGCCACTGCAAGGTGCTCCACCTAGTGGCCTGGCTGAGATGTAACAGAAGAGACACTCCCAGTTGACTTCAGTGGAAGCTGTGATGTGAAGCTGATCACTTTGCAACATGAGCCCAAAACTCTCCTGCTGAAGATAGAGGGACCGTCCTGGGAGACTTTCAATTTCCTGGAAAAGTGCTGAAAAATATCTTGCAGATGTTTATACTGTGCAGTGACTATTAGTTTAAGTAACGCAGTGAAATCTCAACATCAATAATGGCTCTGATAATTTAGTGCTTCCGCCCTCTCAATGAACTGTTTTTTTTTAACATAGAGGTACATAGAATTTACAGCGCAGAAGGAGGCCATTCAGCCCAACTGGTCCATGCCCATGTTTATGCTCCATACGGTTTTAGCTGCTGTGATTTGGTAAGTCTGGACATATTGCCGTTTGAAAATGAAAACAAGATAAACATTTTTAGTGTCTATAAAACATGTAACCCTGTCAGCAACTTTCATTTGAATTTTACACTTGCCTGCTGTTTATTTGTACGCTGTTTGCGTTTAGTGTTAACCCAATTTGTCAACTCGTGCCAGATCCTCACTACTGTATTTGGAAATAAATTGGAAAATGTCAACAAGATGGGGGGGGAGAAAAATCCAGTTGGTATCAAAATAGCATCAAATGAATGATATTCAGCATTAAAAAAAACAGCCCAGGAGAGGTAATGAAGTCCCTGGATTCTTGAAAGAAACCAGAAGTCAGTTGTTAACCTGACTCAAGTCCAAAAAATACTAGGCCTCAAATGCTATTTTGTAAGTTAAGTCGTAAAAAGAAACAAATCTGAGAAATGTGATCCCTTTTAAAATGAGAAGAGGGAGAGAGCGAGCAAAAAAACAAAAAAAAAACCTGGCTCCCTGTCAGCAGCTTTCATTGAGAAATTGTAACAAACGCAACGAGATTCATGGCAGAAATTCTTGAACTTCTCCTCGCCCTCTGCTCACCTCAGCGACCCAGCTGCGTGTGATTAATGTGCGCAATTAATATTCTTTCTTTTTTTTTACAGTAGTAGCTTTTTCCGCTGCTTGAAGCACAAGTCAGTGGATCGCTCAGGATTTGTGCTCCGACACCAAGCCCTCGTGCCAATGGAAACCTGCCTGGCCAGCTGCCTCTTGTCTTGCGCTTTCAGTGTGTCAACGGGTGAGGTCATCGCATGGTACACACTGGTGAAAATGCAGTGCAACAAAAAAGTGCTTTGTAATTGTCAACTGTGCGATGATGTAAAAAAGACTTTTGCCCCCCTCATGTCAGACAAGTTAATATCCAGTTTAAGTGCTGCTCATTACTACTCAGCACGATGACTCAGAAGAATATTTCACAGACGTCTAAGTACTTAGCCTATCAGCTTTAACCAACTAAAACAAAGGTGAAACTTCAATTAAATTGAGTCCCATATTTAAAAAATACCCAACTTGACATTAAATGTATAATTTCTATTTCGTGAATCTTTTCTACTAGGATAAATGTGTATTCCACTTTAACAAACTGCACTTCACAAGAACAAAGAAACATAGGAACAGGAGGAGGCCATTCAGCCCCTTGAGCCTGTTCCACCATTCAATTGGATCATGGCTGATCTGTATCTCAACTCCATTTATCTGCCTTGGTTCCATATAATACCCTTACTTATCAAAATCTATCAACTTATATCAAGTTATATTTCTATTTCGTCTTTAGTGCTTGGTTCCTCAACCTAACATTTCATACCTAGATGTCATTGTGTCTGTGAAATACGCAGATAATACAGTTCAACAGGAAATTCATCAATGTCACAAATTAATTGTCAGCAATTACTAGTAAAACAAAAGCACAATAGAAAGACGATCACTATGTGAATGATTATAGTTTTTTTTTAAACGAAGAAATTATCAACTTTCTAATGACCCCTGTAGCAAAGTGGTTAATGGCAAGCTGTCAATCAAGAGCTAACCTTTTAACACCATGCTCATGGTTGCAGAAACTGTGCTGTATCAGGACGGAGGTTGGTAAAGCCTGACATGATCCCAAGAATAATAACCCAGCAAGACGTTGATTTAGTGTGTACCACCACTTTCCGTTTACTTAATCAGGACTTCTATCAGGGCGATCCTAATCCTTTAATGGTGCTTGGTGTTTATTGAGTGCATCTTAGGATATTCCTCCATTGCAAGTCGCTCAGTGGTGCTCAGGTCATCCATGTTATCTTATCTGCAAGCTGATTCCTCACAAACTATCACGCAGTTTCGCAAAACAAAATGAATGTTGAATCGTATATTTGTCATTTACCAGACAGTCTAGTCAGTAGGGATTAGGAAAATCTTGATCGATGGCAATATTGGTCACCGATGTACTACTGGAGTTATTGACGGCATTTTACTTTTGACTTATTTCTTTAATTAGCATGACTTCGATGAAGAGTTTTAACCAAGGCTTTTATACCAACAAAAGATTTGCACAATTAGTAAATGTCTAAATTGCCTGGAGGGTCCACTGTGTAATCACACAGATGCACCTGTCTGGATTTAATAGAGACTTGTGCTCACTGACCTACATTGGCTCTGGGTCCGGCAGTGCCTCGATTTTAAATTTCTCATCCTTGTTTTTAAATCGCTCCATGGCCTCACCTCTCCCTATCTCTGTAATCTCCTCCAGCCCTACAACCCTCCGAGATCTCTGTGCTCTTCCAATCCTGGCTTCTAGCACATCTCCCATCTTCATTACCTCACCATTGGCGGACGTGCCTTCAGATACCTAGGCCCTAAGCTCTGAAATTCCCTCCATAAACCTCTCCACCCTCTCTACCTCTCTCTCCTCCTTTAAGATGCTCCTTAAAACCTAACACTTTGACCAAGCTTTTGGTCACTTGTCCTAAAATCTCCACGGTGTCAAATTTTGTTTGATAACGCTCCTGTGAAGCACCTCAGGATGTTTTACTACGTTAAAGGCAAGTTATCGTTTGTTGAGGTTGAGCTAAAAGTTTGCAAGATTCAAACTGGTAAAAATGCAAAAAATACAAGTCACTCTCAAATGATTACAGAAAAAGAAAAACATTGATGCAGTGAAAGCAATTTACTTGCGTGCGAGGTGAGGAAAGAAACACCATAGATTGAGTAGATCCACAGCTGTGAAAAATAGAAACTATTAAAGAAATATGGGGAGAAATGTACCTTCATGAAAAGAGAAGTGAGGGATTAACCCCAAACAAATGATAAGGAGAGGAAAACAGTGTCAGAAATAAATGAAGAGAAAAATAGCAATGTTCAGAATGATTTACACATCAGCTAAAAGAAAGACAAATAAATGATAACAACATAGATAATAACAAATGGGGCAGTGTTTCTTTAAACACACAGTTGATCTCAATGCTTCTGTATACTGCCTTCTCCGTTGCTTTGTTTACGCCAAGGCTGGTCTTTGACCCCAAATGAAGTATATTAACATCTTGGTTTCTTTTGTCTTTCCTTACTCATCAAGGGAAAGTTCTATCAGCCTCTCCCTGATTAATGAGCGGTCAGAAAGGCCCAGCTTTTCCTTGAATGAATGCAGATGGCCTAGTAAAAAAATGAACCTCACCAACAGACACCACTTTTATCAGGCCTAGAGTTCACAAGTGGCTAAACTTTATCATCCTTGCATAAAGGGAAAGTCTCCTGTTTCAGCACCATATCACATAATGCTCTAATGAATTCGTAACAACACTACAGCTGAGATAAATATTACTGTTTATTAATGCTGCCGGCAGTTCTCAGCATGGTACTGAATTTACAGAAGAGATACACTTAATCCTATCGGGGTGTTCAAAACATAAGGCAATATGTATTTAAACTTGCAATGAACGTTTTAATGTGAGTACAGCAAAGAGGTAAAATGAATTTTATTATAAAAAAAACAAGTTTTGCTTTTTAATATCAGATTATTCTGGCAACATTTTCATTAGTTTAATGGAAACCAATGATAAAGTTACTGGGCTTCTTCAGTACAACACTACAATTTGGAATGGTTATATCAGTATTAAAAAAGTTGAATTACATCATATTGCTCAAGCAGAGATGCTGTGTTACAATAAGTGAAGTACAGTATACAAGCAGTGGGGTTGTGTTATAGTAAGTAAGGGACAATACACAAACATTGGGGTTTGTTATAGTGAGGTACAATACACAAACATTGGGGTTTGTTATAGTGAGGTACAATACACAAACATTGGGGTGCATTATAGTGAGGTACAGTACACAAACATTGGGGTTTGTTATAGTGAGGTACAGTACACAAACATTGGGGTGCGTTATAGTGAGGTACAATACACAAACATTGGGGTTTGTTATAGTGAGGTACAGTACACAAACATTTAGGCTGTATTACAGTGAGGTACAGCACACAAACATTGGGGTTTGTTATAGTGAGGTACAGTACACAAACATTGGGGTGTGTTGTAGTGGGGTACAGAACTCAAACATTGGGGTGTGTTATAGTGAGGTATAGGACACCAACATTGGGGTTTATTACAGTGAGGTACAGCACACAAACATTGGGGTTTGTTATAGTGAGGTACAGTACACAAACATTTAGGCTGTATTACAGTGAGGTACAGCACACAAACATTGGGGTGTGTTATAGTGAGGTACAGTACACAAACATTGGGGTGTGTTATAGTCGGGTACAGTACTCAAACATTGGGGTGTGTTATAGTGAGATACAGTACACAAACATTGGGGTTTATTACAGTGAGGTACAGCACACAAACATTGGGGTTTGTTATAGTGAGGTACAGTACTCAAACATTGGGGTTTGTTATAGTGAGGTACAATACACAAACATTGGGGTTTATTACAGTGAGGTACAGCACACAAACATTGGGGTTTGTTATAGTGAGGTACAGTACTCAAACATTGGGGTTTGTTATCGTGAGGTACAGCACACAAACATTGGGGTGTGTTATAGTGAGGTACAGTACTCAAACATTGGGGTTTGTTATAGTGGGGTACAGTACACAAACATTGAGGTTTGTTATAGTGAGGTACAATACACAAACATTGGGGTGTGTTATAGTGGGGTACAGTACTCAAACATTGGGGTGTGTTATAGTGAGGTACAGTACACAAACATTGGGGTGTGTTATCGTGAGGTACAGCACACAAACATTGGGGTATGTTATAGTGAGGTACAATACACAAACATTATGGTTTGTTATAATGAGGTACAGTGCACAAACATTGTGGTTTGTTATAGTGAGGTACAGTACACAAACATTGGGGTGTGTTATAGTGAGGTACAGTACACAAACATTGGGGTGTGTTATCGTGAGGTACAGCACACAAACATTGGGGTTTGTTATAGTGAGGTACAATACACAAACATTATGGTTTGTTATGGTGAGGTACAGTGCACAAACATTGTGGTTTGTTATAGTGAGGTACAGTACACAAACATTGGGGTGTGTTATAGTGAGGTACATTACACAAACACTGGGGTGTGTTATAGTTAGGTACAGTACACAAACATTGGGGTGTGTTATAGTGAGGTACAGTACACAAACATTGGGGTTTGTTATAGTGAGGTACAGTACACAATCATTGGGGTGTGTTATAGTGAGGTACAGTACGCAAACATTGGGGTTTGTTATAGTGAGGTACAGTACACAAACATTGGGGTTTGTTATAGTGAGGTACAGTACACAAAGATTGGGGTTTGTTATAGTGAGGTACAGTACACAATCATTGGGGTGCGTTATAGTGAGGTACAGTACACAAAGATTGGGGTTTGTTATAGTGAGGTACAGTACACAAAGATTGGGGTGTGTTATAGTGGGGTACAGTACTCAACCATTGGGGTGTGTTATAGTGAGGTACAATACACAAACATTGGGGTTTATTACAGTGAGGTACAGCACACAAACATTGGGGTTTGTTATAGTGAGGTACAGTACACAAACATTGGGGTTTGTTATGGTGAGGTACAGTACACAAACATTGGGGTTTGTTATAGTGGGGTACAGTACACAAACATTGGGGTGTGTTATAGTGGGGTACAGTACTCAACCATTGGGGTGTGTTATAGTGAGGTACAATACACAAACATTGGGGTTTATTACAGTGAGGTACAGCACACAAACATTGGGGTTTGTTATAGTGAGGTACAGTACACAAACATTGGGGTGTGTTATAGTGAGGTACAGTACTCAAACATTGGGGTTTGTTATAGTGGGGTACAGTACACAAACATTGGGGTTTGTTATAGTGAGGTACAGTACACAAAGATTGGGGTTTGTTATAGTGAGTTACAATACACAAACATTATGGTTTGTTATAGTGAGGTACAGTGCACAAACATTGTGGTTTGTTATAGTGAGGTACAGTACACAAACATTGGGGTGTGTTATATTGAGGTACATTACACAAACACTGGGGTGTGTTATAGTTAGGTACAGTACACAAACATTGGGGTGTGTTATAGTGAGGTACAGTACACAAACATTGGGGTTTGTTATAGTGAGGTACAATACACAAACATTATGGTTTGTTATAGTGAGATACAGTGCACAAACATTGTGGTTTGTTATAGTGAGGTACAGTACACAAACATTGGGGTGTGTTATAGTGAGGTACATTACACAAACACTGGGGTGTGTTATAGTTAGGTACAGTACACAAACATTGGGGTGTGTTATAGTGAGGTACAGTACACAAACATTGGGGTTTGTTATAGTGAGGTACAGTACACAAAGATTGGGGTTTGTTATAGTGAGGTACAGTACACAACCATTGGGGTTTGTTATAGTGAGGTGCAGTACACAAACATTGGGGTGTGTTATAGTGGGGTACAGTACTCAAACATTGGGGTTTGTTATAGTGGGGTACAGTACACAAACATTGGGGTTTGTTATCGTGAGGTACAATACACAAACATTGGGGTGTGTTATAGTGGGGTACAGTACTCAAACATTGGGGTTTGTTATAGTGAGGTACAGTACACAAACATTGGGGTGTGTTATAGTGAGGTACATTACACAAACATTGGGGTGTGTTATAGTGGGGTACAGTACTCAAACATTGGGGTTTGTTATAGTGAGTTACAGTACACAAACATTGGGGTTTGTTATAGTGAGGTACAGTACACAAACATTGGGGTGTGTTATAGTGAGGTACAGTACACAAACATTGGGGTTTGTTATAGTGATGTACAGTACACAAAGATTGGGGTTTATTATAGTGAGGTACAGTACACAATCATTGGGGTGCGTTATAGTGAGGTACAGTACACAAACATTGGGGTTTGTTATAGTGAGGTACAGTACACAAAGATTGGGGTGTGTTATAGTGGGGTACAGTACTCAACCATTGGGGTGTGTTATAGTGAGGTACAATACACAAACATTGGGGTTTATTACAGTGAGGTACAGCACACAAACATTGGGGTTTGTTATAGTGAGGTACAGTACACAAACATTGGGGTTTGTTATGGTGAGGTACAGTACTCAAACATTGGGGTTTGTTATAGTGGGGTACAGTACTCAAACATTGGGGTTTGTTATAGTGAGGTACAGTACACAAACATTGGGGTGTGTTATAGTGGGGTACAGTACTCAAACATTGGGGTTTGTTACAGTGAGGTACAGTACACAAACATTGGGGTTTGTTATAGTGAGGTATAGTACACAAACATTGGGGTGTGTTATAGTGAGGTACAGTACACAAACATTGGGGTTTGTTATAGTGAGGTACAGTACACAAAGATTGGGGTTTGTTATAGTGCGGTACAGTACACAATCATTGGGGTGCGTTATAGTGAGGTACAGTACACAAACATTGGGGTTTGTTATAGTGAGGTACAGTACACAAAGATTGGGGTGTGTTATAGTGGGGTACAGTACTCAACCATTGGGGTGTGTTATAGTGAGGTACAATACACAAACATTGGGGTTTATTGCAGTGAGGTACAGTACACAAACATTGGGGTGTGTTATAGTGAGGTACAGTACTCAAACATTGGGGTTTGTTATAGTGGGGTACAGTACACAAACATTGGGGTTTGTTATAGTGAGGTACAGTACACAATCATTGGGGTGCATTATAGTGAGGTACAGTACACAAACATTGGGGTGTGTTATAGTGAGGTGCAGCACACAAACATTGGGGTTTATTATAGTGAGGTACAGTACACAAACATTGGGGCTTGTTATAGTGAGATGCACTACACAAACATTGGGGTTTGTTATAGTGAGGTTCAGTACACAAACATTGGGGTTTATTATAGTGAGGTACAGTACACCAACATTGGGGTTTGTTATAGTGAGGTATAGGACACCAACATTGGGGTTTGTTATCGTGGGGTACAGTACACAAACATTGGGGTTTGTTATGGTGAGGTACAGTACACAAGCATTGGGGCTGTGTGGAATATGTAGTCATCGGTATCCATTGCAAGGAGAATTGTTTATTACTTTTATTTCTTTCTTTACTTAACATACAGCCAGACAAATCTTTCAAAGACATTGTGGGAGAGAGGAGATGAGAATGAAAAACGTTACAATGCAGCTCCACATTACCAGTGACATGTCAGCATGTCATAAAACCTATTGCAGTAATGGTGTGATTATTGTTCTATTACTACATCAGTTAGGATTGTATCAGTTTGATGTGATCGCAAGATAGGTTTGGAGGAGGAAGAGTTTTCAGCTCATCCAAGTTCACCCATCCAGAAAGAACCTACATTTCCCTGTCACAGAATCTAACTGTTACTTGAATAACTCTGTGGTATTTTGCTTCCACTGCTATAGTCCATCTCAGGTCAGCTGTGGGAAGGGGAGATACAGTCATTACATCTGATGAGTCCAGCATTACAGCTGGTAATTGCCTGGTATTATTCAGTAAACAGAGAAGACTCCAGCTCAAAGGAGTCAGTAGGGGGGTGGAGGGAGGGGGGAACGGGCGAAAGAAGAGGATGTCCTCTTGGTGCTTGTTACCTCCTTGAACCAATGGGGTTTAGTTGGAATCCCCAAGATATGTTGCGGGAGTTTCACACTTTCTGTGCTGCAAAGAGCAGGAAGACAATCAGAAACAGGTCGATCCCATTCTCATTCCTTTCCATATTCAGAGTTGCCACATTCTAGAAAAGAATTTCAATGAGGCGAGTTGTTATGATCTGGAATGCACTGCCTGAAACGGTGGTGCAAGCAGATTCAATCGTAACTTTCAAAAGGGAATTGGATCTATACTTAGAAAAGGAAAAATTTGCAAGCCTATGGGGATAGAGAAGGGGAGTGGGACTAATTGGATAGCTCTTTCAGAGAGGCAGCACGATGGGCCAAATGGCCTCCTTTCTATTTGATTCTATAGGTAAACCAACCTGCTCGCAAATTACTGTTTTTGGTTGTAAGGCTCTAAAAATTGCTGACAGGAGTTATTTAATGGCTGTTTAGTTCGTTTTCACAGTGAAATTGCTGAATTTCCTTAAGAGTCCAATGTGAAATGAATTTGGGCCACTCTCAATCCAGATCCTACTGGGCTCGGGCCTACAGCACCAAACTCGCTCTGATTGGCAATGTCACTCAGGCAGACCCAAGGATGGCTGGTGTGGGAAATGGGGGAAAAAAATGCAACACTGGTGCAGTAGAAGTTATTCTTCAGAGACTGAGGCTGAGGCACATGGTTGAGGCACAGTAGAGGGAGATTGACTGTACATCTAGCCATTCTATACCTGACCAGGAGGAGTTGATGCTGACACTGGGTGCCTGAAATAGAAAGTGTTCCATTTCCCTGCACTAAAATCCCTTACCTTGATGCGTATAATTTTTTAAAAAAGGAACTGCTGAACTCCATACCTTTTTTTTTTATGTGTTTACTGTCAAAAAATTGGAACAAAATCCCATATCTAATCACAAAACAGTATGTAGCTTACACAAAAAATTACATTTTAAATCAGCATGATCTTGAATATTGTCAAGTGAGATTCTTAAAAATGCCCATAAATGAATCTCTACCACTACCTATACATGGTATTTTATCTCCTCTGTTTGGTCAGCTGTGCCATGATCAATGTCATTTGGTCACCGTTACTACCGATGCAAAGACTACCATAGCAACCAGAATATTCACTGGGGCAGCTGTGTATTTTTTTCAAAGTTACTCCCAGAACTTCAGGTCAAATTCTCTGCAAAAAAATAAATTTCAAAACACAACTGTAAAGAATGTGTAGCCATATTGCAGTTCTGTCACTGTTCTATCAGTGCATAACAAATACTAGGCACTGAATTTCTCAGTAGTCAGCTGAAGATTATTTCTTTGTAAACCTTGCAGTGATGAGGTGAAAATTGTTAACTCTCTTTTGTGTGTCATCACAAATCAAGGACAGGGAGGGCACCAAGAATTGTAGTCCACAGTATCAGCCATTGCTGGCACAGAAACAGAATGAACCCATGGATAAAATGGAAACAGTACATTGTGTAAACAATAACAAACACTCGGGGAAATTTTTCAAGGTTGTAATCTAATCTTGGGGTTGAGGTGACAGCTATAAACCACTCAAGTCTTCTCTCTCTTGCAGTTTATGATGTTATCTGAACCCCATGATTAAATTACCACCTTGTAATCACTGTCAGGTATCCATTATTCTGCATTTAAAAGGCCCACAAGTCAGGCAAGGTACAAAATGCTATTTAGAGTGCAGCTAATTAAACACAAAGGGTGGAAGAAATGAAGGATCCTCCCTCTTAAGCAACATTCAGTGAGCCAACCCTACTGACCCTATCACTATGGTCTGGATTCTGGACAAAGTGGTAGTACAGCAATGTAAATCATTCATCTGAATAGGTTAGGGAGGACCAATCTCAAGCTATGTAAGGCCAGATCCAGGTTAGATGTTAGAACGTGATTCTTTTCTCAGAGAATAGTGGACCTGTGAAACAGGCTGCTGGCTTGTGAGTTGGACACTGATTTGCTGAATTCCTTCAAGCGAGAGCTGTGCCTGTTTCTGGCTGTGGCAGAGATCACCTCGTACAAGAGGTAGGTACTGTATAACATTAATCAGGGCCAGAGTGGTCTCCTGGATTAGTTTCAATCATCGAAGGGAGTCGGAGCGTAATTTTCCAGATTTTTTTCCCATTTGCTCTTTTTGATATATATTAATGATCTGGACTTGGGTATAGAGGGTATAATTTCAAAGTTTGCAGATGACGTGAAACTCGGAAATGTAGTAAACAATGTGCAGGATAGTAACAGACTTTAAGAGGACATAGACAGACTGGTGAAATTGGCAGACACATGGCAGGTGACCCCATGAAATCTCATGGCATCAGGTCAAACATGGGCAAGGAAACCTCCTGCTGATTACCACCTACCGCCCTCCCTCAGCTGATGAATCAGTCCTCTTCCATGTTGAACATCACTTGGAGGAAGCACTGAGGGGAGCAAGGGCACAGAATGTACTCTGGGTGGGGGACTTCAATGTCCATCACCAAGAGTGGCTCGGTAGCACCACTACTGACCGAGCTGGCCGAGTCATGAAGGACATAGCTGCCAGGCTGGGCCTGCAGCATGTGGTGAGTGAACCAACACGAGGGAAAAACTTACTTGACCTCGTCCTCACCAATCTACCTGTCGCAAATGCATCTGTCCATGACAGTATTGGTAGGAGTGACCACCGCACAGTCCTCGTGGAGACGAAGTCCCGTCTTCGCACTGAGGACACCATCCAACGTGTTGTGTGGCACTACCACCGTGCTAAATGGGATAAATACAGAACAGTCTAGCAGCCCAAAACTGGGCATCCATGAGGTGCTGTGGGCCATCAGCAACAGCAGAATCGTATTCCAGCACAATCTGTAACCTCATGGCCCGGCACATTCCTAACTCCAGCATTACCAACAAGCCAGGGGATCAACCCTGGTTCAATGAAGAGTGTAGAACAGCAGGCCAGGTGCAGCACCAGGCGTACCTAAAAATGAGGTGCCAACCTGGTGAAGCTACAACTCAGGACTACATGCACGCTAAACAGCGGAAGCAACATGCTATAGACAGAGCTAAGCGATTCCACAACCAACGGATCAGATCAAAGCTCTGCAGTCCTGCCACATCCAGTCGTGAATGGTGGTGGACAATTAAACAACCAACGGGAGGAGGAGGCTCTGTAAAAATCCCCATCCTCAATGATGGCGGAGTCCAGCACGTGAGTGAAAAAGACAAGGCTGAAGCGTTTGCAACCATCTTCAGCCAGAAGTGCTGAGTGGATGATCCACCTCAGCCTCCTCCCGATATCCCCACCATCACGGAAGCCAGTCTTCAGCCAATTCGATTCACTCCATATGATATCAAGAAACGGCTGAGTGCACTGGATACAGCAAAGGTTATGGGCCCCGACAACATCCCGGCTATAGTGCTGAAGACTTGTGCTCCAGAACTAGCTGCACCTCTAGCCAAGCTGTTCCAGTACAGCTACAACACTGGCATCCACCCGTCAATGTGGAAAATTGCCCAGGTATGTCCTGTTCACACAAAGCAGGACAAATCCAATCCAGCCAATTACCGCCCCATCAGTCTACCCTCAATCAGTCTACTCTCAATCATCAGCAAAGGGATGGAAGGTGTAGTCGACAGTGCTATCAAGCGGCACTTACCCACCAATAATCTGCTCACCGATGCTCAGTTTGGGTTCTGCCAGGACCACTCAGCTCCAGACCTCATTACAGCCTTGGTCCAAACATGGATAAAAGAGCTGAATTCCAGAGGTGAGCTGAGAGTGACTGCCCTTGATATCAAGGCAGCATTTGACCGAGTGTGGCACCAAGGAGCCCTAGTAAAATTGAAGTCAATGGGAATCGGGGGGAAAACTCTCCAGTGGCTGGAGTCTTACCTAGCACAAAGCAAGATGGTAGTGGTTGTTGGAGGCCAATCATCTCAGCCCCAGGACATTGCTGCAGGAGTTCCTCAGGGCAGTGTCCTAGACCCATCCATCTTCAGCTGCTTCATCAATGACCTTCCCTCCACCAAAAGGTCAGAATTGGGGCTGTTCGCTGATGACTGCACAGTATTCGCAACCCCTCAAATAATGAAGCAGCAGCACGACCTGGACAACATCCAGGATTGGGCTGATAAGTGGCAAGTAACATTCGCGCCAGACAAGTGCCAGGCAATGACCATCTCCAACAAGAGAGCGTCTAACCACGTGCCCTTGACATTCAACGGCATTACCATCGCTGAATCCCCCACCATCAACATCCTAGGGGTCACCATTGACCAGAAACTTAACTGGACCAGCCATATAAATACTGAGGCTACAAGAGCAGGTCAGAGGCTGGGTATTCTGCGGCGAGTGACTCACCTCCTGACTCCCCAAAGCCTTTCCACCATCTACAAGGCACAAGTCAGCAGTGTGATGGAATACTCTCCACTTGCCTGGATGAGTGCAGCTCCAACAACACTCAAGAAGATCGACACCATCCAGGACAAAGCAGCCCACTTGATTGGCACCCCATCCACCACCCTAAACATTCACTCCCTTCACCACCGGCGCACAGTGGCTGCAGTGTGTACCATCCACAGGATGCACTGCAGCAACTCGCCAAGGCTTCTTCAACAGCTCCTCCCAAACCTGCGACCTCTACCACCTAGAAGGACAAGAGCAGCAGGCACGTGGGAACAACACTACCTGCACGTTCCCCTTCAAGTCACACACCATCCCAACTTGGAAATATATCGCCGTTCCTTCATCGTCGCTGGGTCAAAATCCTGGAACTCCCTTCCTAACAGCACTGTGGGAGAACCGTCACCACACGGACTGCAGGGGTTCAAGAAGGGGGCTCACCATCACCTTCTCAAGGGCGATTAGGGATGGGCAATAAATGCTGGCCTCGCCAGCGAAGCCCACAACCCATGAACGAATAAATTTTAAAAAGGTGAAATTTAACTCAGAGAAGCGTGAAGTGATACATTTCGGTAGGAAGAATGAGGCGAGGCAATATAAACTAAATGGTAAAGAGAGACCTGAGGGTGTATGTACACAAATCTTTGAAGGTGGCAGGACGAATTGAGAAGGCTGTTAAAAAAGCAAATGTGATCCTTGGCTTTATTAATAGAGGCATAGAGAACAAAAGCAAGGAAGTTATGCTAAACCTTTATAAAACATTGTTAGGCCTCAGCTGGAGCATTGTGTTCAATTCTGAGCACCACACTTTAGGAAAGATGTCAAGTCCTTAAAGAGGGTGCAGTGGAGATTTACTAGAATGGTATCAGGTTTGAGGGACTTCAGTTATGTGGAGAGACTGGAGAAGCTGGGATTGTTCTCCTTAGAGCAAAGAAGGTTAAGAGGAGGTTTAAAATTATTGAATGGTTTTGATAGAGTAAATAAGGAGAAACTGTTTCCAGTGACAGAAGGGTCGGTAACCAAAGGAAACAGATTGAAGATGATCGGCAAAAGAACCAGAGGCGACATGAGGAAACATTTTTTTATGCAGCGAGTTATTATGATCTGGAATGCACTGCCTGAAAGGGTGATGAAACCAGATTCAATAGTAACTTTCAAAAGGGAATTGGATAAATACTTGAAGGGAAGAAATTTACAGGGCTTTGGGGAAAGAGTCAGGGAATGGGACTAATTGGATAGCTCTATCAAAGAGCCGGCACAGGCACGATGGGCTGAATGGCCTTCTTCAGTGCTGTATTATACTATATTATACTATATTATATACTGTATTATACTATATTATTATACAAGGACATTCAGCCACCGACCTTCGGGTAAGCATACTCCAAGGCGGCCTTCGAGACACACGACAACACAAAATCGTCGAGCAGAAATTGATAGCCAAGTTCTGCACCCATGAGGACGGCCTCAACCGGGATCTTGGGTTCATGTCACGCTACATGCCACCAGCGAACAAATGTTATCTGTTTTTAATATAACGGGTCATTTGCTGTCTTTCTCTTCCTTCCGGATGTTTCTATGTTTCTGCCTCTCTCTGTTTTTTTTTGGGTGTTTGTATATTCGGTGGCCTTGTAGGTAACACCTCTCTGTCTGCACACTGTGATTGCCTTGGCAACGGGCAGTTGGAAAGACTCTCTGTAATCACCAGGTATTGTTCTGTGATTTATAAATGCGAAGGGTTCGAGGATTTCATTTCCACAACATTCACCTGAGGAAGGAGGAAGCCTCCAAAAGCTTGTGAATTTCAAATAAAATTGTTGGACTATAACTTGGTGTTGTAAAATTTTTTACAAGTATTATACTATAATTGGCCTGGATTTATATCTGATTTCTCGCCTCTCCCAGGAGACCACATGGCTTTCGGGTAGGGGAGGGTAGTGTATGTATTGTGATGCAGATGGCATCGCAATTATGTGGGACAGGCTTGATGGACGAGTGGGTCTTTTCCTGTCCGTCATTGTTCACATGAATACTCTGGAGAAGATTAATGGGTGCTCTTGGCAAAGGAAAAGGGGTCTGTGTCCTGAAACAACAACAACATGCATTTATGTAGCGCCTTTAACGTTGTAAAACATCCCAAGGCGCTTCACAGGAGCGTTATCAAACAAAATTTTTCACCGAGTCACATAAGGAGATATTCGGACAGGTGACCAAAAGTTTGGTCAAAGAGGTACGTTTTAAGGCGAGGTGGAGAGGTGGAGAGGTTTAGGGAGGAAATTTCAGAGCTTAGGGTCTAGGCAGCTGAAAACACAGCCGCCAATGGTGGAGCAATGAAAATCGGGGATGCGCAGGGGGCCAGAATTGTAAGAGTACAGAGATCTCGGAGGGTTGTGGGGCTGGAGGAGGTTACCAAGATAGGGAGGGGGCGAGGCCATGGAGGGATTTGAAAACAAGGATGACAGCTTCCCCAAGGAAGCTGGGCTGGCAGACCCAATATGATGTCACTACAATATGCAACTGCCTGACTAACCACCCTGATCACGGCATGTCATGATTTATGATTTATGCATGAAAGAAAGCAAGCCAAGAGCTAGCCATAGCTGGCAAGATGCAACCAACCATTTCTGCAGGTCCAGACATACTCACACAAGCAAAGACAATGGACAGCTGTCTTCTCAGGGTATGGGTCAGTAGAAAGGCAGATGTGGAGCTGTACCATCTACTGCAAGGACACCTTGACTACCATGATGCATAGGGGTTGCTCCTGCAGGGACAATAACAGTCAACTTGGCAGCATCTCATTGCAGGCAATCTGCAATGCTGACCTATGGGGATGGTACCATGGAGCGCCTCGTAGGGCAACCCTCCTCACAAGCACCTCATGCAGCATCACCTCCACTTCAGCAGCCATCAAACAGGCATCAGGTGCACTGCTCCATCACTTGACTGCAGGCTCCTTTGTGCCCCTGATTTCCTTTCCCTCATTTCCAACAACCACTTCTTAACCCTCTGATCCTTCTGCCTTGGAAAAGGCTAATGAGTCCAAATGTCTTTTGAAGCTTTCCAAAGGAATTCTGAATTTTTGTCCTCCTATTGTGACACTTCTCTATTCCTTTAAGTATGACTTACGATCAACTTTCCCTTCCCATCTGCACGTGGGGCAGCAAGTCATTATACAAATAGGTTTACATTGGAGAATTGAGTGCTATTTGCACTTGACCTTTCAGATAGGATACGCCCCAGTTCTTAACCATGTGGAACTGGCTTAGACCTGATGATCAAAATTGACCCCAGTGATTCCCATACTGGGAGAGTTCTAGAGCTTGTGAACCCTGAGGATGTATAATCTGAAGGAAATGATTAATGTTGATGAATGTGGAATCATCAGCAGAGTGGTGAGTAGGATTGGATGATGATTTGAGGACGTCATTGACATCACTTGAGAAAGAAGGCAGAATGTTGGGTTCCCCAGAGTTAATAGAAAAATAGTCAAAGGTGTCACTAGGGACTGGGCTCATCATCGGCAAATGATGTTGAATTTGGAGAAGTGCAATGTTACGCATGTGGGCAGGACAAATGCTTAACATACATACACCCTTCAGGGAAAAGCATTAAAGCAGGTGGAGAAAGAAAGAGATCTGGGCGTTCCAGTGCATAGGTTTTTAAAAATATTTTTGGACTCTAGGGGAATCAAGGGATATGGGGATCAGGCTGGAAAGTGGAGTTGAGGTCGAAGATCAGCCATGATCTTTTTGAATGGCGGAGCAGGCTCGAGGGCCCATATGGCCTTCTCCTGCTCCTATTTCTTATGTTCTTATGTTCTAATGTCTCTAAAGGTTCATAAGCAATGCCATGAAATTCTAACAGGGCTAGACAGACTGGATGCAGGGAGGATATTTCCCCTGGCTGGGGAGTCCAGAATGAGGGGTCACAGTCTGAGGATACAGGATAGGACATTTAGGACTGAGATGAGGAGAAATTTCTTCACTCAGAGGGTGGTGAACCTGTGGAATTCTCTACCACAGAAGGCTGTGGAGGCCAAGTCACTGAACATATTTAAGAAGAAGCTAGATAGATTTCTAAACACAAAAGACATCAAGGGGTATGGGGAGAGAGCGGGAATATAGTATTGAGATAGAGGATCAGCCATGATCATATTGAATGGCGGAGCAGGCTCGAAGGACCGAATGGCCTACTCCTGCTCCTATTTTCTATGTTTCTATGAAGCAATAGCCAGAGCAAGTAGGGTGTTGGGGTGCATTTATAGGACGATTGACTATAAGATAAAGTATACTATTTTGTCCATGTACAAGACCTTGGTCACGCCTCATTTAGAATACTGTGTCCAGTTTTGATCTCCTCACGTGGTGGGTGATATTGAGGCTTTGGAAAGGTTGCAGAGGAGGGCCACTAGACTAATTCCCAGCTTAAAGCATCTTAGTTATCAAGATAGGCTAAAAGAGCTGGGATTCTACACTTCAGAGAAGCGTAGACTTTGGGGTGATCTGATTGAGGTTTATAAGACGATGAAAGGAATAGATTGTGTTCCAGTTGACAGTTTGTTCCAATCAAATGCGTCAGGGAGGATCAGGGGTCACAATTTTAAGTTGTATAAGGCCAAATCGAGGTTAGATATCAGGAGGTGGTTCTTTTCCCAGAAAATAGTGGACCGCTGGAACAGGCTGCCGACTCGTGTGGTGGACACCGATTCGCTGAATTCCTTCAAGCGAGAGCTGGACCTGTTTCTGGTTGTGGCAGAGATCACCTCGTACAAAAGGTAGGTAATGCATAAAATTATCAGGGCCAGAGTGATCTCCTGGACTAGTTTCGATCGCCAAAGCAGTCGGAGAGGAATTTCCCAGATTTTTTCCCCCCAAATTGCCTTGGGTTTATATCTAGTTTCTCGCCTCTCCCGGGAGATCACACAGTGTGGGGGTGGGGAATGTGTATACTGTGATACACAGGGTATCACGATTGTGTGGGACAGGCTGGATGGACTAAAGGGTCTTATCCTGTCCGTCATTGTTCGTGGGTTCATATCTACAGCACAGAGAGAGCAATTTGAGAGGTAAATAGACAGCAATGATGGGAGGCCATATGATAGCAACTTGTCAGACTATGTGAAAGGCTGTGAGGTTGTCCAAGGCAATGGCAGGTAATTTTCCAACATGTTCAGGAGCAGAGTTATGAAGGTGAGTGGCATAGGCAGCAAGATCACCAATAGAATGTAAATGATGAAAACTATTCCGAAGTGTGCAGTGGGGTCCCCCAGGGGTCTGTATTAGGACCAGTGCTATTCTTGTTATGTAGAAATGACCTGGACTTGGGTATAGGGAGTACAATTTTAAAGTTTGCGGATGATACAAAACTTGGCAACGTAGTAAATAGTGAGAAGGATAGTAGCAGACTTCAGGAGGACTTAGACTGGTGAAATGGGCAGATAGATGGCAGATGCAATTTAATGTGGATAAGTGTGAAGTGATGCACTTCGGGAGGACCAACATGGAGAGGTAGTATAATCTAAATGGTACTATGTTCTGGGGGGTGCAAGAGCACAGGGACCTGGGGGTACATATTCACAAATCTTCGAAGGTGGAGGGCAAGTTGATAAAGCAGTTAAGAAAGCGTATGGGATACTTGGTTTTGTAAATAGAGGCATTGAATACAAAAACAAGGAAGTCACGCTAAACCTTTACAAATCACTGGTTAGGTCTCAGCTGGATTATTGCGTACAATTCTGAGCACCACACTTTAGGAAGGATGTCAGGGCCTTGGAGAGGGTACAGAGGAGGTTTACCAGAATGATACCAGGGATGAGGGACTTCAGTTTTGTGGAGAGATTGGAGAAGCTGGGATTGTTCTTCTCAGAACAGAAACAGTTAAGGGGAGACCTAATAGAGGAGTTAAAAATTATGAGGGATTTGATAGAGCAAGTAGGGAGTAACTGTTTCCTTTGGCAAGTGGGTCGGTAACCAGAGGTCATAGATTTAAAATAACTGGCAAAAGAACTAGAGAGGAAATGAGGAATTTTTTTTCACACAGAGGATTGTTAAGATCTGGAACGCACTATCTGAAAGGGTGGTGGAAGCAGATTCCATAGGAACTTTCAAAAGGCAATTGGACATGTACTTGAAGAGGACTAATTTGCAGGGTTATGGGGAAAAAGCTGGGGTGTGGGACTAAATTGGACAGCTCTTTCAAAGAGCCAGCACAGGCATGATGAGCCGAATGGCCTTCTTCTGTGCTGTAAGATTCTATGATTCTAACCATCAGTTTGGCCAGAATTTTGAAGACGTTAGCTAATTTGAGAGTTAATAATGGATTCCATAACTTTAGAAAGTTCCGATGTAGGGATGCTCAGATGATTGTTAGAGGGGTAAGAGGGATCATTTTTCTTAGGGATAGAATGAGCATGAGTAATTTCAAAGCAAAGGAAAGCTGGACTGGGGGTAAGAGAGATTGAAATGATGACACTGGACAGCTAATTTCAGAGACATGATGGGAATAATACCTTCAGGATGAGAGGTCTTATTGGACTCCAGACTTGCATGGGATTAAAATTTATGTCAGTCATCACTGTCGAAGAGAATGAAGCATAGACATGCATTTTTTTAAATGAAAATCATCAAGATTAGAGACAGAAAAAAAAGTGAGCCAAAATGGCCAGATTTCTCTTCAGGAAACCCTGCAATAGCACTGTACGGAAGAAAGGTGGAAAAGAGGATCCAAAGAAGTTATGAGAGCTTTGGCAATGGACCAGGTGGAGTGTCTGCAAGAGAAGCTATAAGACAGGAGTTGATGCTTTATTTCAATAAAGTTGCATTTAGCAGCCCTAATGGTGGATTTACAGAAGTTACGTGCAGGGATCAAGTTAGCTTAGCTGGAGTCAGACTGATCAAGACCCCAGGCAGAAGTTTTATAAGAGAGAGCAGAATGACAGGCATGATTAGACCAAGATGTAATACTAGATCTGACAGAGTGAGAACTGAGCTATGAAATCTGCCTTGCCAGCTAGCATAACATCAGTCGCGTCACTGGCATAGATAGAAAAAAGAAAGTAAGTCTTACATTTATGCAGCACCTTTCATGACCTCAGGATGACCCAAAGTGCTTTACAGACAATTAAGTACATTTTGAAGTGTAGTCACTGTTGTAATGTCAGAAATGCAGCAGCCAATTTGTACACAGCAAGGTCTTACAAACAGCAATGAGATAAATGACCAGGTAATCTGCTTTAGGTGTTGGTTGAGGGATAAATATTGGCTGGGACACCAGGGAGAACTCTCCTGATCTTTGAAAAAGTGCAATGTGATACCAGGATGACCAGGAATATGTGTAGGCGAATTGATAATAGGGTACATATAACATCTTCGCCACATGGGCAGTGATCCAGTGGAGTGAATCCACGTCCTTCATAGAACCCATCCGATTTTCATTCCACTGAAATCGATGGAATGACAATCGGGCAGCTTCTACAACAGGTGGGCAATCCGCTCCGACAAATTACTGCTTATGTGGTGAGGATGAGAATTTACCCCAGTGTTCAATCATTCAGAATAGTAGAGACATAGTAATAGTCCAAGCCTAATCAATAAAAGAGAAGTGGAGCCATTGATGATGGAGAATACTGAAGTCACTGTTACATTTTGGGTCCGTTTACCCTATGTTTTAGACTATGCTGATAGGTGATTCCTTGCTCACTCTATTCTCTAGAGCAGTTACAATTGTCCTGATATCTAGGTATGTTTAATAATGAACAAAGAACCCCCCTGTAATGGCTTCCATCCTGCACTACCACAGGATCCACCTTGTCTTCAAGAAGCAACAGAATGACACCACAGTAGGCCTTCTTTTAGGCTTCACTGCCAAATGGATTTATTGACCTGTAAATGAACAGGCAAATAAATAGCAGAAACCTAACATATATTTCCACACAAGTTGTCAAACATTCCTAATTGCTTGTATAGTAGAAAATAATAAATCATTTGCAACTCTGTGCTAAATTAATTGCAATCCATCTTCTTACACAATGAATCTTTTCCACTTTTCTCATCAACTATAGGAGTCAAATACCTTAACTCCTACTGTTTTGAAGTCCCACATAGATGACTTCAAGGGCTCCAGATAAAACTCGTTGATTTGAACAGTTCAGACGTATAAATACCCCTGAAACAATTACCGATACATTGTGAATTTAACATAACTTCTGTTAAATTCAAAAGGAACCAGCAATCAGTCACATATTGGAACAAATCAATGAGCATGTTTGTGTTGAAATGAATGGCTTGGCCCCTTCCTTGAGCAAACTGCCTGGAGACAAACGAGATAAATAGTTGGTGCATTTACCTATTGATCCATCAGGTCATCTCTATGGATGCCACTTTAAACAGTTTTGGATCGTAAGATCAGAGAATGAATGTAAACCAGGGAGGCAATTTGGCCAATTTAGCTCTTGACTCCAGCAAGAATCTACAGTTCGTCCCCCCCCCCCACCAACACCGCAATTACAGACTCCAACTGTGTCTTAAATGATTCTGCAATTTTTACCTCCACCTGGAAGTCCAATCACCTGAAAGTGTAGAAACCTGGGCTTCACTTTAACTAATGACTTGAATTCAGAAAGCTCAATGCAAACTGTTCAAATTTACAGACTGCTTTCAGTATAAGTTGCACTGTGGTTACTGATAAGCCACATAATATGTCTTGCATGAAGAAGAACTTCTTGCTATCAGTCCTAAATTTGAATCTGTATCCCTGTGTTCCTGCTGCCATGATTTAGTTTATGGTATTGTTTTGGATCCACCTTTTTCTATACCAATCACCATCATTTATCTACAAGGTCCCCTCTGAGTCACTTCCTTTCAAAACTGAAAAGCCGAACTTTCTGCATTCCTTCCTCATAACTCAATCTTCTGATGACAGGTACCAGTCTTGTGGCTCCTCTCTGAACTGTCTCCAAGGTCTGAATGCTTCCCTTGTGTCTTGGTGACCAGAACAGGACACAAAGAACAGGACATTTATCTTAAGAGAACCTGAATACAGAGGGGTAGAAGTTATGTTACAGCTGTACAGTGTTCTGGTTAGACCCCATCTGGAGTACTGCATTCAGTTCTGGGCACCGCACCTCACAAAGAATGTATTGGCCTTGGAGGGTGTTCAGTGCAGATTCACCAGAATGATACCGGGGCTAAAAGGGTTAAATTATGAGGCCACGTTGCATAGACTAGGTTTGTATTCCCATAACTATAGAAGATTAAGGGATGATCTAATTGAGGTGTTTAAGATGATTAAAGGATTTCATAGGGTAAACAGAGAGAAACTATTTCCTCTGGTGGGAGACTCCAGTACAAGGGGGCATAGCCTTAAAATTAGGGCTATGCCATTCAGGGGTGATATCAGAAAGCACTTCTTTACACAAAGAGTAGTGGAAATCTGGAACTCTTCCCCAAAAAGCTGTGGAGGCTGGGAGTCAATTGAAAATTTAAAAACTGAGATTGATAGATTTTTGTTAGGCAAGGGTATTAAGGGTTACGGAACCAGGGCGGGTAGATGGAGTTAAGATACAGATCAGCCATGATCTAATTCAATGGTGGAACAGGCTCGAGGGGCTGAATGGCTTACTCCTATTGCTATGTTTCTATGACACAAAGTGTGGATTGACCAGACCGCTATACAATCAAATAATTACTTTTTCTATATTGTTTTTGCTGCATTGTTGAATGTTCCATTTGACTTATTGACTGCTGCTTCACAGTGTTCGGACAAGTCTACTAAAACCCTTACAGCTTCATCCTTAACTATTCTGAGACCATTCATGGAGTACTTATGTCACCCATTTTTCTTCCTTTGCACAGTACTTTATACTTGTGCATACTAAATTTCGTCTACTATTTTTCCACCCCCTTACAAATCTTATCTAGCCTGTTGCTTAGTTCCTCAACTGCCTCCGCAAATTCAACTGCCCCTCCTAGTTTGGTATAGTCTGTGAATTTGGCCAATTTGCATTAAGCTACCGAACCAAAGTCATTAAATATAACTGAGAAACAGTAAGGGCCCTAACACTGATCCCTAGAGCAGCCAATCCCCAGTGCCTCATGTAACCTTGACATCACTCCTCCAACAAGTACCTGCTGCTTTTGCAAATTTCGTATCCGTTTCCAGGTTTTACTTTGAATCCCCAGTGCTACCAGCACAAATAAAAGCCTTTCATGTGGCACTTTATCCAATGGTTGCTGAAAGTCAAAGTACACCATGTCACAGGGCTTTCCATGTCATAAACCTTTCTCAAAAAAAAGTCGAAGAGATTGGTCAGGCAGGATTTTCCCTTCTGAATCCATGGTGGGTGCTGTGTAATAAATTATCGGAGGTAATCCTCAAGTTTACTCCTGATAATTGGCTGCGCTATTTTACCTTATATTAATCTGAGATTAATCTGTCTTCAGTTGTCTGGGTCTGCTGTGTCACCCTTTTTAAAAATGGGCATCATGTTAGACTGCTTCCAATCTACTGGAACCTCCCAGAGTTCAATGTCTCACAAATCTTATCTCTTGTCTTACTTCGTACCTGGGGGATAAACGCCCATCTGTTGGGGATTTAATTTGTTTTTGAGCCCTGCTAGCCTGTCTAGGACTTCCATGTCATTTATGTCAAAGTTGTTAGTTATGCTTCGATCATTGCTGTTTGCGCTCCACTAATTCTGGCCTCTTGATTTCCTTTGCCTTGTCGGCCTTCAGCTGCTTAGGCCCCAAGCTTTGGAATTCGCTCCCTAAGCCTCTCCGCCTCTCTCTCCTCCTTTAAGACCCTCCTTAAAACCTATGTCTTTGACCAAGCTTTTTGGTCACCTGTCATGATGTCTCCTTCTTTAGCTCTGTGTCAATTCTTGTCCGATAACACTCCTGTGGTGCGCCTTGGGACGTTGTACCGTGTTAAAGGCACAATATGAATGCAAGTTGTTATTGTTGATGTATGTTGCTCATGTCTTCCCTAGTGAATACCTGAAGGAAGTAATCATTTAATAATTAACTATCTTATACTCAACCTCAGTTTCACCATATTAGCATCTTTTAAGGTTTTCATTTCTTCTCTGTCTGCTCTCTTACTGTTATAATACTGACAGAATTTCTTACAGTCATGTTTAACCTCTGCAGCTATACTTCATTCCAGGTCCCCTTTTAACCTTTTAACATATTATACATTCTTCTGCTTCATACCACCTTGTTGGATTTCATATTTCAACAGGGAATAATTTCCTTTATTGACATCTACACATTACATCAAAGAGAGCCTGAAGTTACTTTGGAGATTCAGATATTTAATGAGACAATGCAGGTTCCATTTGCAACTGTCAATGTGGTATAGAAATATTGTGCCATTATTCAAATATAGATATTTCTTACACATTTTGCCATTTGCAGCAAAATGCATACTTTGGAATCACAACTAGATATTAGAAATTCAATTGTAATAACTAAGAAGGAGCAGCAATTGTTGCTTTAGTCTAAGGAGATCTTAAACCTGTATCATCGGGACTCATCTCCATTCACATTCACCTAAAGGTGCCAGCCATGGATCAGTGGGTAGCACTCCAGGGACTTGAGCACAAAATCTAGGCTGACACTCCAGGGCAGTACTGAGGGAGTGTTGCATTGTTGGAGGTGCCACCTTTTGGATGAGACGTTAAACCGAGGTCCTGTTTACCCATTCAGGTGGACGTAAAAGATCTCACAGCACTATTTCGAAGAAGAGCAGGGGAGTTCTCCCCAGCATCCTGGCCAATATTTATCCCTCAACCAACATCACTAAAACAGATTATCTGGTCATTCTCACATTGCTGTCAATGGGACCTTGCTGTGCGCAAATCGGCCGCCATGTTTCCTACATCACCTCACTTCAAAAGTACTTCTTTGACTATAAAGTGTTTTGGGACATCATGAGGTCATGAAAAGTGCTTTACAAAAGCAAGTTCTTTCTTTCTTAAAGAATGCTCAAATCCCAATTTCAAACTGCACCCACTTACTTTTGAGCAGTCCATTAGAATAAGGCCAGCAACAATCTGTAGAGCAGCACCATTTTACCATTTAATAAGCAGCATTCAGCATATAAGCCAAGCGACACTGAAGGTCAATGAACATCGTCCAACCCTCCTGCCAGATAAAGTCTTGCTATAAAAACACATTTTGTTTGAGAAATGCTTTGTTGTTGTCGATTTGATTCGTGTGAGGTGAGCAGATCGCAGCCGAGACCAGGAGAGGGGGTTAAGCGGTGATCAGAGCTGGAAGTAGTTAGCGAAATGGAGTACAGGATACCAACCGTGAAATAAAACAGCTGCTGGACATTCATAGCTTTCTCCTTTTTGGACATCTTTAATTGAGAACTCAGTGGGGGTGGGGAGAGACAACGCTGCTTACATTTTCAGTGTTATCATCGCACAGTAAAAGCAAACAAACCAAATCTGTGACGTACCTATTTCTTCTGTTTATTCTCTACTTTTAATAACCCTCCTATTTTGGGCACAGCAATACATTATCAGATATATACATAATAATTTCCAGCTGGTAGTAGTAAATAGATGGACAAAGAAACATTGGATACAGTACAATCCATTACGCTAAAAAGTTTCTCTTCACATATTATACTTGAAGATTTTGAAAGTCATTAAGTTACTTATTTTCAAGAGGAATGGTTAATGGTAGTTGTGGACCAGCCTTCTTTCTTTTAACTATGTTTGTTAACATTACAACTAATCAGCCACATAGCCAGCGTGGCCTCTCAATACATAGTGTACAACTTCAAAACAGAGTCTTTGTATAGCGTCGCTGGTTAACCTCACCTCTCTTCTTATTATATCTGGATAAAATACGCTTCAAACGGATAAACAACATCATTATCCCAGCTAATTGTTCCTCTGTGAATCTACTGTAGGTTCTGATAGACAAGTTAACTTGATAGATTAAATGCCCACCTGCATGCCAGCCATTTTAAAATTATTTTCACTGGCTGCATCTTACATTTGGATTTCCAAAATTTAAAAAAAAACTAACAACACTGGTATTCAATTCTAACAGGTCCCTATATATACATTATTTACAAAGGAGTTGAGTGATGTGGTGCTGTACTGTCATACAACAAAGCACAGTAACTCAGTGAGCACCACCATAGCTCTATGTACAGTGTCTTGCTACTGATTGCCACAAAACGGTGGCCACATGCTTTGAATCCACTTCTTCTTACGCACTTGGACTGTGGTTGCCAACTCTCCAGGTTTGTCCTGGAGTCTCCAGGAATCTCCTGGACACTCCTGTGAACAGCCCAGGAGATAAATCGTAGGGAGCATTACAGAAACTGTGTGCTCTCTTTATTTTCTTTCAACATTTTTTGTTTATCAGTTGTAAACAATATTGGAGATGGCGGGGGGGGGGGTGTTGTAGGGAGGGGGGAAGGTTGTTTGACCGAGCGGAGCGGTTGGAGGTGGGAGGTCATGTGAGGAAACCTCCAGGATTATGTCCAACCAGAGTTGGCGACCCTGACTCGGCCAGCGATTGGGGGCACAAGAGATGTAATGTAATCGCACTGGTGGCGCATGTTTTAGGTAGGCATAGAAAACATGGGCATCTATTCTGACCCGTTAACTTGTGAGCTGCTGATCATTTTAGAACAGGGGTGAATAGAAGAAAGCAGACTTCTTCAGCAGCGTGTCGTCACCTTTTGTTTGTTTATGAACTTGTTGCCGTGCCTGTTCACCTTTTAGAGAGCGAGCTGAAGCTTGGTCAGGTTTCTCTGGTGCATGTTATGGTGACGTACCAGTTCGTCAGACCTCGCAAACTTCTTCTGACAGTTTGGCCACCTACAGCTAAAAGGCTTTTCACCTGTTAAAACAGCAGCCCCTAATGAACTTCTAATTTTTTAAAAAAAGATACAGTCGCTGACATTACTTAAACATGATTTATTAAGGATTAGATTTATTAGAGCTTTGTCTCTACTTTTGTGATTTTTTTTGTTGTTGGATTCGGTTAGGCAGGACTTTTTAAAATGGTTTCAATTTATGGGCTGCCCCCTTACAGTTTTTTTCTAATGGACACGCACCTTTACTTACAAAAGAAAGCCTCATTGTAAAATTGCACTTTCACAAAGTCCCATATTTGAGTACCTGGTACTATTCTTCATGAACTTCAGAGGGAGGAGGTAAGATGCGGGAGGGTCATTGCCATTATGAGTAGGGAAAGAGGCCTAGATGAACTGCATGTTTTTGTTGTTGTTGTCATTATATTATTTTCTTGGAATGGAAATGTTTTTAAAAGTGAATACCAATATAAGAAAGTAGGAAATGAGAAAAAATCCATTCGGGCCATTAAGCCCGATACTGCCTTGCTCCATTTATAATCTGCAACCCTCATGGACTCCACCCAAACCCTTCCAATCTCCTGAGGGAAAGTGCTGATAAATGCTCCATGGTTCATCAAGCAAAACTCCACGACCAAACATGACTGCAATTCAATCTGGCCTACTGCTTTCCATAGACATCGTCCCCCAAATCCCAGCCCCCAGCAACGTAGGTCCTATCATGTCCGACAAATGATCTCATCATCTTAGCCTATACTTAGTTCTATAAACTCAAATTCCATTCTCAAACAGATATTTATCCAGTTCCTTTTTGACAATGTTAATCAATTCAACTTGTTTTTGCTGGAAGATGGTGTCAGGGACGAGGAACTATATTATGAAGGGAGAGATGTGATACTAGGACTATATCCATGGGAGCAGAGAAGGCTGAGGAGACTTTTTAAATTATGAAGGACTATTCCCTCTGGTTAGGGAGTCAACGATGAGAGGGGTCATCAATTTAAAACTGAGACGGTGCGGACAGAGATTAGGATAAATTCTTTATGCCAAGGGTTGTTGGAGTATGAAATGTTTTGCCGTAGGGAATTATTGAGGCAGAAACCACTGCACCTTTTGAGAAAATTGGATAAATATTTGAAGCGGAAAAATATACAAGGCAATGGGGAGAGTGCAGGGCAGTGGGAATAGTTTTAATTGCTCTAGCGAAGAGTCAGCAGAGACATGATGAGCCGAATGGCCTCCTTCTTCTATGGTTCTTAGAGGGTTAAATTATGAGGACAGGTTGCATAAACGTGACTTACATTCCCTTGAGTATAGAAGATTGAGGGGTGATCTGATCGAGATGTTTAAAATGTTCAATGGATTTGATAGGGTAGATAGAGAGAAACTATTTCCGCTGATCGGGGAATCAAGAACGAGGGAACATAATCTTAAAATTAGAGCAAGGCCATTCAGGAGCAAAATCAGGAAGCATTTTTTCACATAAAGGGTCGTGAAAATCTGGAACTCTCTCCCTTAAAAGGATGTGGATGCTGGGTCAATTGGAGCTTTCAAGGCTGAGATAGATAGATTTTTGTTATGTAAGGGTATCATGGGTTGTGGAGCTATGGCAGGTAAATGGAGTTGAGGTACAGATCAGCCATGATCTAATTGAATGGCAAAGCAGGCTCGAGGGGCTGAGTGGCCTACTCCTGTTCCTAATGTTCCTTTGTTCCTATGTTTTACGTTTGTTGCATACATCCATGATTCAGTGGGAAACAATTTCTTCTAATCTCTGTTAATTTTAAACTTTCTAGTTTCTTCTAGTTTGCACTCACAGTCCAAGTTAAATAGCCTGCTTACACCTACACACTCCATGTCTCAGCATTTTAAAGACCTGGATCATATCACCCCTCAATCTTTCTTCCAGACAAAACATATTCATCACTGTGAGCCTGTCCTCATAACTTAGAGCCCTAGATCCATGAATCATCCTTCCTCTTTCTCTGAACTGCTTCCAATGCAATTTTTGAAGATAGACTGCCTAAATTCCACACAAATATTCCAGATTGAGTCCCACTAATAATCTAAGCAGAGTAGAATTAAATTCAATTCATTCAAATTATGTCACCGCAGTAAGTGCTGACTCCATGATCTGGTGCTCCCTGTGGGAACAGCACTCAGGGAGCGCATCTTGGGAAGTCATGAGTGCTGAGCCTCTGGTTTTCCGTCCGTTGAAATGAATGTCCAGAAAGTCACGAGCTGCAAGCTCGCCATTTCCTAAGATGCGCTTCCTGTGAGCGTCACTCTTACAGGATTAGGATCACAGAGTCACCCATTAAATGACACTAAACTCATCTCACAGCCTTTCAGGGACAATGGTTCCTCCTTGAAGGACACAAACTAGTTAAGTTTGCAGTTTCCAAGACAACAGCAAAAACTTAAACTGGACAAACATTTTGCAATAATATTTCCAGATTTTTTGTTTAGAAAAGTTGAATCATCATATACAATTGAAAAAATTTACAAAAAGATGGCTTCCCAAACTTTCTAAAAACTTGATTATTGGAAAGAGACAAAACCAAACTTCTAACGCTCTCTTCAATTGCAGCACGATCTTGCTTTGTACAATCATACTCATCATAGAATGACATACAGCCTTCAAGACTGATGACTTACATCAGTGTATCCATAGAAATCAGGGAATATAGGACCAGGAGTAGGCCATTCAGCCCCTCGAGCCTTTTCTGCTATTCATTTAGATCATGGCTGATCTGTATCTTTATTTACCCACCTTGGTTCTGTAACCCTTAATACCCTTGCCTAACAAAAATCTATCAATCTCAGTTTTGAAATTTTCCATTGATCACCAGCCTCAACAGCTTTTTGGGGGAGATTTTTTGAGATTTCCAGTAAAGAGGTAATACAAAGAATACAGTTCTGATTTTTTTTTTAATATGATGTTATTTTTAATTTTCATTTTGTTTTTGTGCTGAAGAGAAGAGTTGTTGGTGCTGGGAAATGGAGCACCGTCCATATCAGGGACTCAGTGTCATGATCAAACTCTCGTAGGTCAGGTGTAGCATAGGTAGGTGCAGATTCAAACGCCTTCCACTCTGCACCAACAAGTTGTCTCAACCGTAACCCAAGCAGAGTGCCTCCTACTGCACCAGCGTGACAGTTTTTCAATTTCCAACACCAACCATTCCAGGCCTGCCTGAGTGATACTGCCAGTTATGGACTCAACGTTCAGTAATGTTAGGGTGCACGAGAATGTTCGATGCTTGATGCCTCATGTCATTGGATAAACTCAGTATTACTTGGATACTTTATAACTGCTTTATAGTGCGGTACATTCAAAGTAAAGAAATTACTGTTGATGATGTTATTGTTCCACTGTCACTATTTTCAACGTTGCTGTTAACCCAGTTATTGTGTTCTAAATGGATTAGTGCCACCATTAAAATGGCAGAGAGGTGAATTTAAGACAAACCCATTAAGCGTTCACAGAATGACCCCACCGAAATTTAGAAATTTCTAACCTCAATTTACAAGGAATCTCTGCAGGTTTTCTTTTCAATTGTATTTTACAGAGGGAGCAATTTTAACCTAACTCACCGTGTGGGAAACCCATGGGATCGGGTGGAAATCCCTGCCCAATATTGATGACAGTGGAGAGTAAAATTGACGGGGTGTAAAACCAGCGTTGCACCCGATCTTGTGAGTTTCCCATTGGGCAAGTGAGGCTAAAATTGTCCCCCACTCACTCTGGTATCCACATACCAAGGCAAATGGTCAATTTTATTAGATGTGTGTTAGATGATAAATTTTAAAGTAGGGCTGCCCATAAACCACATAACTTTTAAAGTCCTGCCTTACCTTAATATTAAGTTTTACATTTTAGACAAAAGCTAAACAGTTTACATATGTTTACATAAAAATGCTGTCAAGAAAAGCACGAGTGCAATGTATCAAATTAAAGACATTTGATATTTCACAAATCATTGATGCTGTGAAAGATTGGAGCAGAATTTAACCCTTTGAGGACTATGTTACTTTAATATAAAAATAGCCAAAAGCACAATTTACTCAGAAAATATTGAAATTTAAGAAACAATAACAATTTTTTTTAAAAACTTTTGGTTCCTTAGATGAATTTTGATCCTAGTCGGGTGGCAGGGGGAGAGGGAGTAAGCAAGGTCTCTTTGGGATCGAGGTGGCTCCAAGAGGACACCCCTAGCAATGGAAGTCAGCCCTCCGTGGTAGGCTCAAAAATCCAATGCCCAAACGAGGTAGGTCTATAGTACTCTGGGGCACCGTTGATGATTGACCAACCAGCTGGACTTCTTCATGGTACCTGGAGGGGTAGTCCTGCCTCTGGGGGCTGGGATTCTTTCAACTCATCTCAGATCATCCTGCAAAGCACAGCCCAAGCAACATTGGTGGGGTAGGGTAGAACGCTCCCACCTGCAGGTAGCTTACCAGTGTTCTGTGCTGGTAGGCTTTAGCTGGTTTAACTCCAGTGCTACCCTTGCACCTGGTTAAAGGTTCCCAAGCCTTGGATCTTGCCAATCTCTACCTCAGTTCTCTGATCTTAGGCACATGGATTGCGTCCGTACAGGTAAAGAGTGTACACTCCATGTTGGGCAAACAGAACTTCTACCTGTGTAGCTTTCTTGGTAACTTGGTCTGGAGACTCTTAAAGATGACGGTGGCCAGCAGGTAAAATAAATTCTACTTTATCATAAAAAATTTGTTTTAAGGGTTTGATGATTAGGATTGTGTGGCTGTTGAAACCCCACCAGCCTCTACTGGAAGCAAATTTTTTTTAGTATTTGGCTTGGCTTCCAAGTGGAGTGTCAAAAGTTATGACAGGATTCTCTACTGTGCGTAAAGAGGGGGTGGGGAAGGGTGTTAAAAAAATAACTGGCACATCTGTCTCGCCCCTGCTACAAGCAGACTTCCCTGTTGGCCCTTCATGGAGTGGCATTGATGGTGGTCATGGAGAAGTCCGCAGGCCCAACCATCCTGCCCTCCCAGTTCAAGGAGGCTGCGTTTCGACCAGCAGCTCCTGTGGGGAAAATAAAGGGAATCAATTGGTGATAAAACTCGAAAAGAACCTCACTTAAGAATTATCCTATTTATTTATTTAGCTCCGAAAAGAACATTCAGTGCTCAAAGGGTTCACGTATTACCATAGTGGCGGCGAATATTAATGTTAAAATATTAAAATCTGTGACTAAGAAAGTAAAATGTCAAAAAAAAATGTTTACGCACTTGTTTTACCTGTATGAGTTCGGGTGTGAGTCTTTAAATGGTCGGAGCGGGAGAATTTACGCTGACAGGTTTTACACTGGAATGGCTTTACCCCTAAGGAATGAAGAAGAACAACCAATTCTGATCAGGTTTCCAGCTTTGAAAATACACACAAATACACAGTACAGGAAAAGAGAAAAAAATGCTGAACATGCAAGTAGAAAGTGCTAGTAGGACACAGCAGGTCAGTCAGCATCCGGGAAGAGCAGAGACGGGATAACATTCTCCGTGTAGTCACGGGTCTGCGTGCAAGTACACACTGGCCACGACCCGTACGCTCATACACTTATTCATCGTTGAGTATGGTCTGTTTATCACGCCCCACTGAAAATTACCATGAGTACACAGTAGTGAACCTCTGGAATACATTGCCAGCTGATGTGGTGGGTGCTGACTCTCTGTTTGCCTTCAAGAGGGAGCTGGTCTGGTTCTTGACTGGGGCAGAGATCACATCATATAGAAGGTAAGTGTCTCTATAGATAACACTTGGACCATGTGATCTCCTGGACTGGTATGGATCGCATGAGGGTCGATCAGAGAGAAATTTCCAGAGTATTTTTTCTTTTATTGGCTCAGGGCTTTTTCTCTTCGGTGTTTTGCCTCTCCCAGGAGATTACATGGCTGTGGGGAGAGGAAGGGAGGAAGTGTCTAGTCACAATGCTCCAGGCATCATTAGGTGTGGGGCAGGCTTGATGGACCAGCTAGTCTTTTCCTGCCCATCAATTTTGTGTGTTCGTATGCTCATAATTGATAGTCCAATGGGTTCAGTAACGTTATTAACGGGAACTCAGTGGGTTCAGTAACGTTATTAACAGGAACTCAGTGGGTTCAGTAATGTTATTAATGGGATCTCAGTGGGTTCAGTAATGTTATTAACAGGAACTCAGTGGGTTCAGTAATGTTATTAACGGGAACTCAGTGGGTTCAGTAATGTTATTAACGGGAACTCAGTGGGTTCAGTAATGTTATTAACGGGAACTCAGTGGGTTCAGTAATGTTATTAATGGGAACTCAGTGGGTTCAGTAATGTTATTAACAGGAACTCAGTGGGTTCAGTAACGTTATTAATGGGAACTCAGTGGGTTCAGTAATGTTATTAATGGGAACTCAGTGGGTTCAGTAACGTTATTAACAGGAACTCAGTGGGTTCAGTAATGTTATTAACGGGAACTCAGTGGGTTCAGTAATGTTATTAACAGGAACTCAGTGGGTTCAGTAATGTTATTAATGGGAACTCAGTGGGTTCAGTAATGTTATTAATGGGAACTCAGTGGGTTCAGTAATGTTATTAATGGGAACTCAGTGGGTTCAGTAACGTTATTAATGGGAACTCAGTGGGTTCAGTAATGTTATTAACAGGAACTCAGTGGGTTCAGTAACGTTATTAATGGGAACTCAGTGGGTTAAGTAATGTTATTAACGGGAACTCAGTGGGTTCAGTAATGTTATTAACAGGAACTCAGTGGGTTCAGTAATGTTATTAATGGGAACTCAGTGGGTTCAGTAATGTTATTAACAGGAACTCAGTGGGTTCAGTAATGTTATTAACGGGAACTCAGTGGGTCCAGTAATGTTATTAACGGGAAATCAGTGGGTTCAGTAATGTTATTAACGGGAACTCAGTGGGTTCAGTAACGTTATTAATGGGAACTCAGTGGGTTCAGTAACGTTATTAATGGGAACTCAGTGGGTTCAGCAATGTTATTAACGGGAACTCAGTGGGTTCAGTAACGTTATTAATGGGAACTCAGTGGGTTCAGTAATGTTATTAACGGGAACTCAGTGGGTTCAGTAATGTTATTAACGGGAACTCAGTGGGTTCAGTAATGTTATTAATGGGAACTCAGTGGGTTCAGTAATGTTATTAATAGGAACTCAGTGGGTTCAGTAATGTTATTAATGGGAACTCAGTGGGTTCAGTAATGTTATTAATGGGAACTCAGTGGGTTCAGTAATGTTATTAATGGGAACTCAGTGGGTTCAGTAATGTTATTAATGGGAACTCAGTGGGTTCAGTAATGTTATTAATGGGAACTCAGTGGGTTCAGTAATGTTATTAATGGGAACTCAGTGGGTTCAGTAATGTTATTAATGGGAACTCAGTGGGTTCAGTAATGTTATTAATGGGAACTCAGTGGGTTCAGTAATGTTATTAACAGGAGCTCAGTGGGTTCAGTAATGTTATTAACGGGAACTCAGTGGGTTCAGTAATGTTATTAATGGGAACTCAGTGGGTTCAGTAATGTTATTAATGGGAACTCAGTGGGTTCAGTAACGTTATTAACGGGAACTCAGTGGGTTCAGTAATGTTATTAATGGGAACTCAGTGGGTTCAGTAATGTTATTAATGGGAACTCAGTGGGTTCAGTAATGTTATTAACGGGAACTCAGTGGGTTCAGTAACGTTATTAATGGGAACTCAGTGGGTTCAGTAATGTTATTAATGGGAACTCAGTGGGTTCAGTAATGTTGTTAACAGGAGCTCAGTGGGTTCAGTAATGTTATTAATGGGAACTCAGTGGGTTCAGTAATGTTATTAATGGGAACTCAGTGGGTTCAGTAATGTTATTAACAGGAGCTCAGTGGGTTCAGTAATGTTATTAATGGGAACTCAGTGGGTTCAGTAATGTTATTAATGGGAACTCAGTGGGTTCAGTAATGTTATTAACGGGAACTCAGTGGGTTCAGTAACGTTATTAATGGGAACTCAGTGGGTTCAGTAATGTTATTAACAGGAACTCAGTGGGTTCAGTAATGTTGTTAACGGGAACTCAGTGGGTTCAGTAACGTTATTAACAGGAACTCAGTGGGTTCAGTAACGTTATTAATGGGAACTCAGTGGGTTCAGTAATGTTATTAATGGGAACTCAGTGGGTTCAGTAACGTTATTAATGGGATCTCAGTGGGTTCAGTAATGTTATTAATGGGAACTCAGTGGGTTCAGTAACGTTATTAATGGGAACTCAGTGGGTTCAGTAATGTTATTAACAGGAACTCAGTGGCTTCAGTAATGTTGTTAACGGGAACTCAGTGGGTTCAGTAACGTTATAAATGGGAACTCAGCTGGTTCAGTAACGTTATTAAAGGGAACTCAGTGGGTTCAGTAATGTTATTAACGGGAACTCAGTGGGTTCAGTAATGTTGTTAACGGGAACTCAGTGGGTTCAGTAATGTTATTAATGGGAACTCAGTGGGTTCAGTAATGTTATTAATGGGAACTCAGTGGGTTCAGTAATGTTATTAACAGGAACTCAGTGGGTTCAGTAATGTTATTAACGGGAACTCAGTGGGTTCAGTAATGTTATTAATGGGAACTCAGTGGGTTCAGTAATGTTATTAATGGAACTCAGTGGGTTCAGTAATGTTATTAATGGGAACTCAGTGGGTTCAGTAATGTTATTAATGGGAACTCAGTGGGTTCAGTAATGTTATTAACGGGAACTCAGTGGGTTCAGTAACGTTATTAATGGGAACTCAGTGGGTTCAGTAATGTTATTAACAGGAACTCAGTGGGTTCAGTAACATTATTAACGGGATCTCAGTGGGTTCAGTAATGTTATTAACGGGAACTCAGTGGGTTCAGTAACGTTATTAATGAGAACTCAGTGGGTTCAGTAATGTTATTAATGGGAACTCAGTGGGTTCAGTAATGTTATCAATGGGAACTCAGTGGGTTCAGTAATGTTATTAACAGGAACTCAGTGGGTTCAGTAATGTTATTAACGGGAACTCAGTGGGTTCAGTAATGTTATTAAGGGGAACTCAGTGGGTTCAGTAATGTTATTAACAGGAACTCAGTGGGTTCAGCAATGTTATTAACGGGAACTCAGTGGGTTCAGTAATGTTATTAACGGGAACTCAGTGGGTTCAGTAATGTTATTAACGGGAACACAGTGGGTTCAGTAATGTTATTAACGGGAACTCAGTGGGTTCAGTAACGTTATTAACGGGAACTCAGTGGGTTCAGTAATGTTGTTAACGGGAACTCAGTGGGTTCAGTAATGTTATTAACGGGAACTCAGTGGGTTCAGTAACGTTATTAACGGGAACTCAGTGGGTTCAGTAATATTATTAACGGGAACTCAGTGGGTTCAGTAACGTTATTAATGGGAACTCAGTGGGTTCAGTAATGTTATTAATGGGAACTCAGTGGGTTCAGTAATGTTATTAATGGGAACTCAGTGGGTTCAGTAACGTTATTAACGCGAACTCAGTGGGTTCAGTAATGTTATTAATGGGAACTCAGTGGGTTCAGTAATGTTATTAACGGGAACTCAGTGGGTTCAGTAATGTTATTAACGGGAACTCAGTGGGTTCAGTAATGTTATTAACGGGAACTCAGTGGGTTCAGTAATGTTATTAACGGGAACTCAGTGGGTTCAGTAATGTTATTAACGGGAACTCAGTGGGTTCAGTAATGTTATTAACGGGAACTCAGTGGGTTCAGTAATGTTATTAACGGGAACTCAGTGGGTTCAGTAATGTTATTAACGGGAACTCAGTGGGTTCAGTAATGTTATTAATGGGAACGCAGTGGGTTCAGTAATGTTATTAACAGGAACTCAGTGGGTTCAGTAATGTTATTAACAGGAACTCAGTGGGTTCAGTAATGTTATTAACGGGAACTCAGTGGGTTCAGTAATATTATTAACGGGAACTCAGTGGGTTCAGTAATGTTATTAACGGGAACTCAGTGGGTTCAGTAATATTATTAACGGGAACTCAGTGGGTTCAGTAATGTTATTAATGGGAACTCAGTGGGTTCAGTAATATTATTAACGGGAACTCAGTGGGTTCAGTAACGTTATTAACGGGAACTCAGTGGGTTCAGTAATGTTATTAACGGGAACTCAGTGGGTTCAGTAATGTTATTAATGGGAACTCAGTGGGTTCAGTAATGTTATTAATGGGAACTCAGTGGGTTCAGTAATGTTATTAATGGGAACTCAGTGGGTTCAGTAATGTTATTAATGGGAACTCAGTGGGTTCAGTAATGTTATTAACGGGAACTCAGTGGGTTCAGTAATGTTATTAATGGGAACTCAGTGGGTTCAGTAATGTTATTCACGGGAACTCAGTGGGTTCAGTAATGTTATTCACGGGAACTCGGTGGGTTCAGTAATGTTATTAATGGGAACTCAGTGGGTTCAGTAATGTTATTAATGGGAACTCAGTGGGTTCAGTAATGTTATTAACGGGAACTCAGTGGGTTCAGTAACGTTATTAATGGGAACTCAGTGGGTTCAGTAACGTTATTAACGGGAACTCAGTGGGTTCAGTAATGTTATTAACGGGAACTCAGTGGGTTCAGTAATGTTATTAACGGGAACTCAGTGGGTTCAGTAATGTTATTAACAGGAACTCAGTGGGTTCAGTAACGTTATTAACAGGAACTCAGTGGGTTCAGTAACGTTATTAATGGGAACTCAGTGGGTTCAGTAATGTTATTAACGGGAACTCAGTGGGTTCAGTAATGTTATTAACAGGAACTCAGTGGGTTCAGTAACGTTATTAAGAGGAACTCAGTGGGTTCAGTAACGTTATTAATGGGAACTCAGTGGGTTCAGTAATGTTATTAATGGGAACACAGTGGGTTCAGTAACGTTATTAATGGGAACACAGTGGGTTCAGTAATGTTATTAATGGGAACTCAGTGGGTTCAGTAACATTATTAACGGGAACTCAGTGGGTTCAGTAATGTTATTAATGGGAACTCAGTGGGTTCAGTAATGTTATTAATGGGAACTCAGTGGGTTCAATAATGTTATTAACGGGAACTCAGTGGGTTCAGTAATGTTATTAACGGGAACTCAGTGGGTTCAGTAATGTTATTAACGGGAACTCAGTGGGTTCAGTAATGTTATTAACGGGAACTCAGTGGGTTCAGTAATGTTATTAATGGGAACTCAGTGGGTTCAGTAATGTTATTAACGGGAACTCAGTGGGTTCAGTAATGTTATTAACAGGAACTCAGTGGGTTCAGTAATGTTATTAATGGGAACTCAGTGGGTTCAGTAACGTTATTAACGGGAACTCAGTGGGTTCAGTAATATTATTAACGGGAACTCAGTGGGTTCAGTAATGTTATTAACGGGAACTCAGTGGGTTCAGTAATATTATTAACGGGAACTCAGTGGGTTCAGTAATGTTATTAATGGGAACTCAGTGGGTTCAGTAATATTATTAACGGGAACTCAGTGGGTTCAGTAACGTTATTAACGGGAACTCAGTGGGTTCAGTAATGTTATTAACGGGAACTCAGTGGGTTCAGTAATATTATTAAAAAGAACTCAGTGGGTTCAGTAATATTATTAACAGGAACTCAGTGGGTTCAGTAATATTATTAACAGGAACTAAGTGGGTTCAGTAATATTATTAAAAAGAACTCAGTGGGTTCAGTAATATTATTAACGGGAACTCAGTGGGTTCAGTAACTTTATTAACGGGAACTCAGCGGGTTCAGTAACGTTATTAACGGGAAATCAGTGGGTTCAGTACTATTATTAACGGGAACTCAGTGGGTTCAGTAATGTTATTAACGGGAACTCAGTGGGTTCAGTAATGTTATTAACGGGAACTCAGTGGGTTCAGTAACGTCATTAATGGGAACTCAGTGGGTTCAGTAACGTTATTAATGGGAACTCAGTGGGTTCAGTAACGTTATTAACGGGAACTCAGTGGGTTCAGTAATGTTATTAACGGGAACTCAGTGGGTTCAGTAATGTTATTAACGGGAATTCAGTGGGTTCAGTAATGTTATTAACGGGAACTCAGTGGGTTCAGTAATGTTATTAACGGGAACTCAGTGGGTTCAGTAATGTTATTAACGGGAACTCAGTGGGTACAGTAATGTTATTAACGGGAACTCAGTGGGTTCAGTAATGTTATTAACGGGAACTCAGTGGGTTCAGTAATGTTATGAACAGGAACTCAGTGGGTTCAGTAACGTTATTAATGGGAACTCAGTGGGTTCAGTAATGTTATTAACGGGAACACAGTGGGTTCAGTAACGTTATTAATGGGAACTCAGTGGGTTCAGTAAAGTTATTAACGGGAACTCAGTGGGTTCAGTAAAGTTATTAACGGGAACTCAGTGGGTTCAGTAATGTTATTAACGGGAACTCAGTGGGTTCAGTAATGTTATTAACGGGAACTCAGTGGGTTCAGTAATGTTATTAATGGGAACTCAGTGGGTTCAGTAATGTTATTAATGGGAACTCAGTGGGTTCAGTAATGTTATTAATGGGAACTCAGTGGGTTCAGTAATGTTATTAATGGGAACTCAGTGGGTTCAGTAATGTTATTAACCGGAACTCAGTGGGTTCAGTAACGTTATTAATGGGAACTCAGTGGGTTCAGTAACGTTATTAACGGGAACTCAGTGGGTTCAGTAATGTTATTAACGGGAACTCAGTGGGTTCAGTAATGTTATTAACGGGAACTCAGTGGGTTCAGTAATGTTATTAACGGGAACTCAGTGTGTTCAGTAATGTTATTAATGGGAACTCAGTGGGTTCAGTAATGTTATTCACGGGAACTCAGTGGGTTCAGTAATGTTATTCACGGGAACTCAGTGGGTTCAGTAATGTTATTAATGGGAACTCAGTGGGTTCAGTAATGTTATTCACGGGAACCCAGTGGGTTCAGTAATGTTATTCACTGGAACTCAGTGGGTTCAGTAATGTTATTAACGGGAACTCAGTGGGTTCAGTAATGTTATTAACGGGAACTCAGTGGGTTCAGTAATGTTATTAACGGGAACTCAGTGGGTTCAGTAATGTTATGAACAGGAACTCAGTGGGTTCAGTAACGTTATTAATGGGAACTCAGTGGGTTCAGTAATGTTATTAATGGGAACTCAGTGGGTTCAGTAACGTTATTAATGGGAACTCAGTGGGTTCAGTAAAGTTATTAACGGGAACTCAGTGGGTTCAGTAAAGTTATTAACGGGAACTCAGTGGGTTCAGTAATGTTATTAACGGGAACTCAGTGGGTTCAGTAATGTTATTAACGGGAACTCAGTGGGTTCAGTAATGTTATTAATGGGAACTCAGTGGGTTCAGTAATGTTATTAATGGGAACTCAGTGGGTTCAGTAATGTTATTAATGGGAACTCAGTGGGTTCAGTAATGTTATTAATGGGAACTCAGTGGGTTCAGTAATGTTATTAACCGGAACTCAGTGGGTTCAGTAAAGTTATTAATGGGAACTCAGTGGGTTCAGTAACGTTATTAACGGGAACTCAGTGGGTTCAGTAATGTTATTAACGGGAACTCAGTGGGTTCAGTAATGTTATTAACGGGAACTCAGTGGGTTCAGTAATGTTATTAACGGGAACTCAGTGGGTTCAGTAATGTTATTAATGGGAACTCAGTGGGTTCAGTAATGTTATTCACGGGAACTCAGTGGGTTCAGTAATGTTATTAATGGGAACTCAGTGGGTTCAGTAATGTTATTCACGGGAACTCAGTGGGTTCAGTAATGTTATTCACGGGAACTCAGTGGGTTCAGTAATGTTATTAACGGGAACTCAGTGGGTTCAGTAATGTTATTAACGGGAACTCAGAGGGTTCAGTAATGTTATTAATGGGAACTCAGTGGGTTCAGTAATGTTATTAACGGGAACTCAGTGGTTTCAGTAATATTATTAACGGGAACTCAGTGGGTTCAGTAATGTTATTAACGGGAACTCAGTGGGTTCAGTAATGTTATTAATGGGAACTCAGTGGGTTCAGTAATGTTATTAATGGGAACTCAGTGGGTTCAGTAATGTTATTAATGGGAACTCAGTGGGTTCAGTAATGTTATTAATGGTAACTCAGTGGGTTCAGTAATGTTATTAATGGGAACTCAGTGGGTTCAGTAATGTTATTAATGGGAACTCAGTGGGTTCAGTAATGTTATTCACGGGAACTCAGTGGGTTCAGTAATGTTATTCACGGGAACTCAGTGGGTTCAGTAATGTTATTAATGGGAACTCATTGGGTTCAGTAATGTTATTCACGGGAACTCAGTGGGTTCAGTAATGTTATTCACGGGAACTCAGTGGGTTCAGTAATGTTATTAACGGGAACTCAGTGGGTTCAGTAATGTTATTAACGGGAACTCAGTGGGTTCAGTAATGTTATTAATGGGAACTCAGTGGGTTCAGTAATGTTATTAACGGGAACTCAGTGGTTTCAGTAATATTATTAACGGGAACTCAGTGGGTTCAGTAATGTTATTAACGGGAACTCAGTGGGTTCAGTAATGTTATTAATGGGAACTCAGTGGGTTCAGTAATGTTATTAATGGGAACTCAGTGGGTTCAGTAATGTTATTAATGGGAACTCAGTGAGTTCAGTAATGTTATTAACAGGAACTCAGTGGGTTCAGTAACATTATTAATGGGAACTCAGTGGGTTCAGTAACGTTATTAACGGGAACTCAGTGGGTTCAGTAATGTTATTAACGGGAACTCAGTGGGTTCAGTAATGTTATTAACGGGAACTCAGTGGGTTCAGTAATGTTATTAACAGGAACTCAGTGGGTTCAGTAACGTTATTAACAGGAACTCAGTGGGTTCAGTAACGTTATTAATGGGAACTCAGTGGGTTCAGTAATGTTATTAACGGGAACTCAGTGGGTTCAGTAATGTTATTAACAGGAACTCAGTGGGTTCAGTAACGTTATTAACAGGAACTCAGTGGGTTCAGTAACGTTATTAATGGGAACTCAGTGTGTTCAGTAATGTTATTAACGGGAACTCAGTGGGTTCAGTAATGTTATTAACGGGAACTCAGTTGGTTCAGTAATGTTATTAACAGGAACTCAGTGGGTTCAGTAATGTTATTAATGGGAACACAGTGGGTTCAGTAACGTTATTAATGGGAACACAGTGGGTCCAGTAATGTTATTAATGGGAACTCAGTGGGTTCAGTAACATTATTAACAGGAACTCAGTGGGTTCAGTAATGTTATTAATGGGAACTCAGTGGGTTCAGTAATGTTATTAATGGGAACTCAGTGGGTTTAGCAATGTTATTAATGGGAACTCAGTGGGTTCAGTAATGTTATTAATGGGAACTCAGTGGGTTCAGTAACGTTATTAACGGGAACTCAGTGGGTTCAGTAATGTTATTAACGGGAACTCAGTGGGTTCAGTAACATTATTAACAGGAACTCAGTGGGTTCAGTAATGTTATTAACGGGAACTCAGTGGGTTCAGTAACATTATTAACGGGAACTCAGTGGGTTCAGTAATGTTATTAAAGGGAACTCAGTGGGTTCAGTAACGTTATTAACGGGAACTCAGTGGGTTCAGTAACGTTATTAACGGGAACTCAGTGGGTTCAGTAATGTTTTTAACGGGAATTCAGTGGGTTCAGTAATGTTATTAACGGGAACTCAGTGGGTTCAGTAATGTTATTAACGGGAACTCAGTGGGTTCAGTAATGTTATTAATGGTAACTCAGTGGGTTCAGTAATGTTATTAATGGGAACTCAGTGGGTTCAGTAATGTTATTAACGGGAACTCAGTGGGTTCAGTAATGTTATTAACGGGAACTCAGTGGGTTCAGTAATGTTATTAACGGGAACTCAGTGGGTTCAGTAATGTTATTAATGGGAACTCAGTGGGTTCAGTAATGTTATTAATGGGAACTCAGTGGGTTCAGTAATGTTATTAACGGGAACTCAGTGGGTTCAGTAATGTTATTAACGGGAACTCAGTGGGTTCAGTAATGTTATGAACGGGAACTCAGTGGGTTCAGTAACGTTATTAATGGGAACTCAGTGGGTTCATTAATGTTATTAATGGGAACTCAGTGGGTTCAGTAATGTTATTAATGGGAACTCAGTGGGTTCAGTAACGTTATTAACGGGAACTCAGTGGGTTCAGTAATGTTATTAACGGGAACTCAGTGGGTTCAGTAACGTTATTAATGGGAACTCAGTGGGTTCAGTAATGTTATTAATGGGAACTCAGTGGGTTCAGTAATGTTATTAACGGGAACTCAGTGGGTTCAGTAATGTTATTAACGGGAACTCAGTGGGTTCAGTAATGTTATTAATGGGAACTCAGTGGGTTCAGTAATGTTACTAACGGGAACTCAGTGGTTTCAGTAATATTATTAACGGGAACTCAGTGGGTTCAGTAATGTTATTAACGGGAACTCAGTGGGTTCAGTAATGTTATTAATGGGAACTCAGTGGGTTCAGTAATGTTATTAATGGGAACTCAGTGGGTTCAGTAATGTCATTAATGGGAACTCAGTGGGTTCAGTAATGTTATTAACGGGAACTCAGTGGGTTCAGTAATGTTATTAACGGGAACTCAGTGGGTTCAGTAACGTTATTAACGGGAACTCAGTGGGTTCAGTAACATTATTAACGGGAACTCAGTGGGTTCAGTAATGTTATTAAAGGGAACGCAGTGGGTTCAGTAACGTTATTAACGGGAACTCAGTGGGTTCAGTAATGTTATTAACGGGAACTCAGTGGGTTCAGTAATGTTATTAACGGGAACTCAGTGGGTTCAGTAATGTTATTAATGGTAACTCAGTGGGTTCAGTAATGTTATTAATGGGAACTCAGTGGGTTCAGTAATGTTATTAATGGGAACTCAGTGGGTTCAGTAATGTTATTAATGGGAACTCAGTGGGTTCAGTAATGTTGTTAACGGGAACTCAGTGGGTTCAGTAATGTTATTAATGGGAACTCAGTGGGTTCAGTAATGTTATTAATGGGAACTCAGTGGGTTCAGTAATGTTATTAATGGGAACTCAGTGGGTTCAGTAAAGTTATTAATGGGAACTCAGTGGGTTCAGTAACGTTATTAACGGGAACTCAGTGGGTTCAGTAATGTTATTAACGGGAACTCAGTGGGTTCAGTCATGTTATTAACGGGAACTCAGTGGGTTCAGTAATGTTATTAACGGGAACTCAGTGGGTTCAGTAATGTTATTAACGGGAACTCAGTGGGTTCAGTAATGTTATTAATGGGAACTCAGTGGGTTCAGTAATGTTATTAACGGGAACTCAGTGGGTTCAGTAATGTTATTAACGGGAACTCAGTGGGTTCAGTAATGTTATTAACGGGAACTCAGTGGGTTCAGTAACGTTATTAATGGGAACTCAGTGGGTTCAGTAATGTTATTAATGGGAACTCAGTGGGTTCAGTAATGTTATTAATGGGAACTCAGTGGGTTCAGTAATGTTATTAACGGGAACTCAGTGGGTTCAGTAATGTTATTAACGGGAACTCAGTGGGTTCAGTAATGTTATTAATGGGAACTCAGTGGGTTCAGTAATGTTATTAACGGGAACTCAGTGGTTTCAGTAATATTATTAACGGGAACTCAGTGGGTTCAGTAATGTCATTAACGGGAACTCAGTGGGTTCAGTAATGTTATTAATGGGAACTCAGTGGGTTCAGTAATGTTATTAATGGGAACTCAGTGGGTTCAGTAATGTCATTAATGGGAACTCAGTGGGTTCAGTAATGTTATTAACGGGAACTCAGTGGGTTCAGTAATGTTATTAACGGGAACTCAGTGGGTTCAGTAACGTTATTAATGGGAACTCAGTGGGTTCAGTAACGTTATTAACGGGAACTCAGTGGGTTCAGTAATGTTATTAACGGGAACTCAGTGGGTTCAGTAATGTTATTAACGGGAACTCAGTGGGTTCAGTAATGTTATTAACAGGAACTCAGTGGGTTCAGTAACGTTATTAACAGGAACTCAGTGGGTTCAGTAACGTTATTAATGGTAACTCAGTGGGTTCAGTAATGTTATTAACGGGAACACAGTGGGTTCAGTAATGTTATTAACAGGAACTCAGTGGGTTCAGTAACGTTATTAACAGGAACTCAGTGGGTTCAGTAACGTTATTAATGGGAACTCAGTGGGTTCAGTAATGTTATTAACGGGAACTCAGTGGGTTCAGTAATGTTATTAACAGGAACTCAGTGGGTTCAGTCACGTTATTAACAGGAACTCAGTGGGTTCAGTAACTTTATTAATGGGAACTCAGTGGGTTCAGTAATGTTATTAACGGGAACTCAGTGGGTTCAGTAATGTTATTAACGGGAACTCAGTGGGTTCAGTAACGTTATTAACAGGAACTCAGTGGGTTCAGTAACGTTATTAATGGGAACTCAGTGGGTTCAGTAATGTTATTAACGGGAACTCAGTGGGTTCAGTAATGTTATTAACGGGAACTCAGTGGGTTCAGTAATGTTATTAACGGGAACTCAGTTGGTTCAGTAATGTTATTAACAGGAACTCAGTGGGTTCAGTAATGTTATTAATGGGAACACAGTGGGTTCAGTAACGTTATTAATGGGAACACAGTGGGTTCAGTAATGTTATTAATGGGAACTCAGTGGGTTCAGTAACATTATTAACGGGAACTCAGTGGGTTCAGTAATGTTATTAATGGGAACTCAGTGGGTTCAGCAATGTTATTAATGGGAACTTAGTGGGTTCAGTAATGTCATTAATGGGAACTCAGTGGGTTCAGTAACGTTATTAACGGGAACTCAGTGGGTTCAGTAATGTTATTAACGGGAACTCAGTGGGTTCAGTAACATTATTAACGGGAACTCAGTGGGTTCAGTAATGTTATTAACGGGAACTCAGTGGGTTCAGTAACATTATTAACGGGAACTCAGTGGGTTCAGTAATGTTATTAATGGGAACTCAGTGGGTTCAGTAACGTTATTAACGGGAACTCAGTGGGTTCAGTAATGTTATTAACGGGAACTCAGTGGGTTCAGTAACGTTATTAATGGGAACTCAGTGGGTTCAGTAATGTTATTAATGGGAACTCAGTGGGTTCAGTAATGTTATTAACGGGAACTCAGTGGGTTCAGTAATGTTATTAACGGGAACTCAGTGGGTTCAGTAATGTTATTAATGGGAACTCAGTGGGTTCAGTAATGTTACTAACGGGAACTCAGTGGTTTCAGTAATATTATTAACGGGAACTCAGTGGGTTCAGTAATGTTATTAACGGGAACTCAGTGGGTTCAGTAATGTTATTAATGGGAACTCAGTGGGTTCAGTAATGTTATTAATGGGAACTCAGTGGGTTCAGTAATGTCATTAATGGGAACTCAGTGGGTTCAGTAATGTTATTAACGGGAACTCAGTGGGTTCAGTAATGTTATTAACGGGAACTCAGTGGGTTCAGTAACGTTATTAACGGGAACTCAGTGGGTTCAGTAACATTATTAACGGGAACTCAGTGGGTTCAGTAATGTTATTAAAGGGAACGCAGTGGGTTCAGTAACGTTATTAACGGGAACTCAGTGGGTTCAGTAATGTTATTAACGGGAACTCAGTGGGTTCAGTAATGTTATTAACGGGAACTCAGTGGGTTCAGTAATGTTATTAATGGTAACTCAGTGGGTTCAGTAATGTTATTAATGGGAACTCAGTGGGTTCAGTAATGTTATTAATGGGAACTCAGTGGGTTCAGTAATGTTATTAATGGGAACTCAGTGGGTTCAGTAATGTTGTTAACGGGAACTCAGTGGGTTCAGTAATGTTATTAATGGGAACTCAGTGGGTTCAGTAATGTTATTAATGGGAACTCAGTGGGTTCAGTAATGTTATTAATGGGAACTCAGTGGGTTCAGTAAAGTTATTAATGGGAACTCAGTGGGTTCAGTAACGTTATTAACGGGAACTCAGTGGGTTCAGTAATGTTATTAACGGGAACTCAGTGGGTTCAGTCATGTTATTAACGGGAACTCAGTGGGTTCAGTAATGTTATTAACGGGAACTCAGTGGGTTCAGTAATGTTATTAACGGGAACTCAGTGGGTTCAGTAATGTTATTAATGGGAACTCAGTGGGTTCAGTAATGTTATTAACGGGAACTCAGTGGGTTCAGTAATGTTATTAACGGGAACTCAGTGGGTTCAGTAATGTTATTAACGGGAACTCAGTGGGTTCAGTAACGTTATTAATGGGAACTCAGTGGGTTCAGTAATGTTATTAATGGGAACTCAGTGGGTTCAGTAATGTTATTAATGGGAACTCAGTGGGTTCAGTAATGTTATTAACGGGAACTCAGTGGGTTCAGTAATGTTATTAACGGGAACTCAGTGGGTTCAGTAATGTTATTAATGGGAACTCAGTGGGTTCAGTAATGTTATTAACGGGAACTCAGTGGTTTCAGTAATATTATTAACGGGAACTCAGTGGGTTCAGTAATGTCATTAACGGGAACTCAGTGGGTTCAGTAATGTTATTAATGGGAACTCAGTGGGTTCAGTAATGTTATTAATGGGAACTCAGTGGGTTCAGTAATGTCATTAATGGGAACTCAGTGGGTTCAGTAATGTTATTAACGGGAACTCAGTGGGTTCAGTAATGTTATTAACGGGAACTCAGTGGGTTCAGTAACGTTATTAATGGGAACTCAGTGGGTTCAGTAACGTTATTAACGGGAACTCAGTGGGTTCAGTAATGTTATTAACGGGAACTCAGTGGGTTCAGTAATGTTATTAACGGGAACTCAGTGGGTTCAGTAATGTTATTAACAGGAACTCAGTGGGTTCAGTAACGTTATTAACAGGAACTCAGTGGGTTCAGTAACGTTATTAATGGTAACTCAGTGGGTTCAGTAATGTTATTAACGGGAACACAGTGGGTTCAGTAATGTTATTAACAGGAACTCAGTGGGTTCAGTAACGTTATTAACAGGAACTCAGTGGGTTCAGTAACGTTATTAATGGGAACTCAGTGGGTTCAGTAATGTTATTAACGGGAACTCAGTGGGTTCAGTAATGTTATTAACAGGAACTCAGTGGGTTCAGTCACGTTATTAACAGGAACTCAGTGGGTTCAGTAACTTTATTAATGGGAACTCAGTGGGTTCAGTAATGTTATTAACGGGAACTCAGTGGGTTCAGTAATGTTATTAACGGGAACTCAGTGGGTTCAGTAACGTTATTAACAGGAACTCAGTGGGTTCAGTAACGTTATTAATGGGAACTCAGTGGGTTCAGTAATGTTATTAACGGGAACTCAGTGGGTTCAGTAATGTTATTAACGGGAACTCAGTGGGTTCAGTAATGTTATTAACGGGAACTCAGTTGGTTCAGTAATGTTATTAACAGGAACTCAGTGGGTTCAGTAATGTTATTAATGGGAACACAGTGGGTTCAGTAACGTTATTAATGGGAACACAGTGGGTTCAGTAATGTTATTAATGGGAACTCAGTGGGTTCAGTAACATTATTAACGGGAACTCAGTGGGTTCAGTAATGTTATTAATGGGAACTCAGTGGGTTCAGCAATGTTATTAATGGGAACTTAGTGGGTTCAGTAATGTCATTAATGGGAACTCAGTGGGTTCAGTAACGTTATTAACGGGAACTCAGTGGGTTCAGTAATGTTATTAACGGGAACTCAGTGGGTTCAGTAACATTATTAACGGGAACTCAGTGGGTTCAGTAATGTTATTAACGGGAACTCAGTGGGTTCAGTAACATTATTAACGGGAACTCAGTGGGTTCAGTAATGTTATTAAAGGGAACGCAGTGGGTTCAGTAACGTTATTAACGGGAACTCAGTGGGTTCAGTAACGTTATTAACGGGAACTCAGTGGGTTCAGTAATGTTATTAACGGGAACTCAGTGGGTTCAGTAATGTTATTAACGGGAACTCAGTGGGTTCAGTAATGTTATTAATGGTAACTCAGTGTGTTCAGTAATGTTATTAATGGGAACTCAGTGGGTTCAGTAATGTTATTAATGGGAACTCAGTGGGTTCAGTAATGTTATTAATGGGAACTCAGTGGGTTCAGTAATGTTATTAACGGGAACTCAGTGGGTTCAGTAATGTTATTAAAGGGAACTCAGTGGGTTCAGTAATGTTATTAATGGGAACTCAGTGGGTTCAGTAATGTTATTAATGGGAACTCAGTGGGTTCAGTAATGTTATTAATGGGAACTCAGTGGGTTCAGTAATGTTATTAACGGGAACTCAGTGGGTTCAGTAATGTTATTAACGGGAACTCAGTGGGTTCAGTAATGTTATTAATGGGAACTCAGTGGGTTCAGTAATGTTATTCACGGGAACTCAGTGGTTTCAGTAATATTATTAACGGGAACTCAGTGGGTTCAGTAATGTTATTAACGGGAACTCAGTGGGTTCAGTAATGTTATTAATGGGAACTCAGTGGGTTCAGTAATGTTATTAATGGGAACTCAGTGGGTTCAGTAATGTTATTAACGGGAACTCAGTGGGTTCAGTAACGTTATTAACGGGAACTCAGTGGGTTCAGTAACGTTATTAACGGGAACTCAGTGGGTTCAGTAATGTTATTAACGGGAACTCAGTGGGTTCAGTAATGTTATTAACAGGAACTCAGTGGGTTCAGTAACGTTGTTAACAGGAACTCAGTGGGTTCAGTAACGTTATTAATGGTCACTCAGTGGGTTCAGTAATGTTATTCACGGGAACACAGTGGGCTCATTAATGTTATTAACAGGAACTCAGTGGGTTCAGTAACGTTATTAACAGGAAGTCAGTGGGTTCAGTAACGTTATTAATGGGAACTCAGTGGGTTCAGTAATGTTATTAACGGGAACTCAGTGGGTTCAGTAATGTTATTAACGGGAACTCAGTGGGTTCAGTAATGTTATTAACGGGAACTCAGTTGGTTCAGTAATGTTATTAACAGGAACTCAGTGGGTTCAGTAATGTTATTAATGCGAACACAGTGGGTTCAGTAACGTTATTAATGGGAACACAGTGGGTTCAGTAATGTTATTAATGGGAACTCAGTGGGTTCAGTAACATTATTAACGGGAACTCAGTGGGTTCAGTAATGTTATTAATGGGAACTCAGTGGGTTCAGTAATGTTATTAATGGGAACTCAGTGGGTTCAGCAATGTTATTAATGGGAACTCAGTGGGTTCAGTAATGTTATTAATGGGAACTCAGTGGGTTCAGTAACGTTATTAACGGGAACTCAGTGGGTTCAGTAATGTTATTAACGGGAACTCAGTGGTTTCAGTAACATTATTAACGGGAACTCAGTGGGTTCAGTAATGTTATTAACGGGAACTCAGTGGGTTCAGTAACATTATTAACGGGAACTCAGTGGGTTCCGTAATGTTATTCAAGGGAACTCAATGGGTTCAGTCATGTTATTAACGGGAACTCAGTGGGTTCAGTAACGTTATTAACGGGAACTCAGTGGGTTCAGTAATGTTATTAACGGGAACTCAGTGGGTTCAGTAATGTTATTAACGGGAACTCAGTGGGTTCAGTAATGTTATTAATGGGAACTCAGTGGGTACAGTAATGTTATTAACGGGAACTCAGTGGGTTCAGTAATGTTATTAATGGGAACTCAGTGGGTTTAGTAATATTATTAATGGGAACTCAGTGGGTTCAGTAATGTTATTAATGGGAACTCAGTGGGTTCAGTAACGTTATTAACGGGAACTCAGTGGGTTCAGTAATGTTATTAACGGGAACTCAGTGGGTTCAGTAACGTTATTAATGGGAACTCAGTGGGTTCAGTAATGTTATTAACGGGAACTCAGTGGGTTCAGTAATGTTATTAATGGGAACTCAGTGGGTTCAGTAACGTTATTAATGGGAACTCAGTGGGTTCAGTAATGTTATTAATGGGAACTCAGTGGGTTCAGTAATGTTATTAACAGGAACTCAGTGGGTTCAGTAATGTTATTAATGGGAACTCAGTGGGTTCAGTAATGTTATTAACAGGAACTCAGTGGGTTCAGTAATGTTATTAACGGGAACTCAGTGGGTTCAGTAATGTTATTAATGGGAACTCAGTGGGTTCAGTAATGTTATTAACGGGAACTCAGTGGGTTCAGTAATGTTATTAACGGGAACTCAGTGGGTTCAGTAATGTTATTAACGGGAACTCAGTGGGTTCAGTAATGTTATTAACGGGAACTCAGTGGGTTCAGTAATGTTATTAATGGGAACTCAGTGGGTTCAGTAATGTTATTAATGGGAACTCAGTGGGTTCAGTAATGTTATTAATGGGAACTCAGTGGGTTCAGTAATGTTATTAATGGGAACTCAGTGGGTTCAGTAATGTTATTAAAGGGAACTCAGTGGGTTCAGTAATGTTATTAATGGGAACTCAGTGGGTTCAGTAACATTATTAATGGGAACTCAGTGGGTTCAGTAACATTATTAATGGGAACTCAGTGGGTTCAGTAACATTATTAATGGGAACTCAGTGGGTTCAGTAATGTTATTGACGGGAACTCAGTGCGTTCAGTAATGTTATTAACAGGAACTCAGTGGGTTCAGTAATGTTATTAACAGGAACTCAGTGGGTTCAGTAACGTTATTAATGGGAACTCAGTGGGTTCAGTAACGTTATTAATGGGAACTCAGTGGGTTCAGTAATGTTATTAACGGGAACTCAGTGGGTTCAGTAATGTTATTAATGGGAACTCAGTGGGTTCAGTAATGTTATTAATGGGAACTCAGTGGGTTCAGCAATGTTATTAATGGGAACTCAGTGGGTTCAGTAATGTTATTAACGGGAACTCAGTGGGTTCAGTAATATTATTAATGGGAACTCAGTGGGTTCAGTAATGTTATTAATGGGAACTCAGTGGGTTCAGTAATGTTATTAATGGGAACTCAGTGGGTTCAGTAATGTTATTAATGGGAACTCAGTGGGTTCAGTAACGTTATTAACAGGAACTCAGTGGGTTCAGTAATATTATTAACAGGAACTCAGTGGGTTCAGTAATGTTATTAACAGGAACTCAGTGGGTTCAGTAATATTATTAATGGGAACTCAGTGGGTTCAGTAATATTATTAACGGGAACTCAGTGGGTTCAGTAATGTTATTACTGGGAACTCAGTGGGTTCAGTAATGTTATTAACGGGAACTCAATGGGTTCAGTTATGTTATTTACGGGAACTCAGTGGGTTCAGTAATGTTATTAACGGGAACTCAGTGGGTTCAGTAATGTTATTAACGGGAACTCAGTGGGTTCAGTAACGTTATTAATGGGAACTCAGTGGGTTCAGTAACGTTATTAACGGGAACTCAGTGGGTTCAGTAATGTTATTAACGGGAACTCAGTGGGTTCAGTAATGTTATTAACGGGAACTCAGTGGGTTCAGTAATGTTATTAACGGGAACTCAGTGGGTTCAGTAATGTTATTAACGGGAACTCAGTGGGTTCAGTAACGTTATTAATGGGAACTCAGTGGGTTCAGTAACGTTATTAATGGGAACTCAGTGGGTTCAGTAATGTTATTAATGGGAACTCAGTGGGTTCAGTAATGTTATTAACGGGAACTCAGTGGGTTCAGTAATGTTATTAATGGGAACTCAGTGGGTTCAGTAATGTTATTAACGGGAACTCAGTGGGTTCAGTAATGTTATTAATGGGAACTCAGTGGGTTCAGTAATGTTATTAACGGGAACTCAGTGGGTTCAGTAATGTTATTAATGGGAACTCTGTGGGTTCAGTAATGTTATTAATGGGAACTCAGTGGGTTCAGTAACATTATTAATGGGAACTCAGTGGGTTCAGTAACATTATTAATGGGAACTCAGTGGGTTCAGTAACATTATTAATGGGAACTCAGTGGGTTCAGTAATGTTATTGACGGGAACTCAGTGCGTTCAGTAATGTTATTAACAGGAACTCAGTGGGTTCAGTAATGTTATTAACAGGAACTCAGTGGGTTCAGTAACGTTATTAATGGGAACTCAGTGGGTTCAGTAACGTTATTAATGGGAACTCAGTGGGTTCAGTAATGTTATTAACGGGAACTCAGTGGGTTCAGTAATGTTATTAATGGGAACTCAGTGGGTTCAGTAATGTTATTAATGGGAACTCAGTGGGTTCAGCAATGTTATTAATGGGAACTCAGTGGGTTCAGTAATGTTATTAACGGGAACTCAGTGGGTTCAGTAATATTATTAATGGGAACTCAGTGGGTTCAGTAATGTTATTAATGGGAACTCAGTGGGTTCAGTAATGTTATTAATGGGAACTCAGTGGGTTCAGTAATGTTATTAATGGGAACTCAGTGGGTTCAGTAACGTTATTAACAGGAACTCAGTGGGTTCAGTAATATTATTAACAGGAACTCAGTGGGTTCAGTAATGTTATTAACAGGAACTCAGTGGGTTCAGTAATATTATTAATGGGAACTCAGTGGGTTCAGTAATATTATTAACGGGAACTCAGTGGGTTCAGTAATGTTATTACTGGGAACTCAGTGGGTTCAGTAATGTTATTAACGGGAACTCAATGGGTTCAGTTATGTTATTTACGGGAACTCAGTGGGTTCAGTAATGTTATTAACGGGAACTCAGTGGGTTCAGTAACGTTATTAACGGGAACTCAGTGGGTTCAGTAACGTTATTAATGGGAACTCAGTGGGTTCAGTAACGTTATTAACGGGAACTCAGTGGGTTCAGTAATGTTATTAACGGGAACTCAGTGGGTTCAGTAATGTTATTAACGGGAACTCAGTGGGTTCAGTAATGTTATTAACGGGAACTCAGTGGGTTCAGTAATGTTATTAACGGGATCTCAGTGGGTTCAGTAACGTTATTAATGGGAACTCAGTGGGTTCAGTAACGTTATTAATGGGAACTCAGTGGGTTCAGTAATGTTATTAATGGGAACTCAGTGGGTTCAGTAATGTTATTAACGGGAACTCAGTGGGTTCAGTAATGTTATTAATGGGAACTCAGTGGGTTCAGTAATGTTATTAACGGGAACTCAGTGGGTTCAGTAATGTTATTAATGGGAACTCAGTGGGTTCAGTAACGTTATTAACGGGAACTCAGTGGGTTCATTAATGCTATTAACGGGAACTCAGTGGGTTCAGTAATGTTATTAACAGGAACTCAGTGCGTTCAGTAATTTTAGTAACAGCAATTCTTTCTTACCAGTGTGTCTTCTCTGGTGCCGCTTGAGTTGATCTGAACGGGAGAAGCGTCGGCCACAATCCTTGAAATCGCACTGGTAAGGCTTCTCACCTTGTTGGACACAAAATAAATCATGTTTGTCATTTGGATGAAGTCACCAGAAATCCAAGATTTGGTGTGTAGAATGCCATTTAAAGTTTATTCACTGGTGCATATACAATATCTTAGCATTAATAAACAACAACAACCTATATTTATATCGCACCTTTAATGTCGTAAAAGGTCTCGAGGCACTACGCAGGAGTGTAATCAGACAAAAAAATTGACACCGAGCCAAAGAAGGAAACATTATGAGAGGTGACCAAAAGCTTGGTCAAAGAGGTAGGTTTTAAGGAGCATCTTAAAAGGAGAGAGAGGTGGAGAGATGAAGAGATTTGGGGAGGGAATTCCAGAGCTTAGCACCTAGACTGCTGAAGGCACGGCCGCCAATGGTGGGGTGAAGGAAGTGGGGGATGCACAAAAGGCCAGAGTTGGAGGTACGCAGAGTTCTCGGAGGGTTATAGGACTGGTGGAGGTTACAGAGATTGGGAGGGGGGCAAGGCCATGGAGGGATTATAACAAAGAGTTACATATCTCTTTAGACTAGAGTCACATGTATGTTCCCTTCCCTGAGGGATATTAGGGAACCAGTTGGGATTTTATGACAACATGGTCATTTTTCTGGTTTCACGGTGGGGTATGAACTCCTGTGGTAGATTTTCAACTTGCCAGCTGGATATAAAACTGGCGTTTCGGGGTCAGCCCAAATATGTAAACTGCCCAATATTTATTGATATCAATGGAAATGAAAATTGGACGATTTCTGTAACGGGCGGCCAAACCGCAACACCAATTTAATGCCCTGGGTGGCAAATTGAAAATCTGCCCCATGATCTCTGGGGTACTAACCCCCTACCACACCCCTTTTTGAACTTTTTATCATCTGAATACCAAGATCAGATCGTATCAGCAACTTAGGATATATGCAAACTAGTGGGAACATTAATTTAAAAGGCACATTCTGTACGTGGCACGTTTGTCGCACATCCACACGTTTTACAACAATTACTTTGTAAAGATAATTGCCTAAAAGGAATCTGCACTTACTACTGTATTTCCAAAACTGGTATATGATAGCCACAAGGTGTTAGCCATGGCTCAGTGATATCGCCCTTGCCTCTGAAGGTCGTGGGTTCAAGTCCAACTCCAGCGACTTGAGCACATAATCTAGGCTGACGTTTCTGTGGAGTACTGAGGGCGTGCTGCCCAATCTTTCAGTTGAGACATTAAACCGAGGCCCCACCTGCCCTCTCAGGTGGACGTAAAATCACCCATGGCCACTATCCGAAGAAGATCAGAAGAGTTCTCACTGGTGTCCTGGCCAATATTTATCCCTCAGCCAACATCACTAAAACAGATTATCTGGTCATTATCACATTGCTGTTTGTGGGACCTTGCTGTGTGAAAACTGGATCTGTGTTTCCTACATTACAACAATGACCACACTTCAAAGGTACTTCATTCTCTCTCCTCCTTTAAGACACTCCTTAAAATCTACCTCTTTGACCAAGCTTTTGGTCACCTGTCCTAAAACCTGACCTGTGGCTCAGTGTCAAATTTTGTTTCATGACGCCTTGGCATATTTTACTACTTTAATAATAATAGTGTTGATTCAGCTTAACTGATTTTGTGTAGTCTACTGCTATATAAATGCAAGCTGTTGCTGTTGTGATTGGTTGTAAAGGGCTTTGGGGTGTCCTGAGGTCATGAAAGGTGCTATAATAAATGCAAGTCCTTTCTTTTTTTTCAAACATCTAACTGTTTGGCTGCGCTTGTTTGATTGTTGAGACATGCAAAATGGCAGCCACATATATTTAGGCGACGGGGGAAAATAGTTAGCAGAACTGACTACATATGAATTACCCAAGGGCTTGGGGTCATGCAACATTTCAGTGTCGATTCAGCTTAATTGATTTCGTGTAGTCTACTGAAACTGCCACTGGTGCTGAAAATGGTCAATTAAACTCTGACCACCAGTAACTCCCCCAGGAGTTGCAGTTCTTCACAGGAAATAATCTCTGGGGGAGAGTTAGTCTTTGACATATTAAAACAAATTCTTGTGGTTAAAATGCAAAAAAGAAAGAGTCTTTGTTAAAAAGAAAGCCATTGTTCAAAAATGTTTCTGCACTTAAAGCAGTCTGAAATAATATGTATCTTTGAGATTCTAGCATTAAGGTGCATTTTAGCAAAGCCATATGTTTTCGATATCAGAATGAAACGAGGGGTTTTGGATTGAATTAAAACTTGGAAGATAAAGTATGTTCTTTTTTTAAAGAATTATTTAAGTAGTCATGTTTTAAAACATCTGGCTTGGGCTGTGTCAGATGTTATGCTTGGCTTTCGTGAGCTATATCTCAAGACAACCTGACATCTGCTCACTGCCAGTCTTCATCCTCTGACAGCTCTCCCTTCAAGTTTCAGCCTTTTCTGATGTGTTTTTGCAGCAACTAAATGTCAATTGCAGGTCAATTTCATAAAAGCAAGATCAACGAAAGCATGATTTCCATATCCCCAGGTGGATTCAAAGGAAAGACCATTAATATGGGGATCAGGCGATACTGTTTAAATAATGTTTTGGTAAAAAAAAACATGAGATCAATAGATTTTAGCTAGGTAAGGGTATCAAGGGATATGGGGCTAAGGTAGGTAAATGGAGTTGAGGTACAGATCAGCCATGATCTAACTCAATGGCGGAGCAAGCTCGGGGGGGCTGAACGGCCTACTCCTGTTCCAATGTTCCTATTTTCCTATTAGTACTTTTATACTTATATAAATAATGATACAGGCTTAATACAAAAGGAGTATGAAAAAGAACATTATAATTTTAAGGACCAGATGTGTGCTGGCCTAGTCCATAAAGAGGAAGCAAAAGCATCCAAACTGGAGTAATTCCTAATCGCTGCCATCATCTTCAAACACTTCAATTAATGATAGCTACATCAAACTGAATGACTGAGGGGATCTTTCTGGAGAGTTTATTTCTATTTTGCTTGGGCCCACTGCAACTCTACAGAACATCATCTGGAAATCCCATGTAATTTTAACCCAACTAGGGTCCAGACCACTTGCGTCCCATCCACTTCTACAATCATGCAAAAGGGTATTACTTTAAAAGACAAATTACCCTTTTAATGCTGTTGGTACTGTCAGTTAGTCACATTCACTGTGCCTGTTTCGATATGTACTTCTCTTACTTTGGTGGGGGGGGGGGGGGGTGCGGGTAGAGCAATGGGGGGGTTGGGGCTGGGGGATGGAGGGGAAAGTGGGGGGAGCATCCGGGGTCGGTAGAGGCAGTAATGGGGGGGGGGTTCAGGAGTGGCAATTGGGGTTCCTTTAATGTAGGGTCAGGAGGGGCACTCTTGCTCCTCCCAGCTCCATATTCAGGTAAGTTACTTATCTTCTTGGTTGGCAGGCGTTCCATGGGGCGGGTTTCGCTGATTGCGACCCCTGATGGTGCTGAATGTCTCAGTGCATACCAGTGTTGGAGCGGGGGCTTCAAACAGGCCTTGGATCCCTTATTTGCATATGCTTCAGGCGTGGGTAAAGAACTTCTCTTGTTTGTCCTTACCCAATACATCGGTTGGCGCTTTTCTGGCTGGAAGAGTGCGTGCTTCCTGCCTGCCATTTTGGGGCCTTAGTAGACCACGTAGTGCCTGAAAAATGGGCATTACGTGGCCCAATTTCTAAGCCAAAGACTTTTTAATAGAAATCAAGTCTGTTTATCCAATCAAATTAGCCGTCAGCTAGCCATTACTTGCAAATAACATCAGTGATGAAAAGCCACACTGAATGAGCACATTACATAGAAAGGATCCATTATGACTTCTGGAAATATGAATCATGAAATGTGTTTGGTATTTCCATAAGTGAGGCTGGTTGCGGAACTTGTTATCGGTGAGTCATGGTCAGCCTAATGAGTGAAAATAAAAGTCGGATTTCACAGCTGTCCATGACATATCCATAATCTAGGCCGACACTCCCACTGCAGTACTGAGGAATGCTACACTGTCGGAGGTGCCATCTTTCGGATGAGATGTTAAACCGAGGTCCCATCTACCCTCTCAGGTGGACGTAAAAGATCCCATGGCCCTATTTTGAAGAAGAGCAGGGGAGTTCTCCCTGGTGTCCTGGCCAATATTTATCCTTCAACCAACACCTAAAACAGATTACCTGGTCATTTATCTCCTTGCTGTTTGTGCGACCTTGCTGTGCACAAATTGGCTGCTGCTTTTCCTACATTGCAACAGTGACCACACTTCAAGAAGTACTTCATTGGCTGTAAAGTGCTTAGGGTCATCCTGTGGTCATGAAAAGGCGCTATATAAATGCAATCTTTCTTTTCATTCATTCTATTTCTAATATTATTGGGTTGAAATCATGTCATGCAATATTAATAACAAACAGTCAAAGTCTTCATCACAATAATGGTTGAAGAAATTTCAGATGACCCCACTAACAAGTTAAGTCAGTCTGCTTATCTAAAGGAATCAGTGTGTGAAGGAGTTGGCCTATTTACTGCATCCAATGTCATGTGAAACAGAGTCTCAGTTGGGCACTCAGTGCAGTGCGGTCATTACTGGGATGGAAGTTTTCTGTCTTTGTGGAGACTGGCTCAGTGGACCAGACGTGGAGACAATCTACTGTTACTGGAGTAGACCTGAGGGGGGCTTTATAGAGTTAGGTGTTTTCATTCAAATATTATTAATGTGTTTAAGTTGTCCCAAAACTATATATTCTTTTTCTTTTTTATACAGTGGATGTATTTCATTTTTGTTTAGTACTGTAGCCAGACTAGGCTCAATTTCTACTTATTTCTTTCATAGTGGCCTTGGGAGAGAGAGTAACGCTTGAGTACAGCCACAGAGAGCAAAGCTGAGACCTCGAGGCACAAAAAGGAAACACAACCATCAATGCATGTGCGACACTAGTCCCAGTCGAGGTGTTGATGTCACTAATATAGAAATATGATTTTTGCTCCATAGTCCACGCCACTGGATGGATATCAAATTTCTTTTGGAGCTGTTCAAGATGCATATTTGTCCTAGACTTGCATCATAAACTACCACCGACAGTAACATTTTGTGTGATTTCCTGAAAGCAAAATCGTAGAATTTTACAGCACAGGAAGGAGGCCCTTTGGCCCATCACGCCTGTGCTAGCGCTAAGCTATCCACTAAGTTCCGTTCCTCCCTCCTTTCCTCATTCCCTTTCAAATTTTTCTTTCTCAAATATTAATCCACTTCCCTCTTAAAAGCGATTATGGATTTTGCTTTCACCTTTGTTTCTGGTAAAGCATTCCATGTCCTAATGGCTTTTTACGTAAAAAAGCAATTCTCCTAACCTCCACCTTGTTTCTATGGTAACAATCTTAAATTGATGTCCTCTAGTTACTGACTCACTGACCAGTGGAAATAGCTTTTCCCAATTTACCTTATCTAAAGCCTCTCATAAAATGTTGACCAAAGTATTCATTTTGCAATGTCTATGAACAAACACTTTACAATATTATCTTTCCTGAAGTTTGCAGTAATTATTGTGGTGCTGACTTGAGAGTAATGCTATTGTAGGATTTGCAGACTCTTCTAAAAGCTGAACTTTCATAAACCGCAAGAATATTAACCCAATAGCAGGCACTGTATCATGTTGCACCAGCCATTCTATTTGTAAAATCACTTTTTCAAAAAAAAATGAAAACAACTTACGTAAAAAGGACTAATCGTCCCTTGCAGTTAAAATTAAAAATAAACATTGGCTTGAGAATGGTCAAAAGTCACAAATAACTCAGGAGTGGAATGCTATTCTGACAGCTTCAAGAGGAAATGCCAGCAACGTGTGGAAAAACATTCCCATAAACTCATCACTTTCTGGAACTAGTCAAGACCAAATCTCTCTGGGTGGATGGTGAAACGCTCTGCTGATTACACCCACGATAACGGATGCTGGGGAGGGACCAAGTGCAGTGGAAGATCACACAGCAGCTAAAGTCTAAAGCTCAATGGTCCAAACTCTCCCTAGAATCTGCCATTTCTTTTTGTTTTAATTTACACTAAAATTGTTTTCAAATTTCTTATGGACTCTGTTTCTGGTAGGACAATCCCTGTCCTAACAATCCTTTGTGTAAATAAAAATCTGTTAACCTCTCTCCTCTCCCTTTGTTCTTTTTGCAATGATTTATGTTTTCTAGTTTCAACTCATCAATCAATGGAAACAGTCTTTATTGAATTTATCAAAACCCTTCATAATGTTGAACCCCACTATCAGATCTCCTCTTAACCTCTATTCTAGTGAAATGAGCTCCAACCTTTCTAGCCCTTCTTCATTACTAAAGTCTCCCATCCCAGGCATCATCTTAGTGAATCTCTTTTGCATCATATCTATGACCATGAACGTAATTGGACTGGTACCCAGATCTGAACACTAAGTGCAGCCTAATTAATGATTTGTAATTTGTTAATAATAAGGCCGATTAAGCTGTTGATTTATCTAAAGCATGGGGGGGGGGGCTTTTTTGGTATGAGGATACTTTTTTAACCACTATCAGCTTTGGAGTTTGCCAGCTTATTACTTACATTGGTAGCTGTTTGGACAGTTAAAAATAAGACACGTGGCATTACCAAAGGGTAACACTCGCCTTCTGCGGCATCGTAGCTGCAGGATAATCCGGCCAAGTGATCCGCAGAAGAGGATAATCACGTTCTATTTTGCAGTAGACTACCTGCAATTTCACAAGTATATCCTTCCCATGCAAGTTATATAGACAAAAAATGATGTCTCTGAGTGTTTTACAAGGCTGTAACCCACTCGAGCCATTTAGATGACATCAATCACGGAGGAACGCTCCCTCTGTGTGCTCCGCATGGTGAATCTTAAATGCGTTCTTTATAAATGTGTTTATGATTCCACTACAGGGAGTGCACAGAAGAAACCCCCCTTATATGAGTGCAAAACACAAAGGGTTTATGAACATCACCCACACTTGAATGTGCGTTACACACTTGAGCATACCCCCCAATTATTTCATTTAGTCGCTAAATATAGTGTGCAGCTTGTCACCGAGCTTATTCGGTTCGAGTTTGCCACTAGAGTTCTTATTTCGGGTTACTGACAGTGTTCTTCTATTCTTGCCAGTATTCATCATCACTGCAGCCATTAATTCTCATCGAGGAAATGTTGCTCAATGTGACGAGAAGATTTTTTGCTTCTCTTTTATATGATTATGATATTAGATTTAAGTTGCAGTTTACAGCAAGAGAGTACTTCACCGATAAAATAAAGAATAGATTATATTGGTTTAGGATCCTCCTGTATCGAGTACATAAAGGACAAAATCTTGGCCAGCCGTATAATGCGATAAATAAGGCTTCCTATCGGAGATTAGGAGTTTGGGATTTCATAATTGGCAGGCGTTTAAACTATTAATGGCAATAGGTTTTTAGACATTTGGCTAAATTTCAATATAGGAAATTTGGATTTGAAGGTAATATCTCCCAAATCTCCCATATGCTGGAAGAAATCGTGGATAAATATCTCCACTCAAGAGACAACCATAACTCACTCCTACCTTTGTCATTCATGAATTATTCACTCGTGGAGATATTTATCACATTACCGTAACATATTCTACATAGAACCCTTGGATAGATTTACAACTTGAGTGTTGTAGCCCAAGAATATCAGCTGAAGTTGTTTTTGATGTCACCTTGTCCTTGGGATACCATATCTATGGAAATATGATTTTTATTTTTACTGGCGCCTCCCCAAGCAAGTATTATAAATTACATTAAAACTTTTTTTTTGGGGGGGGCGAGGGGGAAAGCTGTGTGGAGTGCCAGGGATTGGTTATTGGGATCCCGACTGTTTCCATTTTGCGATGTAAACTGGTAAAATTCGTCCATGATACTAAATTCGGAGCAACAGCTGAATGTGAGGAAGCAGCCCGTGAATTTAACCAGGTACGGTAACATAGTGGTTATGTTACTGGACTTCACAGGAGATATGAGTTCAAATCCTGCCAGGGCAGCTGGGGAATTTATATTCAGTTCATTAAATAAAAAAATCTGGAATTAAAAAGCTAGTATCACTCATGGTGACTATGAAACTACCATTTTGTTATAAAAACCCATCTGACTATTTAATGCCCTTTAGGGAAGGAAACCTGCTGTCCTTACCTGGTCTAGCCTCTATGTGACTCCAGACCCACAACAATGTGATTGATTCTTAACTGCTCTCTGAAATGGCCTCGCAAGCCACTCAGTTGTACAATCCTGCTACAAACAAGAAGGCAGCTCACCTTCTCAAGGGCAATTAGGGATGGGCAATAAATGCTGGCCTTGCCAGCAACGCCCACATCCCATGAATGAATAATAAAAAAAAACTTCTAAATGGGCCTGACAAAATATGTAAATTGCAGATCAAACTTAATATGGACAAGTGCATATAGGAAATACTCCATGAATGGTGTCGAAATAGCGACCAGTAAAGTTGAAAGAGATGTTGGGATTATTAGAAGACTTCATACTCAACAAGTCCAATCAATGTGGAAGAGAAAGCAAATAAAATGCAGCACTCCACCGCCAAAATAGTAGAGTGAAAATCAGATGGAATTCATGTTCAAATTGTACTGTGCCTTGGTCAGATCACACTTTGAGTACTGTATCCAGTTCTGGGTACAGAGGGGTCATCAAATTGGTACAGAGATGAGTCACAGGACTGATTCCTGGCATCAGAGGACTGGTTCATGGGGAGAGACTCAAGAAACTTGGGCTTCTGAGCCCCTAAAGGACAACTCATATCGACAATAAATGACACACCACCACCTTAAACATTCACTCCCTCCACCACCGGCGCACCGTGGCTGCAGTGTGTACTACCCACAGGATGCACTGCAGCAACTCGCCAAGGCTTCTTCGACAGCAACTCCCAAACCTGCAACTTCTACCACCTAGAAGGACAAGAGCAGCAGGCACATGGGAACAACACCACCTGCACGTTCCCCTCCAAGTCACACGCCATCCCGACTTGGAAATATATCGCCGTTCCTTCATCGTCGCTGGGTCAAAATCCTGGAACTCCCTTCCTAACAACACTGTGGGAGAACCTTCACCACACGGACTGCAGCGGTTCAAGAAGGGGGCTCACCACCACCTTCTTAAGGGCAATTAGGGATGGGCAATAAATGCCGGCCTCGCCAGCGATGCCCACATCCCGTGAACGAATAAAAAAAAACAAAGGTAGATGCAGTACACTTCTTTAAACTACACTGTGACTGTAGGGAGAGGGAACGCAGGTTCAAACTAGTAAAAGGCAAATTTAGGACTGATGTCTGGAAATCCTTCTTCACGCAATGGGGTCAATGTTGACTTTTGGATGACCAACTGGCGGAATGTGCTGGCCGATTGCCCGTACCCTCAGTGAAGAGGCGGCCATGATTTTGAGATGCTGGCCTCATTCACAACAGGCTGGCAAGCTTCCACTAAGGACTTTGGGGGGGGGGGTAGGCAGAAGATCAGCCTACAGCCTCCCTTCCATAGTTTAAAGAGCCAGTCCGAATGGGGCAAAATCCTGGTGTAACCAAGTTCCACCTCAAATTACTGACTCCATCTTCTCCCCTCCCCCCTCCCAACCAGGCTTTCCATCTTCTCCAGCCCCAGGAATTTCAGGGGCCTCTGAGTCCAATAGCTTTTTGCTGTATCTGATCAACAAAAGCTATTAATTCACTACCTTTTCGCTGCCGGTAAATTAGAGAAGACATCTCAGTATGCTAGAGCCACGCTGCGTTTACCTGTGTGTTTCCTGCTGTGCATCTGCAGGTGGGAGAGCTTGAAGTAGCGTTTGTTACACCCAGGATAGGGACACATGAATGGACGCTTTTCATTGGCTTCTGTGTTCGATCTGACAATGGAGGGGGCCACTCCTGGGACCCTCCGAACATCCTGAAACAATAAATACGAACCAAGATTACACCAAGAATACACCGGCATTGGTGAAGCTGACATTTGAACTAAAATCAACAATGGTATAATTTTGCATCATAATCTGCATATTATCATAGAATTCCAAAACACTAAGCTGCTTTCTACTTATGTCTAGCATGGTTGATACAAACATTCAGCAGAAGCGTGACTAACCCTTTCCCATAGACTTATAGAATGATACAATACAGGAGGAGGCCACCGTGCCTGTGCCAGATCTTCGAAAGAGCTATCCAATTATTCCCACTCCCCCTTCTCTTGCCCCATAGCCCTGCAAATTTTTCCCTTTCAAGTTTATATCCGATTCCCTTTTGAAAGTTACTATTGAATCTGCTTCCACCATTCTTTCATGCAGTGAATTCCAGATCATAACAACTCGCTGCATAAAAATATTTCTCCTCATCTCCCCTTTAGTTCTTTTGCCAATTACCTTAAATCTGTGTCCTCGGGTTACCGACCCACCCACCAGTGGAAACAGTTTCTCTTTACTTACTCCATCAAAACACTTCATAATTTTGAACACCTTTGTTAAATCTCCCCTTAACCTTCTCTGCTCTAAGGAGAACAATCTCAGCTTCTCTAATTTCTCCACAAAGCTGAAGTCCCTTTCTGTAGGTTTATGAATAGCCTCATATACTAAAATTCTTGAGACTTTCTGTTTTTTATGCCTCTTTTGTGTTGTCATAATTTAGTAACACTTCTGTGACATTTGTAATGCCTAGAGGTAAAACCGAAAGTGTAACAGCGCTCCTATTAATTTAAATAGGTAACACCTGCCATTCGGTTCCCCCACTATTAGTAATGCTGCGACATAGCTTGCCCTGGGTCTGCCCGCCATTTTGGCTTGTTGTAACAAACAACAGACACGCCATTCCTTCTGATTAACTGAGCAAGGCCAGGGGAAATTCACTGGTTTGCTGGTTGATTGAAAGTGATATAAAGAGGGCTTTACCATATACAGAGCTTGCATATAGAAATCAAGAGCAGTTTGTTGAGATTACCTAAGGAGTGTGGGATAAAGTGGCAGGTTCAAGCCCATAGCTCTCCACATAGTGAGCTCCTGACCTTAGCCAACAGAGGGCAAAACTGGAAGACACGTCAACTTTCTGAGACCAGGCCAGCTGCCTTCACCTTTGGTTGGAAAATGGCACATTCCATGGGAGGCCATAAAGAGGGGGAGTGAAATAACTAAAAGAAATGGTGGGCGAGGACAGTAGAAGAGACTTTTTGCAACACTACTTAAAGAAGAATGCAGCTTGGCAAGAAATCATTACCTTGTGGTACATAACCTCCATATCTCTAGTTTTTTTTAAGTATTGTTAAAATATTCATATCCATAGGCCACATCTGCACACCATCTATTTGGTAAAGTGTAGACGGCAACTCTATATCCTAAAGTGTCAATAGGGTCGAAATCGTGTCACAGATAGAAGTGTGTTATATAGAGAGGGTGTTAATCATGATCTTCCTGTCAGCGAGGAAACCATAAATAACATGTTATATCAGTGGGTGTGATATATCAGAGAGAAAGGTTTCACTGAGAAGATGGTATAATGATTACTATCAGGAATGGAGCACTACAAATGCAGATAAAATCAGTACTGTTGGAAATTATTTTGCCAATTTCTCAAAAATATGTACCAGACTGGGCTGATGGTTGTAAATCTTCAGACTGTTGCTACCTTGATTGGTTTTCAGTCTGTGCCTTAAGCAAATGATAGAATGAGTGTCGAATCCACATTTAAAAAAAATCTGTTGATACAAAACAGAATCTCCTTTCCCCACCTCCCGTAGCGTAGAGAAAATCCCAAATTAGAACCATCCGTGCACATTGTGGTCCTTGTAGTCCAACCCATTTTCACATCACCTGCAATCAGCTTTGCCAGGGACAACTGGCAAAAGGTTTTACTTTCTCTAAAGACAGCAACAGACAGCCCGTGAGAAAGAATATTGGCATCACTCACCTGAAGCCCTCTGAACACGCCATGTGTATGTATTCGGTACTGCGTGCTGCAGCTGTACAACATGGGGCCATTGTGATTGTCAGTCTCGTATCCTGCTGCATGGCTGTAAGCAGACCATTGGTCAGTGAGAACAGGACAATAGGCTCAACTCTCATTAGATTTTGTTTTTTTTGAAAGCAAGTTGGCATTTATTGCCTTCACAACTGAACACACGACACTAAAAGAAGAAAAAGGAACATTTGCATTTCTAGAGCACCTTTCACGACCTCAGGACGCCTCAAAGCGCTTTACAACCAATGAAGTGCTTTTTTTGAAGTGTAGTCACTGTTGTAACGTAGGGAAATGCGACCGCCAATTTGAGCACAGCAAGCTCCCACAAACAGCAATGTGATAATCGACCAGATCATCTGTTTTAATGATGTTGGTTGAGGGATAAATATTGGTCAGGACCCGAGAGGGATCTCCCCTGCTCTTCTTCGAATAGTGCCATGGGTTCTTTTACGTCAATGCACCACTCAAGATTTTACAAACAATTTGAAAGCTTTGCCTGATGTTAGCCCACAAATTACTAGATTTATTGGATTTGATTTCATAACTTGCCACCATGAGATCTGAACTCACAACCTCTGGGTTACTATTCCAGTATAGCCACTACAACACCATGCCCAACTAGGTGTTGTTAGTTTTTAATTTTGAAAATATGCAGAGTTAGTTGTAATGAGTACACAAACATATTAAAAATCCATTTTTAAGAAGTTTTTTTTGACTACTATGTCAGCTGTGGCTCAGTTGGTGGCACTCTTGCCTCTGAGTCAGAAGGTTGTGGGTTCAAGTCCCATTCCAGGGATTTGAGTACAAAATCTAGGCTGACACTCCAGTGCAGTACTGAGAGAGTGTTGCACTGTAGGAGGTGCCGTCTTTCCAATGAGATGTTAAACCGAGGCCCTGTCTACCCTCTCAGGTGGACATAAACGATCCCATGGCACTGTTTTGAAGAAGAGCTAGGGTGTTCTACTGGGTCATAGAGTCATAGAGTTATACAGCACGGATAGAGGCCCTTCGGCCCATCGTGTCCGCGCCGGCCATCAGCCCTGTCTACTCTAATCCCATATTCCAGCATTTGGTCCGTAGCCTTGTATGCTATGGCATTTCAAGTGCTCATCCAAATGCTTCTTGAATGTTGTGAGGGTTCCTGCCTCCACAACCCTTTCAGGCAGTGAGTTCCAGACTCCAACCACCCTCTGGGTGAAAAAGTTCTTTCTCAAATCCCCTCTAAACCTCCCGCCTTTTACCTTGAATCTATGCCCCCTTGTTATAGAACCCTCAACGAAGGGAAAAAGCTCCTTAGTATCCATCCTATCTGTGCCCCTCATAATTTTGTACACCTCAATCATGTCCCCCCTCAGCCTCCTCTGCTCCAAGGAAAACAAACCCAATCTTCCCAGTCTCTCTTCATAGCTGAAGCGCTCCAGCCCTGGTAACATCCTGGTGAATCTCCTCTGCACCCTCTCCAAAGCGATCACATCCTTCCTGTAGTGTGGCGACCAGAACTGCACACAGTACTCCAGCTGTGGCCTAACCAGTGTTTTATACAGCTCCATCATAACCTCCTTGCTCTTATATTCTATGCCTCGGCTAATAAAGGCAAGTATGCCTTCTTTACCACCTTATCTACCTGTTCCGCCGCCTTCAGGGATCTGTGAACTTGCACACCAAGATCCCTCTGACCCTCTGTCTTGCCTAGGGTCCTCCCATTCATTGTGTATTCCCTTGCCTTGTTAGTCCCTCCAAAGTGCATCACCTCGCACTTTTCCGGGTTAAATTCCATTTGCCACTGTTCCGCCCATCTGACCAACCCATCTATATCGTCCTGCAGACTGAGGCTATCCTCCTCGCTATTTACCACCCTACCAATTTTTGTATCATCAGCGAACTTACTGATCATACCTTTTACATTCATATCCAAGTCATTAATGTAGACCACAAACAGCAAGGGACCCAGCACCGATCCCTGTGGTACCCCACTGGCCACAGGCTTCCAGTGAAGGCCAATATTTATCGCTCAACCAAAACCTAATGACAGATGATCTGGTCATTATCACATTGATGTTTGTGGGGCTTTGCTGTGCGCAAATTGGTTGCCGTGTTTCCTACAGTGACTACACTTCATAAAAGTACTTGATTGGCTGTAAAGCAATTTGGGATATCCAGAGGTCCTGAAAGGTGCTCATTAAATGAAAGTCTTTCTTTTTTCTTTCCAATTTGGAGTGCAGCTTTTCTCTGGCATTTTTTGTGCATCTGTTCAATTTGCAATAGAAACTTTAATTCTCTGCACTACTTTTCAGCAGGAGGAATGGGTACACAGGGGAAAAGAGGCTGCTTTAGTACAAAAGCTCTTCATTCATGCATTCTTCAACTTTTTTTTCTTATTTGATGTGTTCTCCAAGGTGGAGAGGATGGAATATGACCAGGTCAAGCATAGCATGACCAGATGAAGAGTAAAGTTCTGCCCGAGCAATGGGTTAGGTTTCCTTTGGGTGCTGTGTTTAGAAAGAATGGGTTTAGAATGTTGTTACACGTAACACACAGAGGAAACTCTGGGACCGTCTATGTCCTGAAAATGGGAAGCTTAATACATAAACAGAATTCAGTCTTTTTCCACTATCGAAGACCTTTTCTATTAGAGTAAATACATAATTCACGTTGGATTTGCACGTCACACCTAACGAATCACAGCAGGGCAGAAAACCGCTGAAAACAGCAGTTTTAAGTTGTGTAGAAAATTGACAACATGCACTTTGAAAATCCGTAGTGACCCTTTACAAATGTGCCCCCCCCACCCCCCCCCCCCCCATAGCCTCTCTACACGTCACTGTATACTTCGGTTTTCAGTTCCAAAGATTTAACAAAATTAACAAATTAACCTTGGGTTAGCAGTTATACCGCTTTTAGAAAAGTTACTTCTATCGTTGGGTAGATGAAGAACCGCAAATATTAACAGTAAAGCAGCATTTTTATTTTGCTGTGAGATGGCAAAACCTCACATGTGAAAAGCAGCTGTTCCCAAAGCCAGCAGTTTGCAATCACTCTATAGGTTCAGGCAATCTCTCATTTGAGCAGTAACGTTCACAGACATGCAGCTTGCAACACCCTCTAAATCTACTGCTGTCAGAATCACTGCAGGCTCCGCATCACGCATTAAAATTGAACGTGAGTTATAATCAGCTATTGATTCTAATCCCCAAGGATTTTTTAAATATGACTTAAATGGTGGGATGTCAAAGAGCATCATCCGTCTATTTATGTATGTAATATAATCTGTCTGGACTAATTTTCTTTCTTTGAAAGCAGTAACCTTACTATGACATAAACGTATTACTCAATCCTATGACCATTTATCTGTGTACAATCAATACTGGACCTTGTAAGGTTTACAAGCCAGATCATAGAATCAATAGAATCATGTAGCACAGAAGGAGGCCATTCAGCCCATCGTGCCTGTGCAGGCTCTTTGAAAGAGTTATCAAATTAGTTGTGCCGTCTTTCGGATGAGATGTTAAACCGAGGTCCCTTCTGCTATAAGATCCTATGGCATTATTTGAAGAAGAGCAGGGGAGGCCTGCCTGTTGTCCTGGCCAATGTTTATCCTTCAGCCAACAACTTAAAACAGATTATCTGGTCATTATCAAACCACTGCTTGTGGGACCTTGCTGTGCACAAATTGACTGCCAAGTTTCCTAAATTACAGTGATTACATTTCAAAAGTACTTCATTGGCTGTAAAGTGGTTTGGGACGTACTGGGGTCATGAAAGGCGCTATACAAATGTAAGTTCTTTCTTTCTATAATGGAAGCTTTTATAACCGCATCTTCATTTTATATTTTACTTTCTTTTCAGTCGTTTATTTTTATTTCATTTTGTGCCTCATCATATTGCTTCGTTTGTGCTAATCATTGATGTTTCACACAATATCTTTAAGAAAGTGTTGTCAACTGAATGACATCATCCTGGTTGACAAAAGGAACATAAGGAATGATTCTGCAATCCCACTGTCCCAGCGGGGAATCTGCATTTACACGACGTGGGTTGGAAAATTGGGGGATGCCGTGGTCTAACACTATCTTTGACCCATGCTGCCTACTCCACACTGGGAGGACGGGGTCACAGAATGCCTCCTTATACTTTCTTATTTTTGGAAAATTTAGTTAAATGTCATCCTTTCAAAGATTTTAATGACCCTTAATCAAAATGGTGGTGCCTGCAATTTTGCTACAGGTGATTTTGTGCGATATAATTGAGTTGATGGGACCGACTCACCCGTAATAATGTTTCTTTAACACTTTAACATTGTAATAAACAGCTAATGAGTGGCTTAATGTGCCTAAATGACAAAAATGTTGATAACCCAGGTGCGCAGCATGCAAACATTCTGAGAAACGGCCCAGTGATAAATCTGTAAAGGCCATTCCACCTACTGGGTTATGGAGGTCTTGCCAACTCTTGAATGGAGCAACAGAATGATCTTTTGGGTCTAACAGGGCAAACCCACAAATACACTCTAGAGGCAAAACGTATAGTAATAGATTGTGTGAACTCAGGGTCAACTATTATCAGAAGCTGGAGGGAAGATATTTCACGACTTGTAAAAGAGCACCAGTATAAGGCAAGAATAATACTGTAATATAATAGTACAGGACCAATATGAAGATGGCATAAGTGGTATCTGTTATAAATATATGGAAATGACATTGTACCGACACAGAGAAATGTTCAGAAGGATATTGCAAGGAAAGTAGTGCAGGTTTAAATGGCACAGATGTCATAATATCTGAGAGTACACTGCAGGACAGCACGGCATGTCTTAATCAGCAATGTTGTCATGCTAAAAGGCAAAGCTTGTGTACAATAGAAGGCCTAAGGTTGAAACAGGTAGTGGACCCTACAAGGGACAACCTTTAACTGAATATCAAGTGAGAATTGTAGAATTAAGAGGGAGGCATGCTCTCAAATGTGTTTGGCCTGAGGAGATTAGTGCGCAGACCAACTGGTATGTACCATGTTAAATCATAGAATTACATAGAATTTGCAGCACAGAAATAGGCCATTCAGCCCAAGAGGTCTATGCTGGTGTTTATTCTCTACATGAGCCTCCTCCCATCCTACTTCATCTAACCCTATCAGCATATTCTTCTATTCCTTTCTTCCTCATGTATTTATCTAGCTTCCCCTTAAACGCATCTATGCTATTCACCTCAACTACTCCTTGTGGTAGCAATTTCCACTTCTAACCACTCTCTGGGTAAAGAAGTGTCTCCTGAATTCCTTATTGTTTTTTTTTAGATTATCTTATTATAAAAATATTGCTTAGGACATGTAATTCCTCTTCACAAACCTCACTTCCTGCTGTCACAATTTCTGGTCACTATTTTGCATCAACATTTACAATTGTAAATTGCAATGTCAACATTTCCCAGTCAATTTAGCCTTATTAACTGTCACAGTGTAGTTGTGGGCTTTGGCCACTAGGTGGCTCTATGGAGCAAGTTTTGGAATTCATTTAAAAAAGTTATATTCAATATACTAATATATTTGTATCAGATGTTCAACCAATACATTGATACACAATTGTGTCCAGTGCTTAATAATTCAGGTAATGACAATACACCACCCAACTGGATAAGTGTGCTTATTTGTTCATAATCTCCCATCTGCTCTCCTAATGGAGCCAAGAGAATCATGTGGTCTTCATGAGGGACAAGCACCGCCATACTAACTATCACTGCATTAAACAGTTGCTCAAATACAAATATTTCACGGCAAATATATAGCGATGTGGACAAGGGAGCACTGGTGAGGATTGGGTACCAGGGGTGGGGGTTAATGAGCTGCCTGCAAGTCCAGGGCATTGGTCCAGCATGCTGGCAGCCCCTCCCGAGTTGTTGCTATTAAGGGCCCCTCCCGAGCGCTCTCTATTAAGGGCCCCTCCCGAGTGCTCTCTATTAAGGGCCCCTCCCGAGCGCTCTCTATTAAGGGCCCCTCCCAAGCACTCTCTACTAAGGGCCCCTCTCAACCTAAGTATCAGCTGTGGCTCAGTTGGTAGCACTTTTTCCTCTAAGTCAGCAGGTCATGGGTTCATAGTCCCACTCCAGAGACCTGAGCACAAAACCTAGGCTAATACTCCACTGCAGTACAGAGGGAGTGCTACATTGTTGGAGATGTTGTCTTTCAGATGAGATGTTAAACCAAGGCTCTGTCTACACTCTCAGGTGGATGTAAAAGATCCCACGGCACTATTTTGATAGAAGAGCCGTGGAGTAATCCCTGGTGTCCTAGCCAATATTTATCTCTCAACCAACATCGCTAAAACAGATTATCTGGTCATTATCAAATTCTTGTTTGTGGGACCTTGCTGTGGGAAAATTGGCTGCCATGTATCTGACATTACAACAGTGACTACACTTCAAAAGTACTTCATTGGCTGTAAAGCGCTTTGGGATGTCCTGAGGTCGTGAAAAGGGCTATATAAATACAAGTTTTTCTTGCACCCCTCCTGAGCTCTCTCTCTATTAAGGGTACGGACCTCAGTCTGCCTGCTTTCCAACTGAAAGCATTACTAACGTGAACCACTTTCTGCAGTTAGATTCCTCCATACACACAGAGTGTAAGGTGGTGCAGCAAGTGGTTGTGTATATCCCAATCTGCCTATGTGCAAAGGCTAATACCAGTGTTGTAGCACCTAGTATAGATATAGTAGCACAACCACCTCTCAGCAAAAGCTCCAACTGATGCTCTGGGATCCAAGTAGCGGTCCAGGCTGGCTTGAACTAGCTTGGAGAACAGCTACAGATGATCACAAAAGGAGGATCCAGAGACTTAATGGATGCCCAGTGTTTCTTCTTCATGCAGATCAATGGCCAAATTAGGTCATGCCCTCCGGTAGCGGCATGAATGGAGTAGTATGCTGGAGGAGCAGCCAAATGCCACTCGTGTTGGCAGCAGTTCTGTGTAACACTGAGTGACGGCTGGTGTACCTCCAAAAAACAATGAGGCCGTAGTAACTCCAGCAAAGGAGACTCCTGAACTGATGCAGATACATCAGGATTGGTCCCGGATGCAGGCCATCTGATTCACATGGAGGTCACCAGTTGGCTGAGCAGCCACCTACATCTGCTGCTCCTCATCCAGGTCCATGATGTGCTTGGCAATATAATCTTGCTTATATTGGGGCATGCTGTAAATTGCCCCTCCCAGACCAGCCCAAGCATATGAAGCTTTGCCTTAGTACCGCTCCATCAGCTCAATGAGGGTCTTGTTCTCTGGGGTTGCACAGGTATGTCATTAGCCATGGTTGTACCATATTGGCCATCAGGTCAATTTTATGATTGCACCCTCCTAACATGGAGCCTAACCCACTGGAAGCACATTCCAGGAAATTGGATGCGCACTCCCCACAATTTCCCACTATGCACTTCTGGCGGGTATGGCTCTGCACTGGGAGTGCTCATTCATAAAACTTACCCTCATATGTCTGAGGGACAGTTGTCCATCCATTCTTCTCCTTCAAAGAGCTGTGTCACATTTGATGGCCTCAGAACGAAAGCATCATATGGACTCTCAATTAGCGTGCATTGATATGCATTATTTTCAGGTTGGGGGTGGGGGAGGTGAGGTCACATACCACTTCCACTTTAATGGCATAATAGGATTTTCTATTTAAATATACCATAGTATTCTGAGTAAGCTTACAATTGTTCTCCTTAGAGCAAAGAAGGTTAAGGGGAGATTTAATGGAGGTGTTCACAATTATGTGGGGTTTTGATAGAGTAGATGAGGAGAAACTGATTCCACTGGCAGGAGGGTCAGTAGCTAATCAGAGGACACAGATTGAAGATAATTGGCAAAAGTACCTGGGGGGAGGTGAGGAGGAACATTTTTACGCAGAGAGTTGTTATGATCTGGAATGCACTGCCTGAAAGGGTGGCAGAAGTAGATTCAATGGTGACTTTCAAAAGGGAATTGGATATATATTTAGAAAGGAAAAATTTGCAGGGCTACAGGGAAAGAACAGGGGAGTGGGACTAATTGGATAGCTCTTTCAAAGACCTAGCAATGGGCTGAATGGCCTTCTGTGCTGTATGATTCTAATGGATGCACATATACAGTCAATGATGCCCTCTACCTTGAGGGGGTGATCAATTTGATAGATCTTCAGCTGTATGGTGTAACAAGGCTTTCGTTCCTTCTTTAGTAAAGCAATGCGTTGAAAAGCATCTGACTCCTGTAATGTGCCCTGTGGATGCCTGGAAAGTCTTGTTACAGAAAAGCCAAAGAGGCCTTTGCTGACACTGATAGTGCAGTGCTGTGGGTTGGCTGTCCATGCAGGTCTTCATGGACCAAGTGTCTGGCATCACTGCTGAGCCTTATCGTGCACTTTGTTCTTCTGTCAAGCTCAGATAGCTAAATCTTGTCAGTGGACATTCGCTGCCTAGGATAGTTTGTTCTGAAAGCGGTGTGCCTTTTTAAAAATTTGTCCTTGGGATATGACACATCCAAGGCCACATTTATTTCTCATCCCTATTTGCCCTGAGAAGGTGGTGATGGCCCTCCTCCTTGAACCACTGCTATCCTCGTTCCTATGCCATCTGTCCTACTGGGACCGCCCACTCCATATGCTCCTGCTGCACCCAACCTGTGCACCAGTAAATTCCCCTCTGACACTAGAGGTGACCATTGCTTTCCTTTAATTCCCTGTTGCACGATCTTGCACGAGTTTGTTAGTATTGTCAGCCGTGGGTCAGTTGGTAGCACTCTCTCCTCCTCTGAGGAGGTTGTGGTTTCAAGTCTCACTCTGGAGACTTGAGTACTTAATCTCGGCTGACATTCCCAGTGCAGTACTGAGGGAGTGCTGCACTGTCGGAGGTGCCGTCTTTCAGATGAAATGTTAAACCAAGGCCCCATCTGCCCTCTCAGGAGGATGTAAAATATCTCTATTCAAAGAAGGGCAGAGGGAGATCCCCCTGGTGTCCTGGCCAACATTTATCGCTCAACCAACACCTAAAATAAATTATCTGGTCATTTATCTCATTGCTGTTGGTGGGACCTCACTGTGTGCAAATGGGTTGCTGCGTTTCCAACATTACAACAGTAACTATGCTTCAAAATGTATTTAATTGGCTGTAAAGTGCTTTGGGACGACCGGAGATTGTGAAAGACACCATATAAATGCAAGTTCTTTCTTTTTCACTTTTTATTTGTCTATTCTATTCTGGTACATGTTTCCCCACTGCTCATTGTTTTGTCGATGACTTCTTGTATGTTACATTCCCTACTGAAATTCAAAGATGGCAGGGCTAATTTTCCGAACACACATTCCCGGTGTGGAGCTTCTCCTGCCAGGACATTGGGGAATGCTCTCCATGATTTCAATCCATTCAATTCCCCAATATATATTTCCAGGCTGGGGGGCGCGAGTATGGAAAATCAGCCCTGTGATGTAAAGCTAGCTTTTTTGAGTCACTTGGGTCACATCACGTTACAGGTTTAAAACCGGTCACCTTGTTTCCCTGACGGCATTCATAATTACCAAATAAACCACCTTATGCCAGAAGGACATCCAGAAAAAACAGTAAATGCACAATTTCCATATAGTATAATTTAACAAAGCCTGTGGCGCCAAGCAGGTCAATCAACAACAACAACTTGCAGTTATATAGCGCATTTAATGTAGTAAAATGTCCCAAGACGCTTCACAGAAGCGATTATCATACAAAATTTGACATTGAGCCACATAAAGAGATATTAGGACAAGTGACTAAAAGCTCGGTCAAAGAGTAGGTTTTAAGGAACGTCTTACAGGAGGAGGGAGAGGTAGAGAGGCGGAGAGGTGTACAGAGGGAATTCTAGAGCTTAGGGCCTAGGCAGCCAAAGGTCGCTAATGGTGGGACGATGAAAATAGGGGCTGTGCAAGAGGCCAGAATTGGAGGAGCGCAGAGATCTTGGAGGGTCCTAGGGCCGGAGAAGGTTATAGAGATCGGGAGGGGTAAGGCCATGGAGGGATTTGAACACAAGGATGAGAATTTTAAAATTGAGCCATTGTAGGTCAGCGAGCACAGGGGTGAGGGGTGAGTGGGAATTGGTGCAAGTTAGGATAGGGGCTGCAGAGTTTTGTATCAATCAATAATACCTTCCTACAAAAAACCTTTCTGACATATTCATTTGTACTTGCTCAACAATTCTTTAACTAAAGTCAGATAATCTGTTGTTATAATTAGAAAATAATAACTATAAATACAGAATGTTTGAGTTGATTTTTTTTCAGAGAATTAAAGGGAAGTTCCAAAATATGTCTTTACATAGGGGGTGCTTAGAATGTCTTGAAGCAGTGGCTTGAGAAAGGGCAATATTAAAGGATACGGTGAGCAAACAGGAAGGTGGGATTAGACTAGGTGGCAGATAGAGGAAAACACTGGCACAAACTGTTAAAATTGGATAGCCTGATAACTGATAAAATTGATGGTGGTAAAGGATAGAATACTAGAGCCTGGTATTTTGTTGTTTCCAACCTTTATTCACAAAGATTCCCCTTACACACATACCATACCCTAGCTAAGCTATCCTATAAAAGGATACAAGAGAGTCCCCACATGATACCCACCACCTGAATACAATTAACATTAATTGATATAAATCATACAATTAACACAAACTTGATGGACTGAATAGCCTGTTCCTGTGCTAGAACGTTCTATGATTCTAATTTAACGAAATCTCCCTTTGGTAGCGCCCAGTTTAACTGTTGATATAAAATTTCCTTGTGTGTTATTTTAATGCAGTCATTAACCTGTTTAATATAATTTAACATAATCTAGGCTGACACTCTGGTGCAGTAATGAAGGAGCGCTGCATTGTCAGAGGTGCCGTACTTCAGAAGAGACATTAAACCGAGGCCTCGTCTTCCTGTTCCGGTGGTTCCGGTGGACATCAGAGATCCTGTGGCACTATTCAAAGAAGGGCAGGAGGTTCACACGGTCTCCTGCCCTAGAACCGTCACCAGCAAACGCAGCATCTCGTTGCTGTTTGAGACACCTTACCATATGCAAAATTATTGCCATATTATCCACCTAACAACATAAACCTGCATAATGTAAATCATTGTAAGAGGAGCGCTTTGGGACATTCCTGAGAGAAGTGATAAGGCAAGTTCTTTCTTTATCTTTTCTCAAAATAGCACATAAAAGAATAAACTGATTATTGTCCGCATTAATGTGGAGAACAAAGGAACTTTACATGAACATATTAATCAGCGCACTGCCAGAGGAAATTAAATCCTCTAGATTTTTGAAAAGATATTCCAGATTTTAAGGCTTTTAAATCCGGCTCCAGTACCTCAACTAACAAAGCTTCATTTCTGCAGTTTTAGATACCGAGTGGAAAAAAAAAGTCAAATCATTGGATTTTGAGTAGTACAGATAAGAAAAACTAATTAAAATGATCTTCTTGAACCCTAAGAACATTTGTTAGTCAGCTTGCTCATGCTGCAATGACTGGCCCCATGGTAGGTCCACTGGAAGTCTAACAAAAGGGTATCAGCTGTGGCTCAGTGGGGTTGCACTCTTGTCTACTAAGTCAAAAGGTTGTGGGTTCAGGTCCCACTAAAGTGACTCTGAACACAAAATCTAGGCTGACACTCCAGTCCAGTACTGAACAGGTGCTGCATTGTCAGAGGTTCTGTCTTTTGGATGAGATGTTATAACGAGGCCCTGTTTGTCCTCTCAGGTGGGCGTAAACAATCCCATGGCACCATTTCGAAGAAGAGCAGGGGAATTCTCCCCAGTCAATATTTATCCCTCAACCAACATCACTAAAAATAGATTATCTGGTTGTTATCTCAATGCTGTTTGTGGGATCTTGCTGTGTGTTTCCTACATTACAACAGTGGCTGCACTTCTAAAATACTTCATTGGTTGCAAAGCACTTTGGGGCATCGTGAAAGGTGCTATATAAATGCAAGTCTTTCTTTCTTTTCACCGCTATTACTAACAAAAATGTCTACTTGTCAGCGTCGGATGATTCAGATGGATAGCAATGCAAAACTTGTTGACATCTGGTGGACTTGCTCCCACACTGAACAGAAAGGGAATTGTTTTTTCCTGTGAGCTTGCCAAATATGATGGGTTGCATTGCTCATGAAATGCAATTACAATCTTACTGCTCTTGAAACACTTTCCCTAATGTTGGCTACTACATCGCAAAATTGCCTTCAGCAATGCTTCTATGATTAAGAGAAGCAAAGCAAAACTTTTAATAAGCACATCACCACTCCTTCAGGTGAAATGTTCCTGGCAACTAGAGGTTGTGGCGCTTTACTGTACATTTTCACCATCAGTTTGAGAAGCCAGCTCAATGCTTTGGCTTCACTCTGGATGATGAGGATATGTCTAGAACTAATTTTCCACAGGATCCTCATTATTGGCCTGAAGAAACTATGGAATTCTATTTGCTGCTGATTGCTCAGCTTAATTTTCAGACTTTTCTGTCAGAATGTAACTCGCAAAAGATTAAATTCTTTAAAGTGGTGGGGGGGGGGGAATGCTGTTTGGGAATGTTTGCAGATTCTTGGAGCACATTTAGTTTTGTGTTGCAATACGTTAATGCTGTATCATGTCCAATTTTCTCACAGTTCCCCAGAGATGACCTCTTCCTTTATTTTATATCTTGGAACTCTGTCAAGGTTGATGTGCTTCTTTCTTACAGAACAGACATAACAGTGTCTAACATTACATTAAGAACTCTTGGGTAAGGACCCAGTAGTTTTGAAAAATAGAGCTTTTTTTTTGGCTGACATGTGTCTGAAAGACAACTGGAGTTAATGCAGTCACGCTGTCAGTCCGTGTGTGTGTGCGTGTGTCGTCTGTCTGCCCCTTTGTCTGTTTGTGAAGAAAATATATCTTGGGGGAAGAACTTCACTGTGGAGTATAGTAGCTTTCCAAAGCCAACACTGATCAAAGTCTATTAATGCTACGGGCGCGTGTCATAAGGTTGTAGATCAAGTGTTACAGCAAAAACTTAGAGCAACAGTGTGAATGTAACTCTTTGCAACGAGTGAACTAGTGCCTGTTGAGGCCTTAAAGAAAGAAAGAAAAACTTGCATTTATATAGTGCCTTTCATGATCTCAGTACGCCCCAAACCATTTTACAGCCAATGAAGTACTTTTGAAGTGTAGTCACGGTCGTAATGTAGGAAATGCGGCAGCCAATTTGTGCACAGGAAGATCCCACAAACAACAATGAAATAAATGATCAGATAATCTGTTTTTTTAAGTGATGTTGGTTGTGGGATAAAATATTGGCCAGGACACCAGCCCTGCTCTTCTTCAAGATAGTGCTGTGGGATCTTTCACATCCACCTGAGAGAGCAAATGGGGCCTTAGTTTAACTCCTCATCTGAAAGACAGCACCTCCAACAGTGCAGCACTCCCTCAGTACCGCACTGGATGGTTAGGCTAGATTGTGTGCTCAAATCTCAGGAGTAGGACTTGAACCCATGACCTTCATAACTCAGAGATGAGAGTGCTACCAACTGAGACAAGGCAGACACCACTTAGTCAAAGCAAATGAGCCTGGCATGGGCTGTTGATGTATGAAATAAAAGAACATGGAACTCTAAACAAAACAGACAGTGGGAATGCACAGAAAGTAGTAACATAGTCTTGGTTACTAGGATTGAAACAAGAAAAGTATGTGGAGACCAGCCAACAACTGGTTAATCAAGTTTATATTGACTTTTGCAACATGTTATGGGAAGGCATTGAGAACACAGTTAGTTTCAATGTTGTCCTTTCACCTCTGGGACGAGGCTTCAAAACCCGCCCAGACTAATGGGATGAAATTCTTCTCTTTCTCTCAGCTATAAAGGTCCTAAAGTGAGATGAATTTTTGGTGGTCTCTACCCAATCCCTAGTGGGCATGGACCCACGGCACAAAATCTCATCATTCAGTACAATTTGGTGCTAAACTGTCAACTTTGCTGAGAAAGGAGAGAGGGAGGGATGGTGTAGAGAAATAGAAAATTTACACCAATGCCATTAAGGTGTAAGCTGTGACTCAGTGGGTAGCACTCTTACCTCTAAGTTAGAAGGTCATGGGTTCAAGTCCCACTCTAGAACCTTGAGGTATATAATCCAGGCTGATACTCCAGTGCAGTACTGAGGAAGCCTTTTGGATGAGTCATTAAACCAAAGCCCTTCTCAGGTGGATGTAAATAATACCATGGCACTATTCAAAGAACTAGGAGTTCTCCCTGGTGTTCTGACCAATATATATCCCTCAACCAACATCACTAAAAACAGATTATCTGGTCATTACCTCATTGCTGTCCGTGGGACCTTCCTGTGTGCAAAATTGGCCACTGCATTTGCTATATTACAACAGTGACTACTCATTACAAGTACTTCATTGGCTGTAAAGTGCTTTGGGACATCCTGAGGTCACAAAAGGCACTATATAAATGCAGGTCTTTCTAAGGGTTGTTCGTCTGAGGTTTGGTCAGAGTACTGGGAGCTTAACTCTGCATCCAGCTTGTGATCTGGGACAGCTCGATGCTGGCACTCTGTGCCTAAACTAGAAAACTATTCCATTCTCCTGTACTTCTCCTCAAGAGCACAAAACATTCCAAAATAAAGGCAACTTACCTCTGACCCTAAATTCACTTAATTTAATATCGTGCCTTCAAGCCGCAAAGTATTTTGTACAAATTGTCAACATGTTACTGATATAATTAGAGCCTCATGAAGTTGAAAGGGCATTTCATACATCATTTCCTTTGCACACTCGCATTCATCCCCCTTTGCTGCATTAGCCCCTTCATTCATGTCCAATCTGTAGGCATTGTGACCCAGCAGGAAACATAGTTCAGTGGTATGGTGGTGGGGGGGTGCACAAGAAATTCCACTGCCCTCCCCCCACCCCCGCCTCCTGCCTCACCCCTATCACCACCAACAACAGTTTTCTTTCCTTCTCACAGAGAGCTCAACCTAGAGACTAGTTAAGCTTGTCCTGTAGGGAGGCCCAAGTGTAAATGTCAGTCATGACCGGCGGCTCAATTTAGCTTCGAACCTGGCGATGCTCTGCCATTCTGCAGTTTGCAGACAGGCCCGCTTTCCCTTTTAAATAAATATTCCATCACAGGATTGATGACTGGTGCTTCACAAAAAAAAAGTGATCTGGTTGAGGAATCCACCATTAGAAGGGGTGGGGGGGGGGAGGGAACATAAAAATGGTGGAATGTGGAAGAGGCAAGACAAATGAACTAACCCATGAGAAATGTGAGTGATGTATGTGGTGCCCGGGCGGGAAAAAGTGCTGATAGTTTTCAACTCGTGAACTGAAAACTCCCAAGGTGGCCGGTGATGGATGACCGAGCTCTGTGTGGCTTGACAAAGGAAGAGAAATGCGACAGAGGTGTGATGAATGAAAACAGTACCTGCTATTTTCATAGTTGAGGAATCTACCCGTTCTATCATTAGTTAACAGCGGTTGCAAAGAAGTTTCAATTTTAATTCCAGCGGGACACTCTCCACAAGAGATCAGCTGGAATTCAGTGCACCTCTCAGCTGCTGTTTTACCTTTAATGATCTAGCGCTAAACAGGCCCCACCTCGCATACATCAGTATCTCTTCGACAACATTATCCATTATCGTGACTGCCTTTCTTTTATGCTGCCACAACGTTCCCCCTTCATATCTGCTTGGAAATTATTAAACTCTCCTGGAGTTTTTCCCCCCCATTAACAGCTGCCTGTTCGTGCTGGTCTGTGCTGCCTGCTTTGCAATTCCACGAATTCTTCCTGTAATGCTCTTGTAATTAATTCCTTCAGGATCCTGATTTTTTTTTTATTAGAGGTGCCAGCCTGATAACATTTGCTGCAGGAGATTTTTTTCTTCACTTTCTCTCTTTTGACACTTCATTTATAAAAGGACTCCCCCACAATCTCAACTGTTTTTTTTTTGTTCTCTCCAGCCTTTTTCATCAACCGACGCATTTATTCATCTTGTCACCAAAAATTGGCCTCCTGATTATTATACCTGTTTCTTGGGGTTATATGAACGACAGTAATTTACTGGACTACAGCCAACGGCAGGCATTTCTGCTTCACAGCTAGAATTACTTCACCAGGAAACTTTAACCTAGGCTACAGACCTCTCTTTTCATATTATTACCGGCAAATTAAAAACATTTTAAACAGTTGCCTATCATAACGAGTTTATGGTAGCTTAATGCATTGCACTCTGTAGCTTTCACCATCTGAGCAGGAACATAGGAACAGGAGTAGGCCATTCAGTCCCTCAAGGCTGTTCCGCCATTTAATTAGATTATGGCTGATCTGTATCTTAACTCCATCTACCCGCCTTGGTTCCATAACCCTTAATAACCTTGCCTAACAAAAATCTATCAATCTCAGTTTCAAAATTTTCAATTGACCCCCAGCCTCAACAGTTTTTTGGGGTAGAGAGAGTTCCAGATTTCCATTACCCTTTGTGTGAAGAAGTGCTTCCTGACATCACTCCTGAATGGTCTAGCTCTAATTTTAAGGTTATGCCCCCTTGTTCTGGACACCCCCACCAGAGGAAATAGTTTCTCTCTACCTACTCTATCTTCTAGCTGGGATTCCTCCGCTCATCCTAGGTCCACCAGATTTCAATTTTTGAATTTCAAAATAAATTCCTAGTTTTCAGCTCCAGAGTGTTGAATCATTAGTTGGTCTGACATGGTTTAAAATGGAGGAAACTTCCTGAGTGTGACACACTGTTTATATCATGGATAAGCCTTGCTAAATACAAACAACAAAGTTATAATGGCTTCTGTTTGATGGGGAGGGGTGTTACATAGTGTGAGATGTATAAATATTAAATAATCGCATCAACCAGGTAAGTAAATTAGAATCATAGAATCATACAGCGCAGAAGGAGGCCTGTGCCAGCTCTTTGAAAGAGCTATCCAATTTGTCCCGATCCCCTGCTCTTTCCCCATAGCCCTGCAATTTTTTTCCCCCCTTCAAGTATTTATCCAATTCCCTTTTGAAAGTTACTATTGAATCTGCTTCCACCGCCCTTTCAGGCAGCGCATTCCAGATTTTAACAACTTGCTGCGTAAAAAAATTGTATAAAATGGCTTCAAAATATTTGTTTGGTACATTTAATTTTTGAATTAAACTTTACGTGCTGTGGCAGATTTCACTTAGCATTGCAACAATTAATTGTGACCCCCATGAGATACAGTATTGCACCTTTTTTCATTGCAGGAAGTACTTTATTCAGTCTAAAAAATACTAAGTCCAGTAAGGACATTGACTGTAACTGTTATATTACAGAGAGGCACCGGAATAACCCAACTTTAAAAACTGGCTCCGAGTCTGACTGTAAAATGAATCTCTAATCCCCAAAAGTAACCTGAGCTCTAATAATAGTGTTACCTGACAATAATATATCCCTAACCCTGATCCTAATCCTGTAACAGTTCATTAAAAAAAAAGTGAAATGCAGCAAAACTCCTCAAAATTTTGTGGAGTGGAATAATTACATGAAACTTTCTGAGTAAGAACAATAGTTTCTACTAAGTAGTAAAATCTTGATTAACAACCCCTTCAGGCAAACACACTCATTTTTTCCCTCGGTGCTAATTTTTCCACCAAACTTACAATAGGTTATCACTTTTTCTTTTTTAAAAAAAACAAGGCAGTGACATAAATTCTTATTTTAATTTCCATTGTGATTTCCAGCATCACTGCTCCCTTGGCCATGATCCACAACAAGCATTAAAAAACACTTCTTTCTTGCTGCCCAGGTATTACTGTCTGTATCCTGTGTAGAAGGTCAATCTAGCCAGCACTTAGATGAGATGCTATGTTCAAGACTACATCGCAAATCATATTTATAGATTCTGTGGGTGATTCTGTGCACTCTCAACCAATACTAGCTTCTAAACTCTTTCTGTCATTAAAGTACCACACATCATCCATCTTGATAAGCTCCTTTCCTTCCTCTATTACATCACTACCTCCTTCCCTTGACGTAAGCTTGAGCATGTATTCAAAGTATTTTTGGATGCATGCAAGCTTTATTAACCTCTCCCATTTCTATTTTATTTCATTGAATGTAGCAACTCTCATGGTGTCAGCCATGGCTCAGTGTGGGTAGCACTTTTTGCCTCTGAGTCAGAAGGTCATGAGTTCAAGTCCTATTCTAAAGGCTTGACTGTGTAATCCAGGGCGCCACTCCAGTTCAGTACTGAGGGAATGTTGCGCTGTCGGAGGTGCCGTCTTTTGGATGAGATGTTAAACTGAAGCCATGTCAGTCATCTCATGGGGACATAAAAGATCCCATGGCTCTATTTTGAAGAAGAACATGAGAGTTCTCCTCAGTGTCCTGGTCAATATTTATCCATCAACCAACATCACTAAAAAACAGATTATCTGGTCATTATCACATTGCCGTTTGTGGGATCTTGCTGTGCGCAAATTTGCTGCTGCGTTTCCTACATTACAACAGTGACTACACTTCATAGAATCGTTGCAGCACAGGAGGAGGCCATTTGGCTCATTGAGCCTGTGCCGGCTCTTTGTAAGAGCAATTCGTTTAGTCTCTTTCCCCGTAGCCTTGCAAATTTTTTCCCCTCAAATATTTATCCAATTCCTTTTTGAAAGCCATGATTGAATCTGCATCCACCGCCCTTTCAGGCAGCGCATCCCAGATCATAACTACTCGCTGTGAAAAAAAGTTTTTCCTCACGTCGCCTTTGGTTCTTTTGCCAATCACCTTAAATCTGGTTCTCAACCCTTCCGCCAATTGGAACAGTTTCTCCTTTTTTAGTTTATCTAAACCCGTCATGATTTTGTACACTTCTATCAAATCTCCTCTCAACCTCCTCTGCTCTTAGGAGAACAACCCCAGCTTCTCCAGTCTATCCACATAACTGAAGTCTCTCATCCCTGGAACCATTCAAGTAAATCTTTTCTGCATCCTCTCTAAGGCCTTCACATCCTTCCTAAAGTGTGGTGCCCAGAATTGGCCAAACCAGTGTTTTATAAAATGTTCAACATAAATTCCTTGCTTTTGTACACTATGCCTCTATTTACAAAGCCCAGGATCCCGCTTTCTTAACCTGTCCTGCCACTTTCAAAGATTTGTGCACATATACCCCCAGGTCTCTGTTCCTGCACCCCCTTTAGAATTGTACCCTTTAGTTTATATTGCCTCTTCTCATACTTCCCGCCAAAATGTATCACTTTGCACTTCTCTGCATTAAATTTCATCTGCCATGTATCCACCCATTCCACCAGCCTGCCTATGTCCTCCTGAAGTCTATCACTATCCTCCTCACTGTTTACTATACTTCCAAGTTTTGTGTCATCTGCAAATTTTGAAATTGTGCCCTGTATACCCAAGTCCAAGTCATTAATATATATCAAAAATAGCAGTGGTCCTAGTACTGACCCCTGGGGAACACTACTGTACACCTCCCTCCAGTCCGAAAAACAACCGTTCACTACCACTCTCTGTTTCCTGTCACTTAGCCAATTTCGTATCTATTTTTTTTTATTATTCATTCATGGGATGTGGGCGTCGCTGGCGGGGCCAGCATTTATTGCCCATCCCTAATTGCCCTTGAGAAGGTGATGGTGAGCCGCCTTCTTGAACCGCTGCAGTCCATGCAGCCACTACCCCTTTTATTCCGTGGGCTTCAATTTTGCTGACAAGCCTATTATGTGACACTTTATCAAACGCCTTTTGAAAGTTCATACACACAGCATCAACCACATTGCCCTCATCCACCCTCTCTGTTATCTCATCAAAAAACTCGATCAAGTTAGTTGAACACGATTTGCCTTTAACATATCCGTGCTGGCTTTCCTTTATTAATCCACACTCAAATGTACTTGTTTGGCTGTAAAGAGCTTTGGGACATCCTGAGGTTGTGAAAGGCCCTAGATAAATGCAAGCTCTTTCTTTCAAACCCTAAACACACAGGGTGAGCAGTATTGCCATATCAGTCTGAAGCTGCAGGGCACACTCTGGTCGGGTCAAACTTTGAATACCTCATTCAGTTTCAGTCACCAAGGCACCCAAGGAAAACATTCAAAGTTCTGGGAGTGGAGCAGAGAAGGACCATCTGGTGGATCCTAAGTGAGTTATGAGAAAAGGCCAAAAAAAGCTTGGAACTCTCTAGTTTTGAAACAAAGTGAGTGAAATAAGTCTTTATAGAGGTATATGAGTGACTAAGTTGGATACAAAAGGTTAATGCAGAGCATCATTTCAAGCTAGACTAAAGAGACAGAGCAAGGGGACGTACGGCACAAGGAAAGAGCAAGGTGAAGATGGATGACAGGAAACATTTCTTCATGCAAAGAGCGCAATGATCTGATGGGTAGGGGAATGGAGACGGAAACTCTGGAGTTACTCAAGAGGCATTTGGACGCTATGAGGGGGAATCGTAGGACGAGCTCCATGAACTAAATGGCCTCCCTCATCTGTACCTATCTTCGAGATCTCTGTGACGTGATTTTACCTAGAACTCCATAGAAGACATTAGTAAATAAAAGGGATATCCTAACTAAAATTAACCTAAAACTTTTAACTATAAATGTACACCAAAGGTTATCTGTTAAAACTGTAATGCTAAAAGGAAAATGGCAATAAAGCAAGGACCTGCAATAGACCCTCAAGTTTCTCATACTTGCATAACACAGCACATGAACTAAGAAAGAAAGAACTTGCATTTATATAGCACCTTTCAGGACCTCAGGACATCCCAAAGCACTTTACAGCCAAGGAAGTACTTTTGAAGAGTTGTCATTGTTGTAATGTAGGAAACGCAGCAAACAATTTGTGCACAGCATGGTGTCATAATGAGATAGTCTGTTTCAGTGATGGTGGTTGAGACATAAATGTTGGCCAGGGAGAATTCCCCTACTCTTCTTCAAATGGTGCCATGGGATTTTTTTCTGTCCATTTGAGAGGGCAGACGGAGCCTTGGTTTAGGGTCTCATCTGAAAGACGGCAACTCTGACAGAGCAGCACTCCCTCAGTACTGCACTGAAGTGTCAGCCTGGATTTTTTTGCTCAAGTACCTGGAGTGAATGACAGGAAGTGATGAATGATAAAAAGTAATAGGCTGTTGCATGAGTCACGTCCGACTACATCACTCACCAACACTACAGGGACAACGTGGCTCATTTTTCTAAATCCGTCAGTTCTCCTCCCGATTCCAATTCATGCAACAGCCTATTACTTTTCTCCAAGTTATTTGGTAAGATTCTTTTGAAGGCTGTTTTGACATGGTTCCAACAGCAGAATGCTGGACTCAAGTCAGAGGGCTGAGTTCAAATGCCAGTCTGAACCAGCCAATAGAAATCATTCGGCCACCCTTAAAAAGGTTAATGCATGGAGCTTTCCAATTGGTCGAGGAAAAGCCAAGGCAACCACCACTGACCCCATTAATACTAACGCCCGGCTGGGGGAACGTGCGACTGACGCTCGGCTGGGGGAACGTGCGACTGACGCCCGGCTGGAGGAACGTGCGACTGACGCCCGGCTGGGGGAACGTGCGACTGACGCCCGGCTGGGGGAACGTGCGACTGACGCCCAGCTGGGGGAACGTGTGACTGACGCCCGGCTGGGAGAATGTGCGACTGACGCCCAGCTGGGGGAACGTGCAGTTCACGCCCGGCTGGGAGAACGTGCGACTGACACCCGGCTGGGAGAACGTGCGACTGACGCCCGGCTGGGAGAACGTGCGACTGACGCCCGGCTGGGAGAACGTGCGACTGACGCCCGGCTGGGAGAACGTGCGACTGACGCCCGGCTGGGAGAACGTGCGACTGACGCCCGGCTGGAGGAACGTGCGACTGACGCCCGGCTGGGAGAACGTGCGACTGACGCCCGGCTGGAGGAACGTGCGACTGACGCCCGGCTGGGAGAACGTGCGACTGACGCCCGGCTGGAGGAACGTGCGACTGACGCCCGGCTGGAGGAACGTGTGACTGACACCCGGCTGGGAGAACGTGCGACTGACACCCGGCTGGGAGAACGTGCAGTTCACGCCCGGCTGGGAGAACTTGCGACTGACGTCCGGCTGGGAGAACATGCGACTGACACCCGGCTGGAGGAACGTGCGACTGACGCCCGGCTGGGAGAACGTGCAGTTCACGCCCGGCTGGGAGAACGTGCGACTGACGCCCGGCTGGAGGAACGTGCAGTAAACGCTGATGTTGGAATGGAGAATCCATGGGCTAGACGATCGCAGTCTGCCAGCTGAAGGAGAAAGCATGGAGCGATGGGAAGGGGACAGTGGTGAGGATTTCAGCAGGGGAAAATGGGGTCAACAAATAGTTTTCATTCATTTTTAACCAAACATTGGGTGGAACTTTCAACTTCGGAAGGGGAGTAAAACAGACGGTAGCAAATTGGCTGCCTGTTACACAACCGGCCTGATTCTGCAATGGACTTCAATGGAAAAGATAATCGGGCGGAGTGTATAACAGGCAGCCAATTTGCTACTTCCCGTCTTACACCACCCCCCACCCCCCCACCCCCTCCCCGAAGTTTAAAGTCCCACCCATTGTATAACAAGAGTTAGTTGAAGGATGGAGAACTTCATCTGTTCAGTCAATTAAATCAGCTGTGCTCCGTGAGGGGCTGTTACTGTGCAAGTGTTCCAATTTTATATTTTAGGAATGTGAAACTCAGCAAATATTTGAGAGTGGAAATTGCAATTGGTGAATTTCACATAAGGATACTTAGAATGTTCGTACATTCCTGCGTGTGCTATTCCTACACAGGTATTAATCCATTTAGAATAAATGGAGAGACAAGGAAATAGGAAGAAAAACCAAGGGAGCTTATTCTCAATTTTTTTTTAAAAAGGTGCTTTCATTCTTATTTGAATGAGAAAGAGTGAACTTGAGAATATATACACTTTATCATATCCTCAGGATCTCCCAATGAACTACATTTGCAGTGACTGTTATCATGGAGATCAAGGCAGCTGCCATTTTGCACACCACAGGATCCCGCAAACTGAGAATGGCGCTTAAGTTAATTAGGATATTTTTAAATAATAAAAAGACAAACTTTTAATTCCTACTCACGTTATGCTCTATACCTGCTAACATCTTGTGTACCAAGTTGATTACTCATCATTCTTTTACCCGTTTAACTGCATCTTCACCCGTCAGCCAATGCATAATATGTTGACACATAGTACTACATAAGAGCATAAGAAATAGGAGCAGGAGTAGGCCATGTGGCCCCTCGAGCCTGCTCTGCCATTCAATCAGATTGTGGCTGATCTTCAACCACAGCTCCACTTTCCCACCCAATCCCCATATCCCTTGATTTCCCTAGAGTCCAAAAGTCTATCCATCTCATTTGAGATGATGGACATCCACAGCCCTCTGGGGTAGTGAATTCCAAAGATTCACAACCCTCTGCATGAAGAAATTCCTCCTCATCTCAGTCTTGAATGGCCGACACCGTATCCTGCGATTATGCCCCCTAGTTCCAGGGGAAACAATCTCTCAGCATCTACCCTGTCAAGCCCCCTCATAATCTTATATGTTTCAATTAGAACACCTCTCATTCTTCTAAACTCCAGAAAGTATAGGCCCATTCTACACAACCTCTCTTCATACGACAACTGTTTAATCTCAGGAACTAATCTAGTGAACCTTCATTGCACTGCCTTTAAAGCAAGTATATCCTTCCATAGATAAGGAGAACAAAACTGTACGCAGTACTCCAGGTGAGGTCTCACCAATGCCCTGTACAACTGTAGCAAGACTTCCTTATTCTTGTACTCCAACCTCCTTGCAATAAAGGCCAACATGCCATTTGCCTTCCTAATTGCTTGCTGTACCTGCATATTAAATTTTTGTGTTTCTTGTATGAGGACACCCAAGTGTCTCTGAACATCAACATTTAATAGTCTCTCATCTTTTAAAAAATATTCTGATTTTCTATTCTTCCTACCAAAGTACCTCATATTTTCTACTTCTTACCTCATATTTCCCCACATTATACTCCTCTTGCCCACTCACTTAACCTGTCTACATCCCTTTGCAGACTCTTTGTGTCCTCCTCACAGCTTACTTTCCCACCTAGCTTTGTATCATCAGCAAACTTGGATACATTACACTCAGTCCCTTCATCTAAGTCATTAATAAAGATTGTAAATAGCTGAGGCCCAAGCACTGATCCTTGCGGCACCCCACAAATTACAGCCTGCCAGCCTGAAAATGACTTGTTTATCCCTACTCTCTGTTTTCTGTCCGTTAACCAATCCTCTATCCATGCTAATATATTACCCCCAAACCCATGAGCCCTTACCTTGTGTAACATCCTTTTATGTGGCACCTTATTGCATGCCTTTTGAAAATCCAAATATACCACATCCACTGGTTTTCCTTTATTTACCCTGTGATTACATCCTCAAAAAACTCTAATAAATTTGTCAAACACGATTTCCCTTTCATAAAACCATGTTGACTCTGCCTAATTATATTATGATTTTCTAAGTACCCTTTTACCACTTCCTTAATAATGGATTCCAGCATTTTCCTGATGACCGATGTCAGGATGACTGGCCTGTAGTTCCCTGTTTTCTCTCTACCTCCCTTCCTGAATAGTGGGGTAACATTTGCTACCTTCCAATCCACTGTGACCGTTCCAGAATCTAGGGAATTTTGGAAGATCATAACCAATGCATCCACTATCTCTGCAGCCACCTCTTTTAGAACCCAAGGATATAGGCCATCAGGTCCAGGGGATTTGTCGGCTTTTAGTCCCATTAATTTGTCCAATACTTTTTCTCTAGTAATAGAAATTGTTTTAAGTTCCTCCCTCTCATTTAGCCCTTGGTTCCCCACTATTTCTGGTTTGCTTTTTGTATCTTCTACTGTGAAGACAGATATTTATTTAATGCATCTGCCATTTCCTGATTCCCCATTATAATTTCTCCTGTCTCAGCCTCTAAGGATCAACATTTACTTTTTCTACTTTCTTCCTTTTTACATACTTGTAGAAGCTCTTACAATCTGTTTTTATATTTCTTGCTAGTTTACTTTCATATTCTATTTTCTCCCTTTTTATCAATTTTTGGTCATCCTTTGTTGGTTTCTAAAACTCTCCCAATCCCCAGGCTTATTACTCTTCTTGGCAACATTATAGGCCTCTTCTTTCAATCCACTACTCTCCTTAACTTCTTTAGTTAGCCACAGGTGGATCACTCTCAATGGAATGTACATTTGTTGAGAATATTGAAATATTTCTTTAAATGTTTGCCATTGCTTTTCAACTGTCAAACCCTTTAGTTTAGTTCCCAATCTACCTTTGACAACTTGCCCCTCATACTTAAGTAATTGGCTTTATTTAAGTTTAAGACTCTAGTTTCTAACTTAAGTACGTTACTTTCAAACTCAATGTGAAATTCTGACATATTATGATCACTCTTCCCCAGAGGTTCTTTTACTGTGAGATTACTAATTAACCCTATCTCATTAAACAATAAAAGATCTAAAATAGCCTGTTCCCTGGTTGGTTCCATGATGTATTGCTCTTGGAAACCGTCTCAAATACATTCCATGAACTCTTCTTCCAAACTACCTTTGCCAATTTGGTTTGCCCGGTCTATATGCAGATTAAAGTCGCCCATGAATACTGCATTGTCTTTGTTACTACAAGCTCCTATTATTTCATGCTTAATACTCTGTCCAATGCTATTGCTACTATTAGGGAGCCTATAAACTACTCCCACCAGTATTTTCTGCTCCTTGTTATTTCTTATTTCCACCCATACTGATTAGAACCATAGAACCATAGAAAAGATACAGCACAGAAGGGGGCTGTTCAGCCCATCGTGTCCGCGCCGGCTCGAAGAACAACCAGGTGCCCATTCTAATCCCATCTTCCAGCACCCAGTCCATAGTCCTTGAGCTTACAGCACTTTAGTGCAGGTCCAGGTACTTTTTAAAAGAGTTGAGGGTCCCTGCCTCTACCACCAATTCGGGCAGCGAATTCCATACACCCACCACCCTCTGGGTAAAAAGGTTTTCCTCGTGTCCTCTCTAATCCTTCCGCCAATCAGCTTAAATCTATGTCTCTAGTTCTTGATCTCTCTGCTAGGGGAAACGGGTACTTCCTGTCTACTCTATCTGGGCTCGTCATAATTTTGTACACCTCAATCAAGTCACCCCTCAGCCTCCTCTGCTCCAAAGAAAACAACCCCAGCCTATCCAATCTCTCCTCGTAGCTGCAATTTTCAAGGCCTGGCAACATTCTTGTAAATCTTCTCTGCACTCTCTCCAGAGCAATTACGTCCTTCCTGTAATGTGGTGACCAGAACTGTGCACAATACTCCAGCTGTGGCCTTACCAGCATTTTATACAATTCCATCATTACACCCCTGCTTTTGTATTCTATACCTCGGCTAATAACGGAGAGCATTCTGTATGCCTTCTTCACAACCTTATCTACCTGTACTGCCACCTTCAGGGACCTGTGCACATGCACTCCAAGGTCTCTCACTTCCTCGACCCCTCTCAATATATTCCCGTTTACTGCGTATTCCCTTTTACTGTTTGCCCTCCCTAAGTGCATTACCTCACACTTCTCCGGGTTGAACTCCATTTGCTATTTTTCCACCCACTCCACCAACCCATTGATATCTTCTTGGAGTCTACAGCTATCCTCTTCACTATCAACTACATGGCCAATTTTTGTGTCGTCTGCAAATTTGCCAATCATGCCCCCTACATTCAAGTCCAAATCATTAATATATAACACAAACAGCAAGGGACCCAACACTGAGCCCTGTGGCACACTGGATTTCCATTCGCAAAGACATCCATCGACTTTTACTCTTTGTTTCCTGTTACTGAGCCAATTTTGGATCGAATTCGCCACATTTCCCTGTATCCCATGGGCTTTTACCTTTCTGACCAGTCTGCCATGTGGGACCTTGTCAAATGCCTTACTAAAATCCATGTAGACAACATCCACTGCACTACCCTCATCAATCCTCCTTGCCTCAAAAAATTCAATCAGATTTGTAAGACATGACCTTCCCTGAACAAATCCATGCTGACTATCCCTGATTAAACCATGCCTTTCCAAGTGACAGTGTACCCTATCTCTCAATATTGATTCTAATAGTTTGCCCACCACCGAGGTAAGACTGACTGCCTATAATTGTTCGGCCTTTCCCTCGTATCCTTTTTAAACAATGGTATTATGTTTGCAGTCTTCCAGTCCTCCGGTACCTCCCCTGTATCTAGTGAGGATTGGAAAATGATCCTCAGAGCATCCACTATTTTCTCCCTAGCTTCCTTCAATAGCTTAGGAAACAATCCATCCGGCCCTGGTGACTTATCAACTTTCAAGGATTCCAGTCCCTCGAGTACTTCCTCTCTCGTAATGTTTACCTTATCCAATATTTCACACCTCTCCTCTTTAACTACTACATCCGGATCATCCCTTTCCTTTGTGAATAAGGAGACAAAATATTCATTTAAAACCCTACCCACATCCTCTGCTTCTACACACAAGTTACCCTCATCATCCCTGATAGGTCCCACCTTTTCCTTAGCTATCCTCTTGTTCTTAATGTACTGATAAAACATCTACTTCCTGATCCTCCGAGCCAAGATCCTTTCTCACTATTGTCCTTATGTCATCCTTTATTATTAGGGCTAAACTCCCTCCTTTTCCATTCTGCCTGTCTTTTCTAACTGTCATGTACCATGGAATATTTAGTTCCCAACCTTGGTCATTTTGCAACCGTGTCTCTGTAATGGCTGTTAGGTCAAACCCATTTATCTCTATTTGTGCAATTAATTCATCTATCTTGTTACGAATGCACCCTGCATTCAGATAAAGAGCCTTTAATTTTGACTTTTTACCATTTTTTTCCTGCTTTGACCTTACTTGTTGTTGCACTATTATTCGTAAACTCTCTTCCTGCCATACTCTGTTTATCTTTACCCACGTCACTGTGCTGTTCTATTGTCTTAACTTTTCTCATTAAATTTCTAAATTTCCTCTCACCTAACCCCCCCACCCCACCCCTTTTAGTTTAAAGCCCTATCTACAACCCTAGTTATTTGATTTGTCAGGACACTGGTTCCAGCCAAGTTTAAATGGAGCCCATCCCATCGGAACAGCTCCCTCTTTCCCCAGTACTGGTGCCAGTGCCCCATGAATCCAAACCTCTTCCTCCCACACCACTCTTTGAGCCATGCATTTAACTCTCTGATCTGTTTGTTCCTGTGCCAGTTTGCACATGGCTCAGGTAGTAATCCAGAGATTATTACCTTTGAGGTTCTGCTTATTAATTTAGACCTTAGCTCCTCAAACTGTCTCAGCAGAACCTCATTCCTAGTTCTACCTATGTCGTTGGTCCCTACATGGACCACAACAACTGGATCCTCCCCCTCATGCTCCAAGTTATTTTCCAGCCATGAGGAGATGTCCTTAACTCTGGCACTGGGCAGGCAACAGGTATTATATAGTATTCACAGCACCCACACAGGCCATTCGGCCCAACAGGTCTATGACAGTGTTTATGCTCCACACGAGCCTCCTCCCACCCTACCTCATCTAACCCTATCAGCATATCCTTATATTCCTTTCGCCCTCATGTACTTATTTAACTTCCCCTTAAATGCATCTATGCTATTCGCCTCAGCCAATCCTTGTGGTAGCAAGTTCCACATTCTAACCACTCTCTGAGTAAAGAGGTTTCACCTGAATTCCTTATTGGATTTATTAGTGACTATCTTATATTTATGGTCCCAAGTTTTGGTCTCCCCCACAAGTGGAAACACCTTCTCTACATCTACCCTATCGAACTTCTTCATAATTTTAAAGATCTCTATCAGATCACCCCTCAGCCTTCTCTTTTCTAGAGAAAAGAGCCCCAGCCTATTCAGTCTTTCCTGATAGTTTTAACTTCTCAATTCTGGTATCATTCTTGTAAATCTTTTTTGCACCTTCTCCAGTGCCTCTATATCCTTTTTGTAATATGGAGACCAGAAATGAGCACAGTACTCTAAGTATGATCTAATCAAATTTCTATGTACATTTAACATGACTTCCCTTCTTTTGAATTCTATTCCTCTAGAAATAAACCCCAGTTTGGTTTGTTTGCATTTTTATGGCTTTGTTAACCTTCATTGCATCTTTTGATGATTTGTGAATCTGTATCCCCAGATCCCTTCACTCCTCTACCCCACTTAGACTCTTATTTTCCAAGGAGTACATGGCCTCCTTATTTTCCTATCAAAATGGACCACCTCACACTTGACTATATTAAAATTAACTTGCCAATTACACACCCATTCTGCAAGTTTATTAATGACTTCTTGTATTTTGTCGCAGTCCTCCTTAGTATTAACTATACACCCCCCCAATTTGGTGTCATCCGCGAATTTTGAAATTGTACTTCCGATTCCCAAATTCAAATGGTTTATGTAAATGGTAAACAGCAGTGGTCCCAGCACCGATCCTTGTGGAACACAGCTTCCCACCTTTTGCCAGTCTGAGTAACTACTCTTAACCCCTGCTGTCTGTTTTCTGTTTTGCATCTTCCTATTTAGTCCAGTTAAAGTGCAAATTATACAGCCTATCATTTCTCTTTGGTTTCGACCCTTGCCAATGTACAATGGCGTGTGGTAGCAGTTCGCCCATCAGCGAATGCATAATATGTTGGCACGTCAAATGACCCCCGTTCTATACTCGCTGCATGTGAATGGTACGATTGTGACTGAGGATCAGTCGCCAGCTGTCATCAGTCGAGCTGCGGCTGAGGCAACATTTAACAAGTGCCGATACTTTCAACGACAGAGTTGGCCAACTTACTTTCCCACTGAGAGAACGACGGTAAACAACCAACTACTTTCTGCAATATCTCGGAGTGCCACATCAAATAGTAAGGTCCTTGATTGAGGAGTCCTGCAGGAAGAATAAATAACTCGTCCTCCCCTCCCCAATAACGCATGGCAATACCAAATAAACCGCCAATGTTTCTTATCAACGCCAGCTAATTATCGTGTAGTGCGGAGATGTTACCTGTTGTATGGGGATCTTAACAGCAGAGCCTGACTCCCAGCACAACTGTCTGTGGAGTTGTGGCAGCCGTACACTGGAGGAGGGACTGGGTACTGCTGCTCGCCTGTGGAATAAGTGACAGATGAAAGATTACTCGTAGACTTGTCAAGCAATGTAAAGCAAGAGCTGCTGTGGAAGGATTTAAAAAGTCAGTGTTAAAAGTAGCATAGATCTGATCCAGATATCACATGACACTGGGCTTGACTCCACTGGGCACAAGTGGGATTTAGCACATTCGTAACATTTTTGTTTTAAATTGCCTTTACCATAGTTTTTATGACAAACACAATTTACTACATCTGATCAATATATTACATTTAACCTGCTTTAAGATTCAGTCAACATAGATATACTTGTATATATTCTTACAGAGACTAAGAACTGAAGCAGTCACTGACTATCAAGTGCAACACACCAAGACTAATGACAGCTGTGAATTTGATTCAGCCTTACACCTCTTGAGAATCTGAGAAACCATTGAAAACAAGCCAGAATGGCATATTTGGAGGCTAACGGTTTGAGAAACCCCCCATACTCAGATTCTGTCCAGCTCCTCTCCTTTTGTATTTTTTCAAGTCCTAATACTTAAACATTTGCAAAAATATGAAAATCTCTGAACTAACTGGTGCACAGATCCCTGGCAGCTATAAATCTGAAGCTTCCCAACCCCATTTATCATTTTATTTCGTGCATCATCACAAATGGTTTGCCTATCGCTGGGTGCCTGACCAGCTACACACAAAGGATTTTTTTTAAACAATAAATTTTTGAATTCAGCATTTATTTAAATCAACTAATGTAGATATTTATGTTAGCCCCACGTAGTCAACGATTAGTAGTTCTAATGTTAATTGGATATTTACAGTAGATTCAAACAATGGAAAGTCAAATTTTAACTTATTAAATGTTAACTTGTTAAACACCTTTTCTTGTCCTGCTTTCAGATTGGTTTACGTGCCCTTCTGAAACCATTTGTTAGGATATGCCCAAGCGTGGCTCGTCCACTAATTCTGCTTCCCATAGTTATAACATCATTTAGAAAATTAGCACATGCCCAACAAATTTGCAATAACTGAATCATTGCTTTAAATATAATGTTCACACAACTGTGGAGATGAACATGAATGTCAGTTGGGGATGTGCATCAGTTTTGTTTCTAAGATAGTATTTGGTTATATTACTATGTAAAAGAAGTTTTGAATGCAAGCTGCTTATTTGTCTATCATGAGCTTTAATTAAAATCTGAAGTCACATCTAGAAGGATATGCTGATAGGATGAGAGGAAGTAGGGTGGGAGTATAAATACTGGCATAGACCAGTTGGGCCAAATGGCCTGTTTCTGCACTGTAAGTTTTATGTAAAAGTCACCATATGAGCACTTTAATCCAATGCAAGCCTTTAAAAAAAATCTGCTTTTGAGCTGTTACAGTTTCACCTACTAGAGACCTTGAAAACTTCCTTTTCTTCTATATTTAAATTAATTTTGACTTTAGGTAAACTGCCACATGTTCAGGGCCACACTGTGATGAATTTCCCACTAAATTATTTAACAGTCAGACAGGAGCACAGTCTAAGTGGTGGGAGCATGTCCACATTTTCAGAACAGTCAGAATATTTGAACGTGCTTCTTATAATAGCAGCATCAGTACAAAGTTTCCATTATTTTAATGAAGGTAATCACAGTCCTGTACAAATATGTGGCAATAATAAAGCAGAATTTGATTTTTAAAATAACATATAATAATGTTTCTTTAGCTTCTTAAACTCTTTGTCTGAAAGGGAGAAGTTGAAGATGTCAACCAATAAATGTTTCCTGTGCCATAACATGTAACCTACAGTTATAACAGGTTACATGTTATGTAATCTAGTTAAATCTGCATAAATACTGTTATTACCCAGTTATATGTATAATGTGTTACATTAGTGTAATCTAGAGTCTCGTACATAATGTGCCACAGAGCTTTAACAAGTCACTGTTGTACATGTTTTAGCAGCCAGTTTCAGAGCAGCACATTTATAGCATGCGATGCTGTTTTACAGTCTATCCTTGCTGGAAGCAAACGTAAACTTTCAAAAGTGAGTTGGTAAACATACTGCAGCTGCAGTGATATTAGTGCTGGTTTGGGACTGTTGTAACAGGTGTAAAATAAAAGATAAAGGCTGAACTTCTCGAATTCGGCGGGTGGGGGGGGGGGGGAGTAAAACGGGCAGGAATTGATGGGCGGCCTGTTATACGCCCCATTCCGATTTTCCTCAACGGAATGTAAAACGTGCGGACTATCTCGCGACTGCTCGATTTACGCCCCCGCCAACGTTGTAGTAACGCTGCTTGCATTTAAAATTATAACTTATATTGTCATATAATTTAGGAGTGAGACTGTTTAGTGTCCCAGCAAACACGCCATGCAACATTCACGTTTGCTTCCGCAGTTTTGTGAACATGGTCATTCAATGATGATTAAAGGATTGCAATTTGTTGCATGTGATTAATTTTACAACAAATTGTAACTATATAGAATTGAACATGATACGTCGTGAAATTGTAAGATTTCAGGTTCTCACTCAGCTTCCAACAAGCCAAGTGTCTGACCTTGGCGGGACTGCTCGGAAAGCAACAAGTCACTCTTGCACATTTAGCAGCCAGTTTCAGAGATACCTCAAAAACTCCTTGCAGCCTTAACTTCAGCCGCACTCACCATTTAACCGAAAGCGTTCACATAATCAACAGAATTTTTAAAAAATCCAACGGAAGATAAATCTAACCGCACCTTTGATCTAAATGGCCTGGCTCTCTATTTAATTACTTTCATAAACATTCCCGTTTTCTATCTACATTCAATAGACATTTTACAATGTTTTGCCCCGATTTTTTATCAACGCAAGATCAGAGTTAACAATGGCAAAAAGAGCAATCTTGGATGTTGCTAATATATTTGTAGATTTGTTAAAAATAGTTTGCTACAGGTAAGTCTAAAAAAGCCAGATAACTCATTGTGTAACACTGTAATTAATATCTAAATACATGTCCTGAAATTACATCATTGGATACTAGGAAATGAATGGCTAACGAATTCATCTGAAACTCCTCTCTCAGCTCTATTGACAGGTTTGTTAATCCATTGAAATAACACCTCCACTAAAATAGGTTGAAAGAAATTTCAGAGAAGCACATTGAGCTTTTGCCTGCCAGTATCTCATGGGGTAGTTTGAGAACCACAATCTTCTCCACATAAACTAGAATACATGACTTTAATGCCATCTTATAGTTTCGTAAGTAAAGGACTGCTGTCTGTAATACACTGAATGAGGACGTCCAGCAATATTACGCAAACATGTCCAATTGTGTCCCAACAAACCGTATCAGTTCAGTGTTATTGCCCTTCCGATATCACAACACAGAAGCCTCTTAAATGTCATAAAGTATAAATGGTCTATTTAATTACATTAGTAAAGTGCATTTGATCAGGGATTTTTACAGCTTAAAAGCTTTTTTTTAAATTCTGGCTGGTAACTATATTGCTAGTCACAAAAACACGCCTGCATAAAATTGATCAACCATTTCAAACTTTGCAAAAATAGTTTTCGGGAAATTTTTAAAAATGTGACGCTATTTTCCGGGCCAGACTGCACTAAGAAAAAGTTTTAAAAGGGTGACTGGCTATTGTTGCAAAATGGTAATTAGTATTTCAGTGATTAGAATTGTTATAATGGAGAAACATTTGGACTGGTGCTTTTTGAAATGATCAGTAAGCCTTGCTTTGATCTCTAGAGTACAAATGTGTTACCTATACTGCTCTGCTGGTTGATGGGGTCCTCATGTTTGAAGACGTGGTTTGAGAACTGAGGAGTGTGATGGCTGGGAGTGTGGCCATAACCAGGAGTCCCATCGAAAGTCACACCGCTGTAACCTGAAACAGACACAAAAGTCACATCAGCAAAAGGCATAGAGTTAGAGAAATTGATGAAAACCAGAATGATTGTCTTCAATGTGCCGCTAATAAATAAAGAGCTAGCATTTATAGAGTGCCTTCCACTTCCTCAGGAAGTTCCAGACATTTTTCATCCACCAAGTGCTTTTGAAATGCAGTGGCTGTCGATGTGTAAGTAAATGCAACAGACAATTTTTCAAACAGCAAATGAGGCAAATGACCAGACAATCTGTTATTTGATGGTTTTGGTCGATGGAGGAATGTTGGCCAGGGTACCAAGAGAACACCATGCTCTTCTTCCAATAGAACCAGAGAACATAAGAGCATAAGAAATAGGAGCAGGAGTAGTTCATATGGCCCCTCGAGCCTGCTCCACCATTCAATAAGATCCTGGCTGATCTTCAACCTCAACTGCACTTTCCTGCCTGATCCCCATATCCCTCGATTCCCCTGGAGTCCAAAAATCTATCTATCTCAGCCTTGAATATATTCAATGACTCAACATCCACAGCCCTCCGAAGTAGAGAATTCCAAAGATTCACAACTCTCTGAGTGAAGAAATTCCTCCTCATCTCAGTCTTAAATGGCCCACTCTTTATCCTGAGGCAATGCTCCAGTCAGGGGAAACAACCTCTGAGCATCTACCCTATCAAGCCCTCTCAGAATCTTATGTTTCAATGAGATCACCTCTCATTCTTCTAAACTCCAGAGATTCTACTTAATCTCTCCTCAAAAGTCAACCCACTCATCCCAGGGTCCTTTACCTCCAACTGACCAGTCAGGGGAGAAGTAAATTAAAATTCTACTTCTGCGGGGGTGCAAAATGGGTGGTAGTGGGTTGGCCACCCATTATACACCCAATGGGGTAGATCTTGACTTTGTGCAATAGTGTAAAATGGGCAGACGTCTCGCTATCACCCATTTTACACAATGGCACAAAGTCAAAATGTACCCCAATGTCTAATCTAAAAGAGGCACCTCAGTACTGCACTAAAATCGGCACAGCTTTTAATTCAAACCCCTATTCAATCACCATGTTAAATTAGTTTGAAGATTACATTCTTCCCTACAAACCAATAGTGACTGCAGTTCAAAGCAATTCATTGCAGAGAAGGTTTCGGGATGTTTCTGATAGACATGATGAGGTGCTATATAAATACATGTACTTTGTTACATAGTAGTTTCACGCTTCACTGTCTATGTTTAACCTATAGAAAAAAGTTTCCACAGTGGTTAGAAAACAATACTGTTATATTTGACTTGTTTTGCATGCTGCATGTTAACTAGCTCGACTGCATCATAATGGAAACGGCTGAACTAGTCCTCCCTCCAAATAAAAACAATGGAGATTCAGAAAAAGGAAGCTCGGGAAGGTGAGGAGACCAATGGTGAACGTGGTCATATTCTGGGCCAAGGACCAGAGCAGTTAAGACAAATGTGGGACATTTCTAAATACGGGACGTGTGAGTCATTGGAAGGAAACCTCGAACGGCAAAGGCAAGGATAAAAGGAGGAAGGAAGTTGAAACAAAACAGAATATGAATGAGGTGTAAGAAAAGGAAAACAGTGGATAAAGATTTATAACAAAAATAAAAGTATTTCTATTCAGTTGTAGTATCAATGCTCCAACTAAACTTAAATATAAAGAAAGAGTCCTATATGTAGACAAAGAATGAATGCCCATAATTGGGACAACCAAAAGTTAGCTGAAACTAGAGGACTAGATCAAAATGTCCAAGCAAGAAGAGAGCTAACACAATAGGAGCCGGATAGACTTATTTAGATAATCTTATTTGTTAAACAGGATTGGAAAATAAGGCATCTCCTTCATGGAAATTTGTGGCAGAAATGATTTGGGGTTGACTTGAATGGTTACAAGGTTAAGAAAGTTGTTATATGGACTGATAAACTTTACCAGGGGAAAGTAACCAGGTAGATGCAAGAATGTTTGAGCAAATAAAGAAGGCTATGAAAAGTCAAATCTCCATGAGGAGTAAAATTGGAAGATTCAGTATGAAGCCACTACTTACAACTTGTGCATCGTGCGATCAGTTGAGATGCCATATTAGGTTTCAATTTGGGGGCATGGGAATATTTAGCCATAACTGGTCGCATAATGTTAGACATACATTGATGAGAATTCATAACTGCAGAAGTAGAAATAAGAAATGAATTTAGCTGTAATTATGAAGGAAGTGACAATAAAATTGTGTGATGGTATACAGTTTTATAGAATCATAGAATCATAGAAAAGTTACAGCGTGGAAAGAGGCCATTCGGCCCATCGAGTCTGTGCCGGCTCTATCCTAGAGCAATCCAGCTAGTCCCACTACCCCGCCCTATCCCTATAGCCCTGCAATTTTTTTCCTTTCAAGTACTTATCCAGTTCCCTTTTGAAGGCCATGATTGAATCTGCCTCCACCACCCCCTCAGGAAGTGCATTCCAGATCCTAACCACGCCCTGCGTAAAAAAGTTTTTCCTCATGTTACCTTTGATTCTTTTGCCAATCACCTTAAATCTATGTCCTCTGGTTCTTGACTCTTCCACCAATGGGAACAGTTTCTCTTTATCTACTCTGTCTAGACCCTTCATGATTTTGGATACCTCTATTAAATCTCCTCTTAACTTTCTCTGTTCCAAGGAGAACAACCCCAGCTTCTCCAGACTATCCACGTAACTAAAGTCCCTCATTCCTGGAATCTTTCTAGTAAATCTCTTCTGCACCCTCTCCAAGGCCTTCACATCCTTCCTAAAGTGCAGTGCCCAGAACTGGACATAATACTCCACTTGTGGCCGAACCAGTGTTTTATAAAGGCTCATCATGACTTCCTTGCTTTTGTACTCTATGCCTCTATTTATAAAGCCCAGGATCCCGAAAGCTTTTTTAACTGCTTTCTCAACTTGCCCTACCACCTTCAAGATTTGTGCATATATACTCGCAGATTTCTCTGCTCCTGTACCCTTTAGAATTATGCCCTTTCGTTTATATCGCCTCTCCTCATTCTTCCTACCGAAATGTATCACTTCACATTTTTCTGTGTTAAATTTCATCTGCCAAGTGTCCGCCCATGCCACTAGCCTGTCTATATCCTCCTGAAGTCTATCAGTATCCTCCTCACTGTTCACTACACTTCCAAGTTTTGTGTCATCTGCAAATTTGGTAATTGTGCCGTGTACACGCAAGTCCAAGTCATTAATATATATCAAGAAAAGCAGAGGTCCTAGTACCGTTCCCTGAGGAACACCACTGTACACCGCCCTCCAGGCCGAAAAACAGCCGTTCACCACTACTCTCTGTTTCCTGTTACTTAGTCATTTCTGTATCCAGAAAATAAATCCAAGATATAGATCCAAGTAGTCAAATTGGTAGTTAAAGGTTAGTATATGGGATAAATAATCAAAATGTTTTCATATCCATTGTAACTAAAAGACACAACATTTCCCTTTCCTCCACAGTACTCATTTCAAATCAGTATTTTGCTACCAGCATCACCAAAGTTTCTGAGTTGTAAAGAAAATAATTGTCTCGAATGAGGAAAATGGTAGGTTTAGCTGAATGACAGGCTATTTTTATGATAAGAAGCAATTGCTAAGAGGAATTCAACTGCTAAACCTGGCCCTGTAGAGGCTTGTTGATGGAAGTAGGAGGAGTGGACAGTCACAGATGTGATAGGAAGACAAACACTTGAGGAGCTCATAGTAACGATTGGCGAGATTTCCTTTTTGGCTTTGGGGCAAAGTTGCTTAGAGACCTAAAAGTTTTATAGCAGAGCTGATGCCTCCATAAGAAATGACTTACGGTGATGATTTGAGACTAGTAAAATATTTTTAAGATTTGAAGGAGTCAGGAAAGGAAAGAAGGCTGGAATAAAAACAAAAGAAAGAAAGAAGAACAAACTTGCATTTATATAGCACCTTTCACAACCTCAGGACGTTTTAAAGTGCTGTACAACCAATATAGTACTTTTGAAGTGTAGACACCATTGTAATGTAAGGAAAGAAAATATTGGGGTTGCTAAAGAAAATTTAGAGACCCAAAGATACGTCAAAATGAAAAGAAAATGGTGCTGTTGATGTATTTATAATTAAGTAAACCAAAGATCAAGTTGTTGTGCTAGATGAACAAACCAATCTCCTGGTAGATTTCTGCATGGCTAACATTTTAAATATAGTTTTTCAATTGTAATTACAATGAATAGAAATCATATTCCACCTCTTCCATTCAGGTATTCTGGGGATGTGTTTGTCAAAAGTAGAAATGTAAATTAAAAATGTTTCTAAAAATCAAAAGTACGAAACTTGGAAGAGCATCTGTGGCTATTGAAGGAATTGAAAGCACCATGGTGGGTGGCGGGGGGGGGGGCGGTGGGGGGGTGCAATGATTTTGGTAAAGATCCCCTTTCTATATAGGTTATTAAGAACAGGGCAGAAGCAAGCCCTGGGGCATGACGCCAAGAAGGACTAGTTAATCCATGTGTGCCCTAATAGAATCATAGTGAGTCTCAGCAGGCTGTTCAACCATGAGACACCACAGCTTAGCTCGTTCCAGTCCTACCTCAATATCTATACAAATGCACTTTTAGTGGTCACTATCTACATTTATTATAGGGCTCCCTGGTGGTCCATTGGGTAAATGACCATTCCTATGCAGCCAGGAAGGTTCCATATTTAATCCTTGGTCCATTTAATTAGTTGGTCTCACCTGGGACACTAGCATTGCATTGCAGGTACCTTAGTAGAACAGGCAATGAAAATCAGTAAGGGTACTGCTCCTGATCTGTATCCAGTGACCACTAAAAGTGCATTTGTATAGATATTAAGGTAGGACTGGAATGAACTAAGCTGTGCTGTCTCATTGTTGAACTGCTGAGACTCACTATGATTCGATCAGGGCACACAGATGAAAAATCCTATTTGGTTAATGTATTGGAAGACTTCAAGACTATTTGAGCATGAGTCACCACTTTCAGGAGAAGAGGACAAAAGAGAGCTGAGTACAAAGGATAATACAGTCTCGACTTAATACCATAAATGGTTAATTCATGAGCATAAATCTATAAGGAGTAATCCATGACTTACAAACTTTTTTGTGTTTTGTGACTGTAAAAGCATAATTAAAGAAAGACAATGTAGGGAATATTATATAGCTCAATATTATTACTTTCACAAAGCACCTGGTAAGGTCTCTCACAAAGGGAATTAATGTTAAGCCACATTTTAAAAGTATCCAGCCAATCTAGTGGACCTCTTGGGAAATTTATAAATGTAGTTTTGACTTTTGCCAATGTTACGAGAAATGAGATGCTTCCACTTGCTCCCTCCTATCATTAAAATAAATTACCACCTGGGGAAAGGAACTTCATATGTCTGTCTAACATGCATGTGCAGAATTCCCTTATGGCTGAGCTCAGTGCAAGGTTCGGCAGATAATATAACTCTGGTCTGCTAACTGAGGATTGCATGCTACAAATATTGGTCTGAGACTGGTGGCTGTACAAAAACTATAACCTTAGAGAGGGTGGTTGCTCATGAAAACACAAGCAGAGCTGAAAATTGGATGGAAAATAGAAAACAAATGGTAATTATATAATATACATATGTAGTTGTGCTTAAAATTTCTAGCTTTAAAGCTTTTGCCTTACATTTACAGAGCATAGAACTCAACACTTTCACATAAGGACATGATTAGTGGAGTTTCACAGGGATCAGTCCTCCATTATTCCTCTTTCCTTATCACCAAAAATGACCTTCATGATAGTGTAAACTGGATATCTACATTGGTTAAACCAAATATGCACAAAACCAAATTATATGTTGCATAAATTGGTATTACAAAGAGTCTAGAGAATCTTGGCACTTTAATGATTGACAAATATGGGGAAAGAGCAGGGAAGTGGGACTAATTGGATAGCTCTTTCAAAGAGCCGGCATGGGCATGATGGGCCAAGTGGTCTCCTTCTGTGCTGTATGATTCGATGAGCGTAACCCTGCAGTAGGTTTATATCTTCAGGTGATGCTAGTTTTTGTTTCCTGTGTCATTTTCCCACATCACAATCCATATTTTTCTTCCTTTTCTACATTACATTCTCTATTCCCTTTGATTATCTGTGTCACAGTTCTTGTTTCAATCTCTCATCATGTTAAAAAAAACTTGGCCTTGGAAACAGAACACAAGAATCCATCTGGTGACAATAAGTAGGAATAAGAACCAAATCAGCAAACTTGGTGTCAAGTTTACTAAGAACTCAAATGATAAAACTTGGTGGCGGCATTAGAAGCTAAAAAAACTATATGGGGAAAGTTAATGGAAGTAACATGGAATATATTAACCTGTAAGGCAGAACTATATGAAGCCCAGTGGCAAAATGCAATTGCAAAATGGAAAATTCTATTATATTATAAATCAGAAGTGTAATCAGTGAATAAAGTGGCTCTATTCCAGATACTGAGTTACCTATTAAAACTGCATAAAATTAATTTAAGTGAAAAACTATCTAGAAGTGACAGGTCCACATAATAGGAATACTATTTGAAACACACTAATCTAGTGCTGATTTATAGTATGTCTATAGAAAGTCCGAGCACCAGTTAGTTTGTGCATTGTGTACATGAATAGTTCTGCTCAGATAATCCTTGTGCCAAAAGAACCATTCGTCCCATAACCTTGTGTTCCTGTTCTACAATGACTTTTCACATGTCTGCACTCCAGGAGAGTTGTACCTATGCTACCTGTAAATACATAAAACAATGGCTGTCTGGGAATATGCTACAGGATGTAATACAATCTTTGGATTTTGATGAATTTATAAACCATAGTTAGTTGGGGTGAACTCAAGTCTTCACTGATGTTGTCAGAAGCATTCAGTTGTGTTACAGCTTTCAGCTCCACTCCCAGAGCACTCTGTTATTCTTTACTTAGTCAAAACCCAATGGATCATTAGGTAATATCATAAATCACTTTCTTTCACACAACAAAATCCAATTTTATCTCTAAGTATTTGATGAGAAGAGAGAAAACTGATAAGAGCACACATTGCTTTAGATCAGAATGTAATTTTGCCCTATTGATGTGATGATAAAAGTTACATTGTACAAGAAGCAAATCTTTGCAAAAAGCATAAAAGGAAATAATTTAGGAATGGTAGCTGACCCCTTCACTAAAACCTTCTCCACAGTGTAGCACAACAATTAATAATACAAATAGAATGATACAGTGTTTGGCTAGAAGCATTGATTATTACTCCAAGGGAGTGATATTAGCTTACTATAATGGTCTTTGGAAACACATCTGTGCTTTATAATAGCACAGAGAAAAGTAACTAGGGTCATTCATAACCCTGAAGCTGTGTTATGAAGGCAGGATGAGGGAACTTAAGTTATTATCTTCATATAAAAAAAACACGGGGCATGATACAAATATTTAAATAGTGAAGGATCTTGACGAAACAAAATTAGATGTTCTAGCAATTCTGGACAAACCCATCAAAGAGACGCGATCTCCAAATTTGGAGAGAAAAACAAGAGCTATTAAAGAGCTCCAGAGAAATGTCTCTTTAGGAGATGTTTGAGCATTGGGTAAACTGCCATCTAGTGCAGTAAAACCAAAAAAAAGATTAATTTTAAAAAACTTTGATATGTTTTCAACAAAAATGAATGCAGGAATACAAGCCTGATTCTAGTGCTAATGAGTCAGGTGTCAAAATTGTATTGAAAGGACTTTAGTAGCTCAGAAGTGAAGATAACTGAGCATAAATAACAAGACATGATTGCAGTGCCTGTTACCCCATCCATCCAGAAGACTGGGGTGAGGTTCTGAAGAATGAAACAAAAAATGACTCCTTAAAATGACCCTTGATCTTTCTCGTTTTTTTAATTAAAAATTGCAATTTGGACTGTCTTAAATTATCAAAATCTAAAAGAATTTCTGCAATGATTAACTTGATAGTATCTGTTATTAAGTGTTATTGATCAAACCGTCTTTACTACCAGAGAGATTTTCTTTTTCCTTTAATATTCTTCGGTTTTAATTGAATAGTGTTCAAAATTCGTTGAAATAAATCCCTTAGGTAAGCATGTAGTAGATATATTTCCTGGAGAGGAATATCACTAAGTCTTTTTTGTTCTGCACTTTCTTATGCAGTAATGAATACTGCGTAATTCTTCGCCTCTGATAATCATTTCAGCTGCTTATTTTAGTCCCAGAATTTCGGCAAGATTCGCTGGAGACCCCGCAGGACAAATAAATCTGTCCTCGAGACATTGTTGTTTTTTTTCTGTAGAACAATAAAATTTTTGGGTCAAAGCATTTTGATAACAATAGGTGGAAAATCAAATCTACACGTTCTTACAATAAATCCAAGCGTTTCATTCTCTGCAATGCAAAAAGATGCGATTTGTCGCTTCGTGTTTTGTTTTAGATTCCTCTCTTCCATATTAGCGGTAATACTGAGATTCTGTGGGTGCCTAAACGTATCCTTCTACCGAATGTGTGTGTTTATTGAAATGAACATTACGAATCCAGAGACGTGGTAGGAGCGCTATCTCAATTCAAGTCTTTATTTTTCTTTCATGTATGAAATTGGCTGGGTTTTTTTTAAACGGGTAACAAAAAATCACGGCAGAAAACACAGTTGAATTCATACGAAGTTGAACATTTAAGCTCCAAGATGTATCCTAAATAATTGGGACAAAATATGCGCCACTGAGTTTCACAAAACAAGAATGGTGCAGTAGGAAAGTTGTAAATAGTAAACACAGAGTCATGCGGCGTTGTTGGTGTTTGGTCTCTGCGTTTAAAAACAGACTCCACCCGCTGGAAGGTCAGTTCCCTGAAATTCTTAGCGCTATTAAGTAGAACCTACTTTCTGAGCAATTGATGTACTGGGTCCCCTCCGGTTCTGAATTTTTCCGCAAATATGCTATTACAAGACATTGATAGCTCGCTATCTTTGGTTGTCGGCCTATATCAAACAAAAGACAATTCAACAAAAGAAATCCTGTACCTACGAGGCATATGGCTACTAATAAAATTGAGTAAACTATTATAAATGAGAATTTTCCATGGTTTTGCAGTAGATTTACAATTATTTCAAGTCTGGATTTGAATCCCCCCGGTGTATAATTACAATATAAATAGCATCGTAGCCATGTAACCGTACTTGATCATTTTTCGTTATTTCGAGTGAATTGTTAATTTATTGACCATTAGTAGGTTGGTCTATTCTTCAAATATTCTCAACTAACCAATAAAGTATGCATAAAAATCTGCAAATGATAGATTCGAGAAAGAGACTCAGGACTCAGCTCTGACACCCCGGAAAGTTATTAGAGCTGAGAGTGTTGAATCAATACCTTCTATAGCTAATGCAATTAACTTATAAAAGTATGCTTATTTAGTGCTAGCTGAAGTTTATAAGAAATTTTGAATGCTACTTTAGGGGTACTTTTTTTGTGTCGCATAAGCTGAATAAAAATCAGATTCGATTAACGTGGCGTTTTTCCTCTTCTAAAAAAGTTTATTCGAAAATATCCTCAAAGTGGGGCAGATATGCCAAACGCATTCAGTGTAATTTATAAGTCTCAGAGTGATTGTGCAGGTTCAATTTTATGACAACAAAAAAGTGCGATACTCCGAATATTCCGCGCAAAACGAACTCTTTTGCATGGATGGCTAACTAGGGAATATTCCTAATGAGTGAAAATCGCCGTTAGTTCCGTGCAGAATGCAAATTGTGTTTTCAGAGATGAAACTTAACTCCCGATTTCGAACCTGTTCTGTAAAATCTTCACATTGTGCATACCGTCGGCACTCTGTTTCTGCGTTATGATGTGGCGTTCACCTGTTTAATATATATATACCACAGCACATTAACACCAGAGTGTTTGGGAAAAGGTTACATCTTATAGCTATTTGAATTGATGGTGCGTGGTACTGTAATTCCTAAAGTCTGCATGTTACCTGTGCGCGTACACAAGTGTAGAATGCAAGGAGAAATGATAAAACGCGGCTGCAATATTGAACACAAACCCCTCCCCAGAACGCTGCCGCGTGGTTTCGTTGGCGTGGGTTTATTACACGCTTAAAAATATCAATTATACATCCTCAAAATACAGCAAACCGAGCGTTTTATCAGTGATTTGAAACAAAACACGAAAGGGACATGGTGTTCAAATTAATAAATGTGTAATTTATAACAGGAAGGCTTGACTTGTGCTGCTTTGATAGTGCTGATTAGGGTGCATATAGTTTGTTATTATAATAATATTCATCTCGTGAAAGACAGCCTCCATCTGTCGGATAGATGATAACTCTCTGCTCCTGTTTCCATAGTATGATTCTGCTGGTCCTGACTAATTAACACCGGGGTTTGTGAATCTGAAGGGCCTCCGCCACACAAGTTCCCCTTTCACATAAAATTAAATTGCCTCCCACCACATAACGCAAATTGCCTCTGTCAGAAAAAATAAACAAGCTAAAGTGAGAAACCCGAAGTGACAGAAAAAGTTCCGCGCCTGCATTTGACCCCACCAGGACTCCCCGCCGTAAATCAACCGCCGACTTTCAATTATCCCGACTGCTTTTTAACGTACCGGATTCCTGATCTAATTAAAAAGTCATAATTTGTTTTTAGAAAGGAATCTCTTTCGTTAATAAGATCAGCTGGAGGGCAACTTGCGCCGTATCCTGCGTCGATTCGCGCCCTCAAGATGGTCCATGGGCGCACATTTCAATAACACGCGTGAAGAGCTCGCATGTATTGGGCGCTTGATCGTGTTTCTCAGAAACAACCCAAAGGCTTCACAGGCAGTGAATTATACGGTGCAGTTATATTGGTTATGATGTGGTTAAAATCGAATCTCCTTGCCAGAGTTAAATGGACATTTGATGGATCTGTTGGGCAGAACCGGTGTTTAGCGAAAATATTCTGGTTTGCTTGTTGAATTAGTCATGAGCCCATGAAACGCGTCTTATACAAGTCGTGTTCCCAAGTGTTGATACTATTTTTATTTTCAGATCTAAATTCCAAATGTTTCTAACCCTTGCGCGAAAGTTTTGACTATGTGCAAACGGAGCAGTAGCTTGACAGGAACTCCCGTTATCCGTGAATATGTTCCGTAGTTTCGATATTTCTCAGTATTGGGGTGTCACGTCCTTGCCGTGCGTTACCAGAACAGCTTCGAGCCCGAAGTGAACGGGTTTCATTTCGTCTTTTAGAGCTACCTGCAAACGTCTATCAAGCTGCATATTGTCCCAGTTACCGATCATTGATGTTCTCCACAGTAACCTGCTCCCATATAGCACGGGCAGGGCGTTAATTTCATTTGTAAGTTTATCTACCACATGTTTAAAAAGAAATTCAGATTCCCCACATCGGCCAACTCTTATTATGGGCACGAAATAATGTTTTGTTTCCCAAAAGATGCACAATTATCATAATGTAAATTTCTGACAAATGCGATTTAACAAATATCTGATTTACAGTGTTGTAAACAAAAAGGCAGAGGGATTAGCTTCTTTGGAATACAGGTGTGCTCGAGTCCGCTCGATCTATGTGCATAGGGAAGACAATACAATACGGATGAAACACAGCAGTGTACATAATACCTGATCGATAATTCGTCGCGGTGTTGTACGCTCAGTGTTACAGTTTCGGAGTTTTTTTATTGAGCGAAAAGTTCGAAAATATAACGGAATGAGAAAAATATAAAGCAATTGTTAAATTCACTCAGACTATTGAAGACCTTCCGAAAAACATCTGAGAATATCGGTGTCTTTTATCACCAAAATCTATCAGCGCATCTTTACACTGTGTACCAGCACAGGGCAAACTTAGTACATTCACATTGTGAGTCGTCTGGGTTCTCATTGTAGGATTATTCCCGTTAATTGTTTGTGAAAATCCTTAAATATAACAGTCTGAGTTTTATTTCTAATTTATGGCACCTTTTGGAGAATAATTGGAAAGTTCTTCTGGTCGAAATTGGGTACTTTTAAAAATTAAAAATCGAGTTATCTTAATTCAAGGCAACCCACAATCTGGGATATTTCTAATGGGCTTTGGTAAAGAGTGAGATCGATAGCGGGTCTTTTTAAAATCATTTCAACCTCATTTTCCAGTTTGAGTTAGAAAATTATGCCAACACTATAGGTAAATAAAACCGATCTCCAAATCAGGAGGTAGGAATTGTGTTGGTAAATAATCCTAAATAGTTGTCCTTCATTTCGTTCAATTGCAGGGCAAGACAAAACATATTGTTCAGAGATTCCTATGTTCCTATGATTCCTTTTCCAATAGTCATTGCAAGATTTTATAATGCAATCGTATTAGATATATATATATATCGGTTGTGTTTTAAAACAGTGTTTGAATGTTGTATTAATCTTCCTGTGCACTGAACCTTTAAAAGAAAACAGTTGAACAGACAACACACCTTTGTTTAATGGCTGTGTGTTTTTTTTTACGATTGCATTATCTAGTCTACAGTTTGAGGAATAATTGTAGCATTTTTTTGCAGTCCAGTGTATTGGAAAATGCAGCAGAGAATACACTGAGGCTATTCTTTTCGAGGCGATAGCAAGTCAGCCGATGACCTTCAAGTTTTGCTCAAAGCAAAAGGATTTTTTTTTGGCTGCGGTTTTTCCGGTTATTAGCTCAACCCACAGTTTTGGAATGTGATAACGCCCCCCCTTTTCTTTTCGGTTCTGAACAAATTATTTGATGGCAAGGTCTCTTTCAATTAAGGGTCTTATCGGGATGTCAAAAAATTGAATTGATTAGAATGTGCTGAAAAATAATTGAAAACCCCCTCAGTACATCTGTGTACAGATTTTAGAGACTCTCGTTCTTCTTGAGGAGTGCAGCTGGATCTTAAGTCAGAGAGATGTCCCGTTTGAACATTTCGCTCCCTAGACTTGGCAGAAAGTAATCTTTGAGCCAAGGTAGCGCTTTTCCCACGACCAGAAAATCAGTCAGACTGTTAAACTTGCAGCCTTGAGAAGGTTTATACCAAGTCCGCTCATCCGTTCAATACTCTGCAACCTACCCCTATACCTTACATGGAGTCTACAACTCAGAAACAGGCCATTCGGCCCAACTGGTCTATGCCGGCGTTCATGTTCCACGCGAGCCTCCACCCACCAAAAACAAATATCAACCATTCAAATACATATTGGAAGTCACGGTGTCATAATCCCAAATAAAAATTACTTTGCCTTAAAAAAGACCTCCCCCCCCCCCAATCGTCAATACACCCAGTTAATGCAGATATAACCCTCCGCTCACAGATTCTGGACAGGTGAATTACACCTTGCTCTGTGGGCACCAGGCGTTCTGGTCAAACGGACAGTCTGGTTGCCCTTTTCGTTTCATTCCTTCGTTTGTAAAAGATTGATTCCTGTTGAACTGATATTTATTTCGGCGTGCGCAAGGAGGAATTTGCGTTCCATTTAACAAAAATATTCTCGGGGAGGGGGTATATTTCTATTTCTGGTCTTTTTTCTTTGAAAGATGTGAATGGAGGGCACACACGGAGTAAATCAACTGTCCGTGTTATAAAGTAAAACTATCTTCTGTTGATTTGCAAAGAAAAGTGAAAGATTAAATTGCAAAAGATATCAGATTAAAAAAATCAAGACTCCTTTCGCCAGAACTCCTCTAAACGAAAACAAATGTTATATTAATGACGGCAGTGTAACTATCTCAAAGATACAGAAAGGAGATATACAGTTTAAATATAACAAGCTCTCCTTAATGCCCGCGGTGTGCCCTCTCAACAATCCACTTCTGTTTTTGTACCGAAAAGTTTTCCTCAATGAATACAACGCAGCAACAGTCACTAGTATCAACTGCCAACAATTCTGTACAAACAGGGAGTGGGATCCTCGTGTTAAAACTAACGCTTGTGCTTTTAATAGTTTTAGGATTTCGTTCCATTTCCCATTCAGTTGGCTGCCACTCCCAATCACTGGGGTTCATTTCACGCACTACCCTGTTAACGCAAACCGGTCTACACATGTTGCGCTTTAACAAAAACTAGATTACGCGTAATGTTTTAAAAAATGAACCACATCAATTGAAGCGTTCACGTTGTCTAAGGGTTACAGATATTAAATAAATGATCTCAAGCACGTCAGATGTTTGTTTCAGTCTCAATATAGTCCACAATGTTTTCAAACAAGGAAAACGGGTTTCTTTTCTGCTCAATCATCCAGGTATTACTATTTCAGGTATTACTATTTCTCCCACCTATCACTTTTGCATTAGAAAACGAGACTCTGCAAGTACAAGGCGTGAAAAACGAGAGATTATTTAATTCGATATAACTGGCAACGGGCGAACGAGAAAGGAGAAATCATCTGTAATTCATTAAACTGTCCTAATATTCTTCTGATACTTAATTCTGCAGAAAGCACTGTCAAAATTTACTTCTCTACTTCTACGAAGAAAATGTCTGCAAATTTGGTTAGTGATTAATTTTTTGCCCGCTTCCGTTAAGTGCGATTTAGATCAAACGCCTTTGCACCGATGTGAACATCTCATTGAAGTTTACAATAACACACTGGCATATTGTTCTTCGTGGCATTTACCACCCCCACCCCCCAAAAAAAAGACCCACCCCCACAAACGACATGATTTCAATCTAATTTTCCCTTTGCCAATTGGAGCGCCCTTTAAACAATATTGAACAAGGATCAATGCTTCGACTCAAAGTGTGACTGATAAAGGTTGGCCGTGTGAAATTCGGGGTAGGAAAACACCTAATCCGCGTGCTGGAATTAAACAGTGTGCAGCCAATAAATCAGAATCCGGCCTGAGAAAATTAATATAACAAAAACAGCCCAGATCTGTGTTTAGAATTGTACACAACGTCTGCTCAATAACAGTCACATCACTTCAGAAAGTAACGCGTATATGAAGCATCTTGAGACGTTGTATAGAAATGCAAGTCTAGAAATGGAGAGATAGTCTTACATATAATTATCTACCCTCCGTGTTTTTTCACTATAAATGCTTTGCTCTTTCACTTAAAAACACTTTGCTTTTGATTCCCCCACCCCTTTGCAGCACTGATCCAAACCTTTTTTTTCGAGACGCTCTGAAACACGGATCCATATATCATTAACCATTGCATTTCTGGAGCTAAAACACCATCAACACTCTAACACAAGGTATCACTCCCTTTTGAATAAATCCTGTCTATGGTCTGGTTTATTTTTTTTTGCTGTTGTCACATTCAGCATAGTTGAGGTTAAGAGAAACCCTTTTAACAAGTGAAATCGTCCCGAAGAACATTGTTGAAGGGATTAAACTTAAACAGTTCTCGTTGACACGCAGAATGTTAACATCCAGTATAACTTTTATGCCTTTGCTTTCACTGTGTTTTGTCACTGATTTAATTTCCTAAAAGTGTGGGGGAGGGAGGAAATGGTGAAACCTTTTTTTTTCGTCTTTCCTTACCATGGTTTCTGGCTGGAGGTTGCGTGTCCACGCAGTGGTTGAGGTAGCCGCCGTTGGTGAACATTCTCGCCTGGCTCGGAGGTGCCTGAGTCGGAGGCGGAGGAGTCCCGAACGCTCCGTAGCGGCAAGCCCCGGCCGTGCCGGTGAACTGGCCGGAGAAGTGGACGGTGAAAGCGCTGAGGCAGTGGTCGTCGTGTGGCTCCGTGGCGCTCCAGCTCGGCTCCTGCTTGATGAAGGACGAGTGACCGATCGACGCGCTGTAAGAAGCGCCCGGGTGAAAGTCCAGCACCGGAGCCCATTGGGGAGCGCTACTCACCGGCATGGTACAGCTGCTGTTCCCCGGGGTCAGAGTGGAGACTGCCGGCAGCAAAGCGTTCAGATCTCGCACGTCGGAACCCATGGTATCCACACTGTCCTTTAACCAATACGAATCAATCGTTTATTTCTTTTTTCTCTCTTTCTAAATCAGTCAGACTTCCGTCCCCCCTCCCACCCTCCAATAAAATATTCCCAGGGCTGGTATCTCAGTAGACTAGTGTCCTCGGTTGGTGAAAGTTCCAGGCTCTTCGCAATGGAGAGATCTGAAGGGTTATTGTTTTTTGAGGCTGTCAGTGATGTGTATGATGGGATGGCGAGATGTGGGTGTTGTAGCACCAGCAATACTTTGGCCACATGTGTCTGATTGGATTGGTGACTCCCAGCCTCAAATACTGCGAGGAGGTGGAGTCTCTAACTTTCAGAAGAGATCCGTCCTCCCCTGTTACATGGGCAAACTCCCCTTCCATGCTATTTTTTTTGTATGTGTGTGCTTTAGCTGTCGATTAGTGGGCGAGAGAAGAGCGGAGGGGGAGAGGGAGGGGAGGGGTGGGGAGAAGGGGGGCTAATTCATCCCTAATACCAAATGCAGCTGTCATTCGACTCACGTCAAAACGCCAGTGTATATCTGACCAAACTTCCCCTATATTTTCTGAAGAGGTTATCCTGCATTAATGGAGTCTGTGGATCAGATGAGTAAGTCAAAGTAAAATATAGAATAAGCCGCAAACTACATTTAAACACTTAAAATATATACATATTCGGAAAGGGAGCGAAATTGACTCCCTGGAATGAAATTATTGTAATATTTGAAACAAAACAAGAAACCGCAGGCAGTTTATATTTTCTGCAAGAAAAAATGTTTCAGTATTAATCGGAGATCTAAGTCTCATGCAATCTGCGGATGGGTTTCCAAAGCAGAATCTAAATCGTTACTTGATTTTTAATAATTGCATCTCTTCGTCGTTGCGATTTTAAAGATTTTAATTCGGCAATAAATCATTTAATTTATCATTTGAGTAACATCCCAAGTGAACCAAAATGATCGGGGCGAAATCTTTGCATAAATTAAAACTGGGGATTTAAAAAAATGTATTGTCATTATAATGGAATTAATGTTCAGACATGGGGCAATTTATTTTAACTTGTTGTCAATTGGGTGTGATTTGTAGATGGGGCGGTGTAGAACAGCTACACTAAACCGTTCGTTATTCACGTTACAATTTTACCCCAGAAAATTTGAACAATCAAATAATTACTTAATCTGTTTGAAAACGCACAAACGGTTGTTGGCCGATGTGCAGGAAATTTGCGACGAAGAGATTATATATATATACTATTAGCTTTTTTATAAAAAAAAACACAAGAGAACAGGAGAGAAGCATCAGTTCGAAAGTGACAGACCGCAATCCATTAAAGAAGCGGGCAGCGCATAAACGGCCATTTAAACGTTAATGAACTTTCCCCTCGCAGACAATTACTTTTTGCCTGACATGTTTTCCTTTTAATTTTCACACGGTCCAGGAATCCGACGGTCAGTTAAACAGCGATCTCGTTAATTTGCTTTCTTTAAAAACCAGTTCAGAACAACCGAGATTTGTTTTCATACAAGCAGGTGAAAGCTAGACGAACATCAGGAGAGCAGCCTTGTAGCAATAGTTAAGGCAAACAATTGTTTACAGTTGTGCAACGCATTTGTACTGGCAGACTTTCATTTAAAAAAAGATTGGTGTCAATTTACTAATGGTATATAACCAATAAACAGTGGCCGTGATGATTTTATTGCATAGGAATAGTTCCTATGCAGATCTTGTAACAGTAAATTAAAGAATGAGTTTGCAGTCTGCTCCTGTATATTGTATACAAGCTGAAATATATTGAGCTGTAAATTATAATTATTCAAAATTTCTTGCCGCAGTTGCATTCGCAAACATTCCTAAATCATTAGAAGAGTGAAATAGCGTGGTTACAGTGTACGAAATGATTCTATTAATTATTTACTTCAGAATGGCTTGTGAAAAATATAGACATTTATTTCTCTTGTAGCCTCGTAAATAATAAACTGGCATCGGGGATGAAAAGGAGTTTGGAAAATGCAAAGGGTTTGGGATTGTGACTGTGTGACGTTTAACTTTCTGATTACGTCCTAATGATTTTCTAATGACTACGCTTAACTGGAATAATGGTATATTTTTGAGCAAATAAACGCCGTGCTAGCAAATTTAGAAAGGACTTGTGCCAGTAAATGTAGGAGCTGGCGCCTAACATGGCGCGTTATTTCTTCTTCTTTATGTCCTAAAAATGTTATAGCCATATCAAAAGTTCGAAATACTCATGTGCAAGGTATTGGGAAAGTTGGAGAGGTCCATTAATCAGTAAGCATGAAAAAATACTGAAAGACAACAATCACCTGAGACCGCATCATTTATTGAGTATTCATAGATTACGTGTGCTTCTATATAGATCACAAGTACGCTCTAAATATAATGTCATTTTGTATTGACGACCATTATATTTTTCGCTACATGATTTCGAGGAAGGAAAATTGATTTATTTCTGAGCATTAGCTGCTGTGTTCTGGTACTTAATCTTAACTTTAAATCCAATTACATTTTAGGCATTACCAATATGGAAGGAAAATATATGTGTGTGTTTTAAAATATTATTGATTTTTTACAGCCAGTTACACAGTACGATTCTTCGATAATTTCCTTCGAGGTGTGACTGGAATCGATGTTGGGTCACTTTTAGAGAGGGACTAAAACAAACGAGAAAAGCATTGAATGAGAGGACGGGGCTTGTCAGGTGTTTGAGTTGATATATTTTACAAAACATTAACTTAACCGAATGTGTACATGTCAGGATTTTTAAAAAAAATCTTACAGTTTCCCCCCAGGAAAATGTGGGAACGATGCAACAAAAAGTTGCAAATTTCAAAACCGTTTTATATAAGTTAATCAGTTGATTTAAACAAATATTATTTCTTTTTAAAAAAAAACAAACGCGAAGAGAAAGTTAAAAGCCCAATCTCTCAAAAGGGAGGATATTTAAAAAACAAATTGGAAAGTCAAATTTGGAAATTTCAAAATAATTTCTAAATCATTTGAGGTCATTTGTTTTGTTTAAAAGTGATTATTCAAACCGAAGATTAAGAACGGGACTTACATGTAAAGTAAAAAAAATTGAGCGGTGATGAAATTGATTTGAATCTGAAATTATTCTTTGGATATTGAGGGAACAGGAAAAGGTGACTTGCCAAGTTTGCACCTTTAAAAGTATTGACACTTCAAAATGACCTTGGGGAAAATAAATCGTGTTGGTATAGAGAGCGAGCTCGTTAATAAAGTGGAACACTGTCCCAAGTTATACTGTGCGTTTGGGACTGAAATAAAGTTATAGCACAGCGTGCATTAGAAGTACGAAAACTAATGGCTGAGAAGATAGCGTTCGTCGTGTTTCTGTGCTGGAATAGGGACCTGTTTTCTGCTGGTTCCGCATTAGTTGCTGTCAGGATTAGCAAACTTCGCTTATGAGTCCGAACCGCACGCCAAGTCATTAGGATGGGCGTTTGCAGTTTGAATTCTCCCCTCACCCTCATTTCTTTAATGATAGAGGAAGGAATGGTGCGAGAAAACTGTCAAGTCTGAAAGTTTTATTTAAAATGTTGCTAATTGGTTTCGGGATCTTTAATCAAATGGCACAATCAATGATCGAAGTTTAGCATTCACTTTCATCGTTTAACAACGTCTTTCGTTCAAATTCACTCAGCTCCAACCTCAGTGTAAGGGATTGGGGGCGGGGGACCTTTCATCTATCACCGTTATGTACCTAGCTCCACACCCTGTGTAGCCCATTATCACTGCAACTATACGCCCTAAAGCTGTACACACCTAAGTCGGTGAGACAGAAGGACACCGTGCCTTGTTTTCCTTTTAACTGGGATGGCATCCAATTTACTGCACTTCGCCTCCCCCTACTCCGCTTACGAACTTTCTGGAAATAATCAGGTTTTTAACGACTGTTTTTTTAAAAATCCCAAACTTTACTAGAATGAAGTATAAACATTTTTATTTTGCTTCTTAGCAAGCGCCAAAAAAAGTCAACTCGTTGAGTTTATTAATATCTCGAAGAGTTGAACCTATTCTGTGCAGATTGACATGTTTTTGCTGGGAGCATCAGCTGATCGTTTATTGCCGTTCAACAAGGGACGGCTATTTAGTTTTGAAATTGACAAGTTTGTTCATTTCGGTTAGTGATTCGGTTTGGCAATTATCCCTGGCCTGCTCTCTCTCCACATTTATAGTCCTCGCTGCGGGTCGTGCTGCATTGTTTTCACAGATGCTACTTGTATTTGATTTGTTAATACCTTTTTTTGAGGGCGGGGGCGGTATGTTTTGAGACAATTTGTTTCCCATCCCTGTTTACCAGCCTGGTCACTTGTGCAGCTCCCAAAGTCGATCAGCAATAACATCAACCGGGCTGATAGAAATGCAACATGTCAAAGGCAAAAGTTAAGATTCGTCTTTTACACACCGATGCTGAAAGTTGAAAAGGACCTTTTCTGCGAAAGGATTGGAAAGCAATCCTCTCGTTCGGGTGTTTTTATTTAGTACAGCAAACGGCTTTCTGGATATTTTGAATGTTGTGATGTAACACCGCATACGGGATGGTGGAATTATAAACCGAGATCACAGTGAGGAGTGTGTCTGGGTCCGGTATTCTGCGCAACGGACATCGACCTGTATGGTTCGTGATCAATATTTGTGCTTTGCTCTGACAGACACCACTGGCGTAAAGTTGCTCAGTTTCATTTTTGTTGGTAAAACACTGGCGCAAAGTTGCAGTCGATTAAAAACGCTGGCGCGAAGTTGCATCGTTTCGCGACTTTCACTGGTGCAAAGTCACGCTGTTTCAACGTGTTGGTGCAAAGTTGGACGTTTCACTGCTTGAATAAAACACTGGCGCAAAGTAGTACCATTTCAACGACAGATATTGCATCTTTTATTCTGCACAGACTGTGTTGACGTGAAGCAGTTTGGGCTTTGTGGGGGCGGGGTGGGGGGGGGGGGGTGCTTGTAATGAAATTTGGGTCTGAAGTTGCCCAAGTTGAGTTTACGCTGCAATTATACCGCAACTACTGGCCTCGGACAGGTAACTGGAGTATGGATTCCAGCCAGACCGTACTTTGTTTGACTTCTACCTGGTTTGAACTCCAATTATCCTGCCCAGGAGAAAGCCCTGGGAATTTGGGGAGTTCCTCACCCAGTAGTTGAAACACAAATGTTCTCAAGAGTGTGGGGGGCGGTCACTATTTAAATATTGGTGCTGGGGTTTCCCACCTCTGCATTCGCCAGCCCTTCATTTTAGGCCCATTCATTCACTTTTAATGGGTGGAAAATCACGGCCTGTAATGCAATGGGTGGAAAACCCCGATCTAAAGGACACTACAGCTGCGTTGTCAGAGCAAAGCGGGTAGGTTTTGCACCAGCACTACAGTTATACCGTTAAATGCAACCTCAATCCGGAGTGAGGGTCTGACCTGACATTGAAGTGAGACTCTCCTAAGAGCCCGTTCCCCCCGCCACCCCGGAGTCAATTTGAGCTTTAACATTTGATTCATACTACGCAAGTGAAGGAAAACCTGCTTGACACCGATGGTAAATTTGTGGTCTACTTGCATCCTTACATAAGGTTAAAAAGCAGCTTTGTAAACCAGGGTTTGACGTCGCACTGAATCCGCATTTCATGTGGTGTCAAACCAAAGCAGTTTTCCAGGTACAGCACCCAAGTTGTTGCCAGGCAGTGTAGATTGGATATTGTCTGGCTGGTGCCAACTCTTGGACCTTACTGGTCTCACTGTAAAACTGCAGCCCACCAAGTGCCCACCTGGGCATTTGAGGTTGGGTGTGAGATCACCTGGAGCAGGTAGCTCATATCACTTCAGCTTCACAAAGGTGGTGTGAGCACAAGTTTCAAAAGAGTCCTGTTGACTGATTCTAATGCTGCCATTACACTGCAGCATTATAAGGCCAGTACTTGCTTTGAAAGAAATAAAGACTTGCATTTATATAGCACCTTTCATGACCTCAGGATATCCCAAAGCGCTTTACAGCCAATGAAGTACTTTTGAAGTGTAGTCACTGTTGTAATGTAGGAAACGCAGCAGCCAATTTGCGCACAGCAAGGTCACACAAACAACAATGTGTTAATAATCAGATAATGTATTTTTAGTGGTGTTTAGTTCAGGGATGATAAATCTTTTACAACCACCTGAGGGGGTAGACTTGACCTTGGTTTTACATCTCATTCGAAAGACAGCACCTCCGACAGTGCAGCACTCCCTCAGTATTGCACTGAAGTGGTGTAATCTTTCAACACTGACTTAAGAACATAAGAACATAAGAAATTGGAGCAGGAGTAGGCCAATCGGCCCCTCGAGCCTGCTCCGCCATTCAATAAGATCATGGCTGATCTGATCCCAACCACAAATCTAAAGAACACAAGAAGTCGGAGCAGGACCCGACAACATAGCCCCTGGGCCCTCTCCGCCACCCACAGGGCATTGACCGATCCGAACTCAGCTTCATGTCCAATTTCCTGCCCGCTCCCCATAACCCATAAGAACATAACTTATACTGCTCTCAAGTCAAGGAAAAGCCGAACACTGCCTGTGGGTGCTTATATAGGACAGAGCTTTGATAACCTTCACTCTTGGTGACATGTTTAATGTTGGTTAACAGCGTACTGCCTTGTTTCATTTGTACTAACATTAAAACCATAAAAAGCTGTCCAGGAGGCTGCTTTCGAACATACTAAACTTCATCACATTATAAAAGTTCACTTTGGCACTATCCACTGGCACATAGTTGCACTTTTGCACTGAACAAATCATTTAAAAAATGTAGCTGTATTTATGCACCTGTAACCCAAGTTGATATTGCTTTGTACCCTATAGTTTCCTTAAAGAGAAATGGGAAAATATTTAGATGGCTGTGGATGATATTAACAATAAACATTAAAAATCCAAACAATTAATGGATATTCATTTCAAAAATATATTTCAAAGATGGTTTGAATTCATGAACTTAGTTTCCTCATGCTCTCACTTAACCACCTTACTAATCATTTCATCTGCTGTAGCTGGGTCATGCTCCTTGTATTATCTATTCTGTTCCTGGCATAACACAGTGGAATATTTGATAAGAGAGGGAGGCAATATAATTTTAGCAATAAAGTTGAAGGTGTAGAATTCTGGGGCTTAATAAAGGGGCCAGAGGCTGGCAAAAGTTAAAAATTAGATCCACAATTTACTTCAAAATCAAATTCAATTCCAGTTTCTCTGCGGAGATAAGCATTTTGGTACTCAGTGTTAACTCAGGACATGTTTGAACAATTTGATTTGCATTTGATTCTTAAGCCACCATTTTCACATTTCCACCAAAAGCTGCTACGTCACGTTGGCGTTGTCTCAGGACCAGTCTGTTTGAAAACCTCTTTGCAGGTGGATTCCTTCCAGAGAATGCTGTTTATGGAGATATTCAGGCACAAGATAATGCAAGTAAGATTGAGTTTCACTGCGGTAAGTGCAATAAATCAACTAAGAGGGACAGGGCCATCAGAGAGTAGCATATCGCCTCAGTCTGAACAAGATTCAAACCCAATTGCCAGAGGTAAAAGGATAATATTCTATAAACCACCACACCACCCAGTCCCCCTCAATTTAAAAAGTTCTTCATTTCTACACAGTCGTCCTCATGCAAGTATCATAAGTGAGAAAATACAGAGTGCACAGCTGTGTGTCCCCTTAATTGTTTGCTGGACTCAGTAGCAGTCATTAAAGAAAGCAAGCAAGAAAGATTTGCATACATCTAGCGCCTTTCATGATCTCAGGACATCCCAAAACATTTTATAGCCAATGAAGTACTTTTTGAAGTCTCATCGCTGTTGTAACGTAGGAAACGTGGCAGTCAGTTTGCGCACAGCAAGGTCCCACAGACAGCAATGTGATAATGACCAGATGATCTATTTTAGTGATGTTGGCTGAGGGATGAGTATTGGCCAGGACACCAGAGAGAACTCTTCTTCAAATAGTGCCATTGAATCATTTACATCCACCTGAGCGTGCAGACAGGGCATCGGTTTAATGTCCCATCCGAAAGACAGCACCTCCAACAGTTCAGCACTCCCTCAATACTGCACTGGGAGTGTCAGCCGAGATTATGGGCTCAAGTCTCTAGAGTGGGGCTTTAACCCACAACCTTCTGACTTAGAGAGGAGAGTGCTACCACTGAACCATGGCTGACACCTTTGACATTGAACTCAAGCTTTATTTATTTGTAGGCATTGACCGGTAAAGACCATGGGCGTGTACTGCTGCACTGAACACGACCCTGATTTCTAGGCTGCTCATTAAATTAAATTGAAATCTGCAGAACTAGCTTTCAAATTAGTTTAATTTGCACAGGGACCAATATGTACAACAATAGATAATTAAAACTGTTACACAATCCAGAGATTCAGATGATATCAGAAATTACTGTAGTTAGAGTGGTGTCATAGCATCAATCGAATCCACAACTTTATAAAACTATCACCAACTTCCTTGTTGTCGCTGGTTATTGACTCAGATTTTGCTGTCAAAGTAAGTGAGGCTAATAGTGCTCATCGTTATTTATGCACAAATGGTACAGGAACTTCAGGCGAGGTGCAGATGTGCAGTTACACTCAAATATCAAAGTTGCTGTCCAATTTGCGCCGTTAGTTTCATGAAAATGGCATCTCGCTGTCTGCCTCACCGTTGAAATGCATTGACTGGCGTGAAGTTGCTGTATTTGCGCGGTAGGTACGAACTAAACTCGCCACAGAAAGTTAAGTCTTGTCCATTCCAGTCTAAGTACCCTTTTAATGACATGATAAGTGTTAATTACTGCCAATCAACCTCTCTGGCACTGAAAATGATTACAAGTGCAGAGTCTCATTCCTTCAGGTTTTAATTGTTGTTTGAGATGTAAAAATGCCAAATTTTAAATTTAAATTAAAAAAACTTTTCCTTTCTAGCTCTCAATCCAGTCTTTCTTTCCCTCTTTATTTCTTTTCCTGTACCTGATTTGACGTTGAACTCACTCACTCTAATTTACACTTCCTTCTCAGTCCTTGCACTATTAATTTTACAATACTTAAATCTGATTAAGGAGATACCCAGTTGCTTGCCCTGTTCATTCAGGTCCCAGATGCCCTGTTTCCCTCACTATGCCATTATCAACTCACACTTTCAGCAACTTGCCACCCAAAAAATTTAAAAACCTAAAACGTGCAAGGGCATGTCTAACTAATGGCAGATGCTGTTAGATGCCTTGCCTTGCAAATTATGGCCCAAAGATATTTTTTAATGAATCCAGCTTTTGGTTTTACTGCACTAGATGGCAGTTGACCCAATGTTCAAACATCTCCTAAAGAGACATTTCTCTGGAGCTCTTGTTTTCCTCTCTAAATTTGGAGACCATGTCTCTTTGTTGGGTTTGTCCAGACTTGCTAGAACATCTAACTCATTTCAATTTCATCAAGCTCCTTCACTATTTTAAATATTTGTATCATGCCCTGTGTTTTTATTACATGAAGATAATTTAAGCGCCCTCAACCTGCCTTCATAACACAGAGCTTCAGGATTATGAATGACCCTGGTTACTTGTCCCTGTACTACTTTAAGGCACAGATGTGCTTCTGAAGACTATTACAATAAGCCACCACTTCCTTGGAGTAATAATCAATGCTTTTAGCCAAACATTATCATTCTATTTGTATTAATTGCCGTGCTACACTGTGTAGAAGGTTTTACTGGCGTCCCAAAGTGTTTTATAGCCAATGAAGAACTTTTTAAAAGGAAGTGTAGTCATTGTTGTAATGTAGGAAATGCGCCAGCCAAATTGCACACAGCTAGCTCCCAAACTCAGCAATGAAATAAATGACCAGCTAATCTGTTTTTTAAGGTGTTGCTTAAGGGATAAATATTGCCCAGCACACCGGGAGAACTCCTCTGCTCTTCGAATAGTGTCATGGGAGCTTTTACGTCCACCTGAGGGGGCAGATGGGGCCTCAGTTTAACGTCTCATCTGAAAGATGGCATCTCCGACAGTGCAGCACTCCCACAGTGCGGTACTGAATGTGTTCAAGACCATGGAGTGGAGCTTGAACCCAGAAGCGAGGGTGTTACCACTGAGCCCAGGCTGACACCTGTTACTGATATACTTTCACCAGTAACTATTCCCCTATATATTTTATTATTGAGAGCCTGTCAAGACCCTCAATGCAGGATGCCACCAAGATGGAAAACAGTAGGAGAGAGCATCAGATTATTCAAACAGTAGTAAGGAATCATAGAAATTTACGTCATAGAAGGAGGCCATTCAGCCCATTGTCTGTGCCAGCCGAAAAAGAGCCATCCAGCCTAATCCTACTTTCCAGTTCTTGGTCTGTAGCCTTGTAAGTTGCGGCACTTCAAATGCATATCCAAGTACTTTTTAAATGTGATGAAGGTTTCTGCCTCTACCAATCTTTCAGTGGTAGAGGCAGAGAGTTCCAGACCCTCACCACCCTCTGGGTGAAAACATTTCTCCTCAACTCCCGTCTAATCCTTCTACCAATTAGTTTAAAATCTATGCCCCCTGATTTTTGACCTCTCTGCTAAGGGAAATAGGTCCTTCCTATCCATTCTATCTAGGCCCCTCATAATTTTGTACACCTCAATTAAATCTCCCCTCAGCCTCCCCAGTTTCAAAGAAAACAACCCCGGCCTATCCAATCTTTCCTCATAGTTAAAATTTTCCAGTCCTGGCAACATCTTCGTAAATCTCCTCTGGACCTTCTCTAGTGCAATCACATCTTTCCTGTAATGTGGTGACCAGAACTGTATGCATTCTCTAGCTGTGGCCTATAGTGTTTTATACAGTTCTAGCATAACCTCCCTGGCTCTTATATTCTATGCTTCGGCTAATAAAGGAAAGTATCCCTTTTGCCTTCTTAACCACCTTATTTACCTGTCCTGCTACCTTCAGGGATTTGTGGATATGCACTCCAAGGTCCCTCTGTTCCTCTACACTTCTCAGTATCCCACCATTTATTCTGTATTCCCTAGCCTTGTTTGCCCTTCCCAAATGCATTACCTCACACTTCTCTGGATTGAATTCCATTTGCCACTTTTCTGCCCACCTGACCAGTCCATTGATTTCTTCCTGAAGTCTACGGCTTTCTTCCTCACTATCAACCACACGGCCAACTTTTGTATCATCTGCAAACTTCTTAATCATGTCCCCTACATTTAAGTCTAAATCATTAATATATATCACAAAAAGCAATGGACCAAGTACTTAGCCCTGTGGAACCCCACTGGAAACAGCCTTCCAGTCACAAAAACACCCATCGACTATTGCCCTTTGTTTCCTGCCACTGAGCCAATTCTGGATCCAACTTGCCACTTACCCTTGGATCCCATGGGCTTTTACTTTTCTAACCAGTCTGCCGAGTCAAAAGCCTTGCTAAAATCCATGTGGACTACATCAAATGTGCTACCCTTATTGATTTTTTTTTTGAGGAGGTAACAAGGAGGGTCAATCAGGTTAGTCAGACACAACCTTCCCATAGCAAATCCATGCTGACTGTCCTTGATTAATCTGTACCTTTCTAAATGACGATTAATATTGTCCCTCAGAATTTTTTCCAATAATTTGCCCACCACTAAGATTAGGCTGACTGGCCTGTAATTACTCGGTCTATCCCTTTCTCCCTTTTTAAACAACGGTACAACATTAGCAGTTGGAATAGTAGGAGGTGACTCAAAACTTGGGGATTAAAGGCCTCCAGAGTTAAGAGAAATTGAAGGCAGAGAGGTAAGGAAGGTCCTGGGATAGGATGGGAAAAAGTGTGATGAGTCCTTATTATAAAAGTGAAATCGCACTAAAAATAAAATTATATAGGAATGAGCTGCATTAGATATTATGCATACCTTCAAATTTATTTTTCTTAAATGCACGTCAAAAGTTCAGTTAATATTCAGTCACACTCGCTTTAAAGTTGCAGTCATACTGTAGTGAGAAATTAATTCTATGTTTATCATTTAGTGCTGGATTCTGTTTAAAACTCATGCTTCACATCTTATTAACAAGGTATTTTACCTTTATTTTAAAAATTGCAGATGGGCCAAAAATGTACATCTCTCCCCTTCAGGAGAATCTACTAATAACAGATGTGATATTTTAACATAATAAATCAGTAAACTACAATAAAACAGTTTGGTTCTATTGCCCATTTGAATTACACAGCGCTCTGCTTTAGTAATATCAGATGCAGCCGCTGTACCTTATTCCACATATCATTGTACCACTTTCTACATAGCACTCATTAACTGAGTTTAATGTTCATTGTTAGTGTCTCACAAAACGTGAAGCTTGGTGAAGGAAAACAAAACCCACTCAGTAAAGTCTTTTTCCAGTTATTTAATGTCAAGCTTTTCAACCACTTTTCCAAACAGTAATCGGACGTTCTGTGCTCAGAGTTTCGGTCTGGTTCAGTTTCCAGCACTCTCGGCTCTGAGTCAGAAGAATGTGGGTTCAAGCCCTACTCCGGAACTAAAGCCCATAATCTAAACTGACACTTCATTGCAGCACCGAGGGAATGATGTACTGAGGTACTATCTTTCAGATGATATGTTAAGCAGACACCCCATCTGCCTGTTTAGGTAGACACAAAAGAACCCGTGGCACTATTTGAAGAGCAGTATCCTGGTCCTACACTTGTCCCTTAATCCAAAAGATTAACTGGTCATTTATCTCACTTTCTGCTTGTGGGGACCTTGCTGTGCACAAATTGGCTGCTGCATTTGCCCTTCTAAACAACAGTGACTACATTTCACACAGTTGCAAAGTACTTTGGGACATTAGGAGAATGTAAACGGTGCTATATAAAAACAACTTACTTCTTTCGTCTTTCATTTAAGAATAGTGAGTACACTCCCAAACTTACAGCTCCTGTGTGTAGCCTACTTGCAGTTGAATAATACTCCTTGAAGTAAGCTGATGTCATAGGGGTGGGTCTCGTATTGAAAATACCAGTTCAAGCCGTCCAAATTTACCCATAATCCCTAGCAAGCAAACGAGGCCATGGCATCTCACACGGGCCTAAATAGGTGAGCGCGGAACACGTGTACAAGAGTAAGAAGGAACAGCTGCATCCCATTTCGCAGTAATTAAATAGACAGGAGTGAGTAATGAAATGAACGACCTACCAATTGTGTTTAGTTCCACTTTGAGGTTATAATTCAATCAAAAAGGCTCCACTGGCATTCATGAACCACTTGAATGATGCGCTCACAGTTTATGATATCATCAGGATCTCAAATGAATTACAGCCTTGTAACTTACTCCTGGTATCCATTATGCTGCATCTATGCAAAAAACTTGTTAAGTCTCTGCACCTGCCTGTGCTGGACATCACAAATCAATTTACTAAATTCTCTCCAGGTGTAGCAGAAGTTTGATGGGCCTAAGTGGGGGGGGGGGGGGGTTGTCAATGATTGATGTAGCCTTGTCTGGCAACAGGAGTGAGTTTCTTCCACTCCTTGAATTGAGGCAAGGATTTCACAAACAGATAGTGATAGAATTTAAATGCAATCCTGGCTATCTGGCATCTTCTTCAGCAGATGGTAACAATCCATTTTATTTGTAAAGGCAGCTCACGGCTTAAAACTTTGCCGCCCATAATGGAGTGAAACAGGCTGCAGCGTATGCAGTGACATTGAGTCAAATAGCCTTGCAAGAAAGACAAGTGCCCAAAGGTGTAAGTCGTACAGGGTAGACCCCACCCCTGCTCATTCCATCCCAATAAATAAAATTGTCTTAAAGCTAATCTCCAACTTACAGCCATATCCAGTCCAGTTGCTGCAGCTCATAATGGGATTTTATTAGTTGAGCTCTTGACCACCACCCCCCCCCCCCCCACTCCCAGTCCAGTGCTCCATTCCCCAAAATGGATTACCCGGTCTCTCTCCTCTCTCCTCCCTCCTCCCTCCGCCCCCGCAGTGAGAAAAGACACAGCTGTTCCCTGTAACTCAGCACCTTTTATGGAGAAGGCAATTATTCTGCAGCCACACCAAAATCAGGAAGATGCACACGATAGTAGGAGGAGACAGTCAGGTCTGACAGTCGGTCAAGAATGTGAAAGGCCATGCGTCATTCCGAATCTAGAAAAGATTTAGTTAACGTCTCCTCTGTGCCCAGCTGTGATCCTGCAGTAAATTCATGTGTAAAAATTAAGAACATCCTTAAATGCGTCGGAAGTGAGACTTCTATAAGGTCACAGTCTGAACTAAAGACTTTATAAATTGCCTAAGAATTTATATCTCTTTTTGAACCAATGGCCCAGGAAGCCAAAAGCAGTTTGATTGTACAATATCCTGTGAGTGACTTGTAATAATCACCAGACAATATTTACATAAAATCTAATAGTTTTTCCCAACCAGTGGAACAATGGCCTTTGTTTTTTTTTTAAAGTCAGATGACAAGGTTCAAGTCTATCCACATAATACAAAATTTTAACCATATTCATTCGTAAATGGTGTGAGAACAGGACCTATATGCCTTGCTTGGTGAGATCACTGGAATGAGGATTCATAATTTTTAATTAAAATGCTTTGTTCCATTAAAGTTTATTCAATGATTTATAACTGACAAACGGTTTCAATATATCAAGGATTTAAATGGAATAAGTTTTTTCAGTACTGGGCTTTCTCTGTCTGTTGATTTACTTTACTTTCTATTTAAAAGTCTACCGTTCCCAGCATGCTTAGGGCAAGGGTTCTCAGTATGGAGCAAGTATGGACAGGGCCTGTTTGGGTTTTTTTACCTCAAAAACGTGTGCTGTCCCAGTGGTTTGAACATAGCAATCCCTTCAAGTAAAATAAATACTTTAAATTATATTAATTAGGTCTAAATCTAACATTAATTGTATGATATCTGTCCCTCAACACTAAAGTTCAATAGACTTACATAAAATGCAGTTGTTAACCACATGATATAACAGACACCACTAATCATCACCTTCGGGTCCAGTCTGCTGTATCATAACAGTTCTGGCAATGCTGAGCACTGGGAGTTGAAAAAATGTCATCTAAAATATAATGCTGTATATGTATTCGCAGTCAGGGCTATTAAACTGACACACAGGGCTCATTGCAGCACTCTGCGCCCTGAGCTGGAAGGTTATGGGTTCAAACCCCACTCCAGGATTTAAGACCATTACCCAGGCTGGCATTGCAGTGCAGTACTAAGGGAGTGCTGTAATGTAGGAGGTGCCGTCTTTGGGATGACATGTTAAACCAAGGCCCCATCTGCCTGTGCAGTGGATGTTTAAGACCCTATGGCTATTAAAACACTTGAGCACAAAAAATCTAGGCTGGCACTCCAGTGCAGTTCCGAGGGAATACTGCAGTGTCGGAAGTGCCGTCCTTCGGATGAGACATCAAACAGAGGCCCCATCTGCCCTCTCAGGTGGACGTAAAAGATTCCACGGCATTATTTGTAGAAGAGCAGGGGAGTTCGGGACAATATTTATCCCTCAACCAACATCATTAAAATGGTCATTAACTCATTGCTGTTTTGTGGGACCTTGCTGTGTGCAAATTGACTGCTGTTTCCTACATTACAACAGTGACTACACTTCAAAAGTACTTAATTTGCTATAAAGTGCTTTGGGACATCTTGAGGCCATGAAAAGCACTATAGAAATGCAAGTTCTTTCTTTCTTCTAATAAGGAATGAGTATGGATTTTGTGGAAATCAGGGGAGTGTCTAACCACCTCCCCTTGATATTCAATGGCATTACCATCGCCGAATCCCCCACCATCAACATCCTGGGGGTCACCATTGACCAGAAACTTAACTGGACCAGCCATATAAATACTGTGGCTACAACAGCAGGTCAGAGGCTGGGTATTCTGCGGCGAGTGACTCACCTCCTGACTCCCCAAAGCCTTTCCTCCATCTACAAGGCACAAGTCAGGAGTGTGATGGAGTACTCTCCACTTGCCTGGATGAGTGCAGCTCCAACAACATTCAAGAAGCTCAACACCATCCAGGACAAAGCAGCCCACTTGATTGGCACCCCATCCACCACCCTAAACATTCACTCCCATCACCACCGGCGCACAGTGGCTGCAGTGTGTACCATCCACAGGATTCACTGCAGCAACTCGCCAAGGCTTCTTCAACAGCACCTCCCAAACCCGCAACCTCTACCACCTAGAAGGACAAGAGCAGCAGGCACATGGGAACAACACCACCTGCACGTTCCCCTCCAAGTCACACACCATCACGACTTGGAAATATATCACCGTTCCTTCATCATCGCTGGGTCAAAATCCTGGAACTCCCTTCCTAACAGCACTGTGGGAGAACCTTCACCACACGGACTGCAGCGGTTCAAGAAGGTGGCTCACCACCACCTTCTCAAGGGCAATTAGGGATGGGCAATAAATGCCGGCCTCGCCAGCGACGCCCACATCCCATGAACGAATTTTTAAAAAGTCACCTGAAGAACTTGTTTCTTTATCACAATCATTCTGAAATATGATTCAACTATTCGTATAGGCAGTTAATTAAAAATAAATAACAGTCATTGGGCAGTAGCTCCATTCAGTTGCCAAATTAAAACTTTAGGTAAATAAAAGTTTTTCCATTCTTGCACAATAAGGAAGCACAAAGACTATGTATAATTCACTGCAGCAAGGATGACTCAGAAGGTGCTTTTTTATTATTTTTGACAAATAGACTGAGTGTTAAAAACACTTATTGTCAGCAGGACTGAGACAAAGCTCAAAGTAAAATCACACAGAAAAATGAATTGCCACGCCATAATAGAAGAGAATGGCAAAGAAAGATGGAATTCCACAATTTAGTTGGTGACCAGACTGGTAAGAAACCAGGAGAAAGAGCATACACACAATAATCCTGTACAGGCAACATGGGAAGAAGTTATGCTAAACTTCTATAAATCACTGCTAAGGCCTCAGGTGGAATATTGTGTCCAATTCTGGGCACCACACTTTAGGAAGGATGTACAGGCCTTGGAGAGGGTGCAGAGGAGATTTACTAGAATGGTTCTGACAGTTCTGATGAAAGGTCTTCGACCTGAAACTTTAACTCTGTTTCTTTCTCCACAGATGCTGCCTGACCTACTGAGCGTTTCCAGCATTTTCTGTTTTTATTTCAGATTTTCAGCATTCACAGTGTTTTGCTTTTGATTTACTAGAATGGTGCCAGGGATGAGGGATTTTTCAATTGTGTGGAGAGACTAGAGAAGCTAGGACTGTTCTCCTTAGAGCAGAGAAGGTTAAGGAGAAATTTAATAGATGTGTTCAAAATTATGAAGGGTTTTGAAATAAGGAGATAAGGAGTAAATAAGGAGAAACTGTTTCTACTGGAAGGAGGGCCGCTAAACCAGAGGATTTAAGATTATTGTCAAAAGAGCCAAAGGGGAGATGAGGAGAATTTTTTTTTACGCAGCGAATTATAATCTAGAATGCACTGCCTGAAAGGACGGTGGAAGCAGATTCAATAGTAACTTTCAAAATGAATTGGATATATACTTGAAAGGAAACATTTGCAGGGATATGGGAAAAGAGCTGGGGGAGTGGGACTAATTGGATAGCTCTTTTAAAGAGCCGGCACGGACATGATGGGCCGAAAGAGAAATGGTTTAGTGCACTGAAAATATTCAACAATTATAGGTCAGTGGTTATTAAATAATGGGTACTATGCATTATGTTTGAAAGTACATCCTGTAAAATGATAAAAATCTGAATTACAAAAAACGGTGTAATTTATCCTCAATATGCAATATTGTTGAAGTATTAGAGTGACGTGTTTAATGGAAACTAAGTATGCTTTCACAGTTATATCCCTACTCCAAGGTCCAATAAACTGTAACAAAAAAACTTTGTAGTTGGCAAACAATTTAGAAAAGACTTGCATTTACATAGAGCACGTTACATCTCTGAGAAATATCTCAAAGCACTTCACATGAATTGCTTTTTTCGAAATGCAGTCATTGTCGTAATGTAGGCAATCATGGCAGCCAATTTCCACAAAGCAAGATCCCACAAACTGCAATGAAACGAATGACAGGTTAATCTGTTTTTTTTGGTTGATGGAAGAATATTGGCCAGCACATTGGGAGAACTCCCTGCTCTTCTTCAAGAAGTGTCATGGGATCTTCAACATCCTCCAGATGGGGCCTTAGTTGAATATCTAAACCAAAAGATCACTCTAATTGAAGTGTCAGCCCAGATTATGAGTAAGTCTTAAAGTGGAACGTGAACCCACAACTTTTTGGCTCAGAGGCAATAGTGGAGTCAAGTTGACATGTGCTCTGTAAGTAAAACCCTATGTAGCGTGTGGATTAGTTGTTCCAGGCCAATGTTACATTCCAAACTAAACATTTTTAAAATTAAAACATCTACTGCATTTACCTACAAAGACTATGGTATATTCTCACCATTTCTGTAACTGCTTTGTAGATCACACAAATTATTTAGTAGGACAGATTGTACTTAGTGCGGAATAGTTGTAAAAGGACCTTTGTACAATTTAGTCATGGAACGGTAAAAAGCTACATTGATAACAGTGAACCACCAACGCTTGCCCGTCTTACATGACTTAGTGTAACAAACGTTTCCAGTACATTCACTGATACTACATAAATGAGCCAAATTGGCAATTACAAAAATACCATGGTAGACTTAAAATAAGGGTGTTGGCCAGTACATCCTGAGATTAGTTTTACTATCATATTATTATTAACAACCGTGTGTCTTTTGTGAAAGATGTGCATAATAAAATAAACACATGCAGTACTTCAACTGGCCTCAACCCAAAAGGTCACTGTATTTCCATTGTACTAATGTGTAGTAACCCTAAATTTCCTGTATTTCTTTCATTAGGTAGAATGGGAACAATGGTCACGTGATCTTCCATTGTGCAGAAAATAAGACACATTTACCATAAATCCACTACACTTGGCTCAATTGGTAGCACTCCTGCCTATGAATTAAGTTTTAGATTCAAGTCCTACTTCAAAGCCTATGGTACATAATCTAGGTTGACACTCCAGTGCAGTACTGAGGGAGAGCTGCATTGTCAGAAGTGCTGTCCTTGGGATGAGGCCTTGTCTGCCTGTTCAAGTGGACATTAAATATTGGTTGCCAGTTTTTGAAGATGGGTGGGGAGTATTCTTGGAGTCCTGCCAAACATTGCTAACTCCACTAAAACCAAGTAACTGGTCATTCATATCATTGGTGTTTGTGGGACTCCGCTGTTTGCAAAAACAGTAACTGTCAAGTCCATTGGGAATGTTTCTGAGAGATATGATAAAGTGCTATTTGAATCCCAATTCTATCTTTTACACATGACATTGCCACTTTGTTATCAATTCTGAGTTCTGATTTTTATATTTTAGTAACATCTCCAAAGCAATTCAATGGTTCAGATCAGCCATGATCTAATTGAATGTCGAAACAGGCTCGAGGGGCTGAATGGCCTACTCCTGTTCCTATGTTCCTTCCTATGTTCCAGTGGAGCATGTATAATCATAGAATAGAATCATAGAATGATACAGCACAGATGGAAGCCATTCGGCCCACTGTGCCTGTGCAGGCTCTTTGAAAGAGCTATCCAATTAATCCCATTCCCCCCACCCCACCTCCCCCCCCCCCCCGCTCTTTCCCATAGTCCTGCAAATTTTTCCCTTCAAGTATTTATCCAATTCCCTTTTGAAAGTTACTTTTGAATCTGCTTTCACCACCCTTTCAGGCAGTTCAATCCAGATCATGACAACTCACTGCAAAAAAAAAGGCTCCTCTTCATTATTATTGTTAGAAATATCCACTACTATGTTGTGAATCAGAGCAAATATTTTACAATAATAGTCTGAATCTCTTCTTGATGTTGACACTTTGATGAAGGTGATCCCGGCAGTTCCTTAAGATTTCATATCCCAATGAACCCGAGTCACCCTATAAGGGAGGTTGAAATGCCTGAAAAGTCTTTTAAGTCCCCAAGAAGCAAAAGAGCATCAATTCTTCCCGTCATAGTGCCACAATCCATCATCTGATGATTCTCAAGTGTGTGGAGTATTTCTTGGGATCTGTAGAGTGCAGTGCAATAAAGAGGTAAGCAGCAGCTTGAAGTTCAGACACGGGGAGGAGCATCTGGAACAGCTGCATTTGTGGGGGGAGGTTGTAACCTTGATGTGGGTTTTGTATTTTGACCAAGGATCCATAAGGTGAGACATCAACTCTGCCCCATACAGGTGAACTCTGTCAACTTTAACCAAATAACAATGCCAGTTCGATCAAACTAACTATATCTGCAGATTCAGACTAAAACCAGGCTAAGTAGTCTACGTCCCCTGGGAGATTGGTGGACCACACACACACAAACACACACACACATATATTGAAATATATCTTTGTGTATGTGCACAGCACAATTTTACATGTCATTCTAAATGTCCTGGGGAAAAAATTACCTTTGTGAGCTATATGTAATAAAATCATAAACCTATTTATGGAGAATGGATTTATGATTTCTATTCAAATATTGTATAGAGGAAATCCTCCCTATTGTGACAACTGGTCATTTATCTCATTGATGTTTCTGAGACTTTGCTGTATGCAAAATGGCTGCCGTGTTTCTCTATGTGAACAACTGTAAATAATTCTCCATACGCGAAGCATTTTGGAATATTTCTGAGCAATGTGATAAGGGATTATGTAAATGCCGGTTCATTCTTCCTATATCTAAAGTCAACACATGTTATGGCAAAGCATAATTTATGTGCACCGTTGAATTCCTCAGGATGTCCACAATGCAGGGCTATGGGGAAAGAGCAGGGGGAGCGGGACTACTTGGATAGCTCTTTCAAAAAGCCGGCACAGGCGTGATGGGCCGAACGGCCTCCTTCTGTGCTGTAAGATTCTATGATTCTAAATGTTTCATACAACTAGGGGTAGAGTGTCTGCTGTGGGTGCAAATAATACAGGTCTTTAAGATTATAATACAGCTCTTTAAGATTATTAAAGGGTTTGATAAGGGTAAACGTAGAGAAGATGTTTCCACTTACGGGGGAGACCAGAACTAGGGGCCATAAATATAAGATAGTCATTAATAAATCCAATAGGGAATTCAGGAGAAATTCTTTACCCAGAGAGTGGTTAGAATGTGGAACTTGGTACCATAACAACAACAACAATTTGCATTTATATAGTGCCTTTAACATAATCAAAAGTCCCAAGTCGCTTCACAGGAGCTATTTAGCAAACAAAATTTGACACCGAGCCACATAAGGAGAGATTAGGACAGGTGACCAAAAGCTTGGTCAAAGAGGTAGGTTTTAAGGAGCATCTTAAAGGAGGAGAGAGAGGTAAAGATACGGAGAGGTTTAGGGAGGGAATTCCACAGCTTAGGGCCTAGGCAGCCGAAGGCATGGCCACCAATGGTAGACCGATTAAAATCAGGGATGTGCAAGAGGCCAGAATTGGAGGAGTGCAGAGATCTCGGAGGGTTGTAGGGCTGGAGGAGGTTACAGAGATAGGGAGGGGCGAGGTCACGGAGGGATTTGAAAACAAGGATGAGAATTTTAAAATCGAGGCTTTCCCAGACTAGGAGCCAATGTAGGTCAGCGAGCACAGGGGTGATGGGTAAACAGGACTTGGTGTGAGTTAGGATACGGGCTGCTGAGTTTTGGATGAGCTCAAGTTTATGGAGGATGGAAAATGGGAAGTCAGCCAGGAGAGCATTGGAATTGTCAGAGGTAACAAAGGCATGGATGAGGGTTTCAGAAGCAGATGAGCTGAGGCAGGGCGGAGACAGGCGATGCTATGGAGGTGGAAGTAGATGGTCTTGGTGATGGAATGGATTTGTGGTTGGAAGCTCAGAATCAAATAGGACGCCAAGGTTGCAAACGATCTGGTTCAGCCTCAGACAGTGGCCAGGGAGAGGGATGGAGTCGGTGGATAGGGAACGGAATTTGCGGCAGGGACCAAAGACAATGGTTTTGATCTTCCCAATATTGGTTGGAGGAAATTTTTGTTCATCCACTACTGGATGTCAGACAAGCAGTGTGACAAATGAGATACAGTGGAGGGGTCGAGAGAGGTAATGGTGAGATAGCGCTGGATGTCGTCAACATACATGTGGAACCTAACATTGTGTTCTCGGATGATGTTCACTAGGGGTAGCAGGTAGATGAGAAATATGACGGGGCCAAAGATAGATCCTTGGGGGACTCCAGAGGTAACGGTGCGGGAGCGGGAAGAGAAGTCATTGCAGGTGATTCCCTGGCTACAACTGGATAGATAAGAATGGAACCAGGCAAGCGCAGTCCCACCCAGCTGGATGAGGAGAGACGTTGGAGGAGGATGGCGTGGTCAACCACGTCAAAGACTGCAGACAGGTCGAGAAGGATGAGGAGGGATAGTTTATCATCATCGCAGTCACATAGGATGTCATTTGTGACTTTGATAAGGGCCGTTTCAATTCTGTGGCAGAGGCGGAAACCTGATTGGAGGGATTCAAACATGGAGTTACGGGAAAGATAGGCACGGATTTGGGAGGCGACAACACATTCAAGGACTTTGGATAGGAAAGACAGGTTGGAGATGGAATGGTAGTTTGCAAGGACAGAGAGATCAAGGATTTTTCTTTGAGGAGGGGGGTGATGATGGCAGATTTGAAGGGGTCGGGGACAGTACCTGAGGAGAGGGAATCATTAACAATATCAGCTAACATGGGGACCAAGAAGGGAAGTTGGGTGGTCAGCAGTTTGGTGGGAATAGGATCGAGGGAGCAGGAGGTGGAACTCATGGTCAAGATGAGCTCAGAGAGGGCATGAGGAGAAATAGGAGAGAAACTAGAAAAAGATGCAAGTTCAGGGCTAGAGGAGGGGGGATCCATGGGGGAAGTTTGGCTCGGTGGGCTAGGGGAATGGAGGGAAGCAGCAGAAGCAGCTGAACGGCTGGTCTCAATCTTAGTGACAAAGAAGTCCGTAAGCTCCTCTGACTTGTTGTTGGAGGTGAAGGTGGAGGAGGCAGGGGAAAGGAGTTTAAGGAGATGGTTTGTAATGAAGAGAAGCCAGGGGTTATCTTTGCATTCCAGGATAATCCTGGAATAGCAAGCAATTTTGGCAGAAGAGAGCAGGACCTGATAGTGCTTTATGTGATCCAGCCAGATCTGGCGATGAATGGCTAAACCAGTCGTCTGCCATAAACGTTCAAGTCTGCATCCCTTGAATTTAAGGGAGCGGAGATGAGGGCCATACCAGAGAGAATGATCAAGGTGAGAGAGAGAGTAATGGTTTTAATGGCGACAATGGCATCAAAGGTAAAGGTGAGGGTGTGATTGTGCAGGTCGGTAGCTGCAGAAATGTCGTGGTGAATGGAGGGCCAAAGGCTGGACAGTTTGGAATTTGAAAGTGCAGTTGTAAGTGACTTGGGGGAAACTTTGTTCCGGGGCGGACATGGAAGGAAGTAGGATTGGGAGGGGGAAGGGAGATTTGGTGGAGAGGGATACAAGGAAGTGATCAGAAAGGACCTTGTCCATGATTGACACAATGGGAGTAGAGAGGCCTCGTAAGATGGCAAGGAGTAGTTGAGGCGATTAGCATTGATGCATTTAAGGGGAAGCTAAATAAACACATGAGGGTAAAGGAATAAAAGGATATGCTGATAGGGTTAAATGAAGTAGGGAGGAGGCTCGTGTGGAGCATAAACACTGGCATGGACTTGTTCGGCCAAGTGGCCTGTTTTTGTGCTGTACATGCTATGTAATTCTATGTATGTAAATTGCATGGGTTAGGTTACAGTTCAAGTTTCCGCTAAAATGCATTTGCATAATCACAAATGTAAAATCTTCCCTGAACCAGTGCAATCGGGCAGCGTAATTGAACATAATTGTTTATTTTTTTTCTTTGCATTAGAAAATATTCCTTGATGTATTTAAGAGTGGTAACCTGGTGCAGGTTTTATTAATACAACTGAAAATGGGTTTATCACAAAAAATAAGCATTTTTTTTATAGTGTCCAGTCCTCCACCTGTGAATAACCTGATTTTAAATCACTGAAAAGGATTTTAAAAGCTATACTGAACCATTTACTAGTTTCATTGGTGTACACTAGTCAATTTCTTGGTAAACAAAATATTTTTTAAGATTTTAAAACTAGTGCCTGTGTGCCTAAGAAAACGAGCTCAATATGAAGACCTCCATCAAACGGCCGCAAACAGCGGAAACTCGCCAAACTCGTTATTTCGATCTGGGGATGCGGCCGGTTTTGTGGACAGGGTCGGCTTCGGGTGCAATAATTTTTGAACCAGGGTCAAAGATCACGGAAACTCGATTCACGCTGGACGTAACTTACACTCGAGTTTCCGCGATTTTTTGCACTGGTTTGGTCGATTGCGCTGATAAAACTAGCGGAAATTCTAGGCCCAGATTTCTAATTAATATCTGGAATGCTTCTGTCCCAACTCTGTTCTAAAGAATTGCCATTTGTTGATTATGCAACGACACCTCTATGATTTTGAATGTTGGAACAATGTAAGTAGTGTGACTTAATGTTTGTGTATAGTGTTCTATTGCCTTTATATATCTGTTATCTGTCTGACAGTCACCCTGAGCAGGACCCAGGATAACGTATAAACATACATTTATAGGGTATCCTGTTGAAATATTTCTAATAATACAGTAAATTTGTACAACCTTGATCTGCATCCCCCACATTTACTTCCAAAGGAAGTTTTATCTCAATCATAACACAAGAACTTTTAAAATCCTTTATGTCAAGGACCCAAAGCTGTTGTTGTATCCACTGCCTACTAATAGGTTATTTCCTGTGCTTTTGTGCCATAACTAACTTTTTCCTTCTTTTATTTTCCTCAAACAGCCGATAATCTTCAGGGCAGCTGATACCTGAGTGTCTGGCTCAGTTGGTGTCAGCTTGATTCAGTAGGTAGCTTCAGTGCATTGTTAAGAGGTGCTGCCTTTAAGTTGACGTTTTAAACCTAGGCCCTGTCTGCCTGTTCAGATGGTTCAGGTAGATTTGAAAGATCCCGTTCAGGAAAGAGCAGAGTTCTCCGAGTGTCCTGATCAATATTCAGCCAAAAAACAATTTTTAAAATATTAATTCTTGGGATTTGGGCATTGCTGGCAAGGCCGTCGTTTATTGCCCATCCTTAGATACCCTGAGAAGGTGGTGGGCCTCCTTCTTGAACCGCTGCAGTCTGTGTGGTAGCAGTTGAGTGGCTTTGCTAGGCCACTTCAGAAGGCAGTTAAGAGTCAACCATGTTGGTGTGGGCCTGGAGTCACGTATAGGCCAGATTGGGTAAGGACGACAGGTTTCCTTTCCCCAAAGCACATTAGTGAACCAGTTAGGTTTTTATGACAATCCGACAGCTTCACGATCACTTATACTGATAACCAGCTTTTTTATTTCCAGATTTTTTAATATAGTGGAATTTGAAATCACATTCTCTGGATTATTAGTCCAGGCTTCTGGCTTACTAGTACAGTAACATAAGCACAGCACTTCACTACACTACAGTGCACTGCACTCTACACTACACGGCTCTACACTACACTGCACTACCCTACACTGCACTACACTGCAAAGTATTACACTGCACAGCACCACACTGCTCTACACTGCACAGCACTGCATTGCACAGCATTACACTGCACTGCACAGCACAGCACTACACTGCACAGCATTACACTGCACTGCACAGCACAGCACTACACTGCACAGCATTACACTGCACTGCACAGCACTACACTGCACAGCATTACACTGCACAGCACAGCATTACACTACATTGCACAGCACTGCACTGCACAGCATTATACTGCACTGCACAGCACTACACCGCACTGCACAGCACAGCACTACACTGCACTGCACAGCACAGCACTACACCGCACTGCACAGCACAGCACTACACCACACTGCACTGCACTGCACAGCACAGCACTACGCCACACTGCACTGCACTGCACAGCACAGCACCACACTGCACTGCACTGCACAGCACAGCATTACACTGCACTGCACAGCACAGCATTACACTGCACTGCACTGCACAGCATTACACTGCACTGCACAGCACTACACCACACTGCACTGCACAGCATTACACTGCACTGCACAGCACAACACCACACTGCACTGCACTGCATTACACTGCACTGCACGGCACAGCATTACACTGCATTACACTGCACCACACTGCACTGCATTACACTGCATTACACTGCACTGCACGGCACAGCATTACACTGCACTTCACTACACTGCACAGCACAGCATTACACTGCATCACACTGCACTGCACAGCACTGCATTGCACTGCATTACACTGCACTACACTACACTACCGTACCTTTGTATTGCAATTAACTGGTCATTTGTCTCATTTGCTATTGATGGGATTTTGCTGAAGAAGGGAATAAATTCTGTCCAGTTGGTTACATTATCTGAAAAGAATGGGGAAGATAGAACTAGGAGACATAATTATAAAATACATAAGCAAAAGAGTTAGATTAGATGGTAGAAAGCAATTCTTTTCAAAGAGAGTTATTGACATGTGGAACTGATTACCAAAGTGTGCAATGGTAATGGATTTCCTACAGTTCTTGAAAAGGGAACTGAACAAGTTCCTGAGAGAGGAGGATGTTTGAGATTATAAAAAGTAGGTTGTGGGGTAGCAGGGAATAGAGAAACCCAGGAGCTATCGCACTCTCTTTGAGCTTGTTTGATTGAGTGTTAGCCATGACTCAGTGAGCACAAAAATCTAGCCTGACACTCCTGGTGCAGTACTGAGGGAGTGCTGCACTGTTGGGTGTGCCCTCTTTCAGGTGAGACGTTAAACCGAGGCCCCGTCTGCCCTCTCAGGTGGACGCAAAAGATTGGGATTTGGGCGTTGCTGGCAAGGCCAGCGTTTATTGCCATCCTTAGATACCCTGAGAAGGTGGTGGTGGGCCTCCTTTTTGAACCACTGCAGTCTGTGTGGTAGCAGTTGAGTGGCTTTGCTAGGCCACTTCAGAAGGCAGTTAAGATCCCATGGCACTATTTTGAAGACGAGCAGGGGGATTCTCCTCTGGTGTCCTGGCCAATATTTATCCCTCAACCAACCTCACTAAAATACAGATTATCTGGTCATTATCACATTGTTGAAAGTGGAACCTTGCTGTGTCCAAATTGGCTGCTGCGTCTCCTACCTTACAGTAGTAATAGACACTTCACAACTATTTCATTGGCTTTAAAGTGCCAAAATAGTGCCATGGGATCTTTTAAGTTCACCAGAGGGGGCAGATGGAGCCTATTGAGCCACGGCTAACACCTAATAAATAAGTCATCAAACAGGAAAACAAACTTTAATTCAGATAATCTTTACTGTCATGTAATCCAGTTTCCTGTGTAAATGGGACTATTATGAGAGAAGGGGAAGGAATTGCGTTGTTTGGCACCAGTATGATTTTCTTCAGCAAAGTCTTCAGACACTCTCCACTCTAGACAATACCTCTCGGTATTCTGAAGGGACTGAGTTGCTACACTGCACCTCCTGCATTTCATTTCTTCTGTCTCTCAAATTAAGTTGTGTCTAGGCCCCCAATAATAACTAATGGCCCCTGTGTGAATACTTGGCAGCATGAAGTGAACTTGACACATGGAACACTAATATCTCAACGAGCAAATATGGAACATGTAGGGTGGAACTGTGCGAAACCAATGAATAGGTAGGCAAACATTTCCCAAATATTAAACGCTATATACCCAAATAACACAAGTTACATTGGCAAAACATGGCAAAGGTGAAGGAGAAATTCTATCTACTGTTTTGTGATCATTAGGGATGAGTCCAATGAGAAGGGGAATTCCCTTTGTCCCCTGACTCTTCCTTTGAACTCTGGCCTTTCTTCTCAGCATCTAAGTTAGTCAATCTCTAAAGGGAATCACAAGTATTTCGAGACGTGCCCTGTGCTGTTTCCTTTGTAACTTCAGAACAGACAACAAACCAGATACCTGTCAAACTTACATTCTCTTTGCAATTTTTTTTTACCCAATAGCCTCAGAGAGCATTGTAACTACAGACAGTAGACGGATAATGAATGTGACCCTACTTTGGCCTTAGAAGAAATAACAGCAGCCAGTAACGTGTTCTAGGGACGAATACAACTTAACCCATTGGGAACCATGTCAAGTTCCCACTTCCTTTATTGGATAATGCATTTTTAGAGAAAAACATTGAACATATGCTTGTCTACACACACCATCCCGACTTGGAAATATATCCACGTTCCTTCATCGTCGCTGGGTCAAAATCCTGGAACTCCCTTCCTAACAGCACTGTGGGAGAACCTTCACCACACGGACTGCAGCGGTTCAAGAAGGCGGCTCACCACCACCTTCTCAAGGGCAATAAGGGATGAACAAATAAAAAAAACTGGTTAACCAAAGGGGAAAAGAGAGCCTTTTAAGTTGCTTTCAGACTTCTGTAGATGCTGAGTGCTGCTGTGTTTAGTCAACAGAGAGGCTGGTATAAGGGCAATCTCTTTCCTCCTAAACTGAGATAATCTTCCATTGGCTTAGTTAAGAGCTGACAATAATCACTACAAGTATGCCGTACAGTAATGGCAGGAATCTGAAGCAAACACTTTGGCTCTAGAAATGAGTTTCGGCTGCTTTGCAAGTGCATAATGGGCGCAGGGAACAATCCCAGCGCTTGAAGACGGACACCTGAGGATGGCGAGAAATTGTTCCTTGGGCCTCACCTAAGTAATTGCGGTGAGCTGCAGGTGCCTGTCAGGACTCCACAGGCAGCCTGCCCGACTGAAGAATCGAATTTCGGACCTCCTGCCTCACCGGCAGCGGCCCTCAGGTAAGTCCCGGGGGTGGGGGGAGAAAATGACAATGGGTGGGGGGGAGGAGCGTGGCCGCCAGGAGTGCTGTGCAACCGGAAGGAGCACCCCTGGCTCCTGACCAGGCCACGTCCACGCCAAGAAAACCTGAGGTTGAGTAGGCCTGATGCCTGCTCCGCACCGGGCACCCCCAGTTTCTCAGAGAGGTCCTAAAACAGGCGTTAGGCCCCTCATTAGCAATTTTGAGTCATTTTTTTCAGGCGTCCTTGGGGCGCAGGGCGTCGGGCCCCGGAATTGGGCCTAGTTGTGCTGGTTCAATTTGTGTTGCGCAACAAACACGGCAATTTTATACAAGAAAGCTGGATTAAAAAGCTTCATGTTCTAAGGAGAAAATCTTTATCATGGTCTTGAAGTATTGCACCGTGAGGAGTTCCATCTGAGCATTGAGAAAGATGAGAAGGACTTATTCCCACAAGTATGTTCTTGCACCTGTACAACCCCAATTCTTTCCATCAATCATGAAACACTTCCTCACCCTTCAAATTCCAGCCCCTGTTAATATCGCACGGTGGTTTTAACAGCAGCCATGCAAGGAGAGGCTGAAAATGTTTTTTTTAAATGTGGCCTGAAGCCCTCACATTCCTCTATATAGATAGTGGGGTGTTTTCACTTCCATTCACTTCTATAGAACTTATCTGGCTATTGAGAAAGGTGTTGGAAAGAAAAGAACTTGTATTTATACAGTATCTGTGGCATCCCAGAGCCAATGAGGTTTTCTTGAAGCGTGGTCACTGTTGCAATGTAGGCAGATGTGGCAGGCAAATGTGTGCACAGCAAGGTCCCACAAACAGCAAATGAAACGAATGGCTTGTTAATCTGTTTTGGTTGAGGTCTGAATATTGGCCCAGGTGGCACGAGAACTCTCTGTTCTTCAAACAGCACTGGGATTTTTTTTTTACACCCACCTGAATGGACAGGGTCCCAGTTTAACAACTCAACCAATGATACAGCACTCCCACCCGAGTCGCACTGAAGCATGAACTGAGGTTATGTGCTCAAATCCTGGACTAGGACTTGGACCTACAACCTTCTGATTCAGAGGTGAGATCGCTGCCAAACTGACACTTGAAACTGCAAAGCATTAGTTCCAGCTGATATTAAAACAACTGCAGGTGTGTGACCAGCAGCGACTTATGTAAGTGCAGTTGTTTTGAAAAAAGATATTAAAACTTTTTCTTTTGGCCCAATACTTTATACAGTCACTAGTAAGGTCCCATAAGGGTGAAATCATGTTACTACCTCACAGGGGTAGCTAAGCACTTCAGTCACTTAGCTTGACAGTAGCAATCTTTCAAATTCTCAACCTTGTGTTCAAATCACTCCATGGCCTCTCCCCTCCCTATCGCTGTAACCTCCTCCAACCCTACAATTCTCTGAGATCTCTACGCTTTTCCAATTCTGGTCTCTTTTGCATCCCGGATTTCCTTTGCCCCTCTATTGGCGGCCGTGCCTTCAGCCATTTAGCCCTAAGTTCTGTAATTCCCTCCCTAAATCTCTCCGTCTCACTACCTCTCTCTCCTTTAAGACGTTCCTTAAAACCTATCTCCGTGACCCACCTGTCCTAGTATCTCCTTATATGGCTCGAGTCAGATTTTTTTCTGATAACGCTCTTGTGGAGCACCTTGGGACGTTTTACTATTAAGACATTAGGACAGGTGATCAAAAGCCTGGTCAAAGGGGTAGGTTTTAAGGAGTCTCTTAAACGAGGAGAAAGAGAGGTGGTGAGGCGGAAAGGTTTGGGGAGGAAATTCCAGAGCTTAGAGCCTAGACGGTGATATTAGTGAACAAATGCTTAACACCCTCATATGGTATTCTTCTGCCTCGGAATTTCATTAGCAGCGTCTAGCCATTTATATTTAACACCTGCCTTGAAATAGTGAAGCAGAAAGTATAAGTGTTCATCCTAAGCTGACAGCCTTAGCGAATCTAATTTTAATCCCAGTGACCTCCGACATCTCTCAGAGAGTCTACTTGCTGTTGTATGTGTAATGGATAATATCGAAAACTAGTTTGTACCACGTAACTTTTTTTTTAAAGTGTAGAGGACTAATTCTTAAACCAAATAGTCATCATATGATCTCTTTGAATAGGCCCATACGGCTTGATGGGTGTCCATCATAGGAACTTAAAAAAACACAATTTATCTATAAAATAAAACGTTACAGATGTTTTGTGGATCTATTATTTATAGGTTTGAAGCAGTCCGTAGGGACACTGCTCTTGAACCGTGACATCTCCGCCGAATTGTTGCTCGGAACCAAATTAAATGTTTGATTTACCATAGTAACTGAGGTTTTAAAAGACTGAAAAAGGTCACATATACCTTTTATACCTTTATTCATCACACAGGTTTTAAAGTGATTCTGTAATTGGCCTTTCTCTAACGTTCATATCATTTTCATAAATATATCAGACAGCAAAAGGATCTCAAAGCCCAGAGTTCCAACTGATTACTATATAGTCAAGAAAGCACGGCGAAGAAACCATCCATGAAGGCACCTCCTACTATCAGGCCTGTCGCATTGCTGATGCTGAAGGTAAACTCCAGCTGAGGAAGTCTTGCCTGAAAGAAATTCAAGACTCCCCCTACCTGGTGTATCCGGGATCCACTGTTCAATCTGCGGCCGCTCATTCTGAGCAAAAAATCGGTCTCATCACCCATTGAAGAACTCACTGCAAAAAAAAGAGTTGATATTCTCGCTGCCTTCTTCGATAGCAAAGGACAAACAACTATGACTATTTAGGGATCGAAATGAATGCTGATTGAGATTAAAATGCAACAGCAGAAATCACTTCCACCAAAACGGTCTTTGGCCGACTTTCTCCGGTTGATGGTCGGTAAAGTAAAATTGTCACTCTCTCTGTTTAAAAACAATGGCCTAGAAATTGGATCGCACGTGGTGTTGAGCAAGCCGCGCATGTCTAAAGACAGGACCACTCCCGCTCCTCCTGGCTCCACAATAAGATAGGTAAAAAAAAATTAAGAAGTACCCTTTGGTTGGAAGCCTCCAGCGGTCCCTTTAAAGGCCATTCATTTGGACGCCAAGGGCCTGAGCATGCTGCAATCACGCGCAATCCAATTCTGCCAAAGGGGCCTCAAAAAGGCGTTAGGCCTTCTATTTGCATAAGCAAGGGGACTAGCACCTGTTTCAGGCGCGTGACCTGGACGCCTATGGAGGAGCCATTACCAAAATGGCAGGCAGCGAACTTCTGATGTGGAATGAGCTCACTCTGCCACCCACCATATTGGACCCATAGGCAGCCATTTTACACCTGTAAAACGGGTATGGTGCGATCCAATTGCAAGGCCAGAGCGTCAGTGTCCCAGGTACTAGTTTTGTATAAATAAGTTGAGATATGGCGATGATTTGTTACATTTAATCAGGTTCAAGTAACACTATAAAGTTAATTTTTTTAGATATTTCCGATTTCAGACTGAGAATTAATATACAAGGACAGTCAAGTGTGGAATCACATTGGAGGAGGGAATGTAGGAAACGCAGCAGCCAATTTACGCACAGCAAAGTCCCACAAACCGCAATGAGATAAATGACCAGATAATCTGTTTTAGTGATGTTGATTGAGGAATAAATGTTGGCCAGGATATCAGGAGAACCTGTTCTTTTTCAAATGGTGCAATGGGATATTTTACATCTACTTGATAGGACATACAGGGCCTTGGTTTAACATCTCATCCGAAAGGTGGCACCTTCAACAGTGCAGCGCTCCCTCAGTAATGCACTGGATGGTCAACCTAGATTATGTGCTCAAGTCTCTGGAGTGGGTCTTGAACCCACAACCTTCTGACTCAGAGGAGTTAAATGGAAGGGAGTGAGGCTGCCCCGTTGAGGGAGTCTTACTGCGTTTCTCTCTGCATTAGGGTTGGGCCCTTACTCTGGATTTACACTGTTTACATTGATGCAATGCCATTTCTTGGTCAATGTCACTTCTTCAAATCATTGGCAGAAACATAGCATTTCAATATGAGGTATCAGAGCTTTCCTCCTATGCGTTAATATATTTACAGAATCTTCATTCGGGTGAAATGAAGTCACACAGTACAGTGTGCATTAAATAGCGCAGCTTATCTACTAAGTAGAGATAACTGATGTAACTGCCTAGTTGCTAGACTGCAAAATGACTGCCATATTTAAGTTTTGATATTTATTTATTGGGACGTTAGGTACAATCTGCAGTCTATTGTAAAGCGCAAGCTGAATTTACCCAACAGGTAGTTTAATAGCTAAATAGAAAAGAAAAATCTGACTGCCTTTTCAGTAAATAAAGAACTGGCAAGTATGTAGCACCTTCTCCCAAAGCATTTCAGAGTCAATGAAAAGAAAAAGAACTTGCATATATACGGCTCCTTTCACGCCCTCAGGACGTCCCTAAGTGCTTTACATACAATTTTTTGAAGTGTAGTCGCTGCTGTAATGTGGGAAACCCAGCAGTCAATTTGCGCACAGCAAGGTCCCATAAACAGCAATGAGATAATAACCAGATAATCTGTTTTTTAGTGATGTTGTTTGAGGGATAAATATTGGCCAGGATACCGGGGAGAACTTTGCTCTTCTTCGAAAGAGTGCCATGGGATCTTTTGTGTCCACCTGAGAGACCAGACAGGGCCTTGGTTTAATGTCTCATCTGAAAGATGGCACTTCCAACAGCAAAGCACTCCCTCAGTACAGCACTGGGAATGTCAGCCTGGATTATGTGCTCAAGTCAAAATCGCAGGTATGTTCCTTTTAAGAGCGCCATTACCATTTAATTATTGCTGTGTGCAAATTGGCTGCCGTGTTTGGTACATTACAACAGTGACTACACTTCAAAAGTACTTCATTGGCTGTAAAGCGCTTTGGGTCCTCCTGAGTGTGTGAAAGACACTGTATAAATCCAAGTCGTTTCTTTAGAAAGCTTAGGAAATCTTCCCACTGTGTTTAGGAGGAATTCTGTGTGTAAGGAATAACATATTTAAAGCACACAATGAGGAAAATATAGTTATTTATCAAGATCATAAATCATGAGCTTGATAAATTTGGTGGTGAGAGACACTGCTGAGAATCATTGTAAAGAATAGTAGTTTAAATCAGCCTCACACCACAATCATATCCAGCAATCATACATTTAAAATTCAATAAAAATGTAGATGATATAAATACAGTAGCAACAACAAACTGCACATTTACCTGAATTTCACAGTGTTCATCTACTCAGCATGAAGTGAAATGGCCCTTATTGTGCTAAAACACATGATAATCAAATATGCATTGGTTATTACTGCTTCATTTGTGAAACTATGGCAATAAATATGTTAAACAGTCTTATTTCTACTGAAGGACATTCAATACTTTCAGACCTATTGAAAACACATTCGAAAAACACTCTTTGTGAGGTGTCATTAAAACCTTACTTTATTGCTGTACCTCTACACATTATCAGCCTTGCCGTATGGAGTTCAGTATTTATAAACTCTCAGTTTGTGAACCATGAAACGGTCTTGTATGGTCCACTAAGCACTCCTTCTCGTTAAATCTCCATGATTCTGGAACCAATTATATAGAGGATATGTCTCAATTTGTTCTCCATTAATGCCACATTGGCTTGTGAGGCAGGCTATATACCCAGTGCAGATATCCCGAGCACATGAAATTGATGAACTGAGACCCACCACTAGTCCTGACTTCACCATCTGGAATTCCAGTCTGAGGTTACAGAGAAGAGCTTTTGACCCACGATTCAACTTTCACAAGCACAAAAGATCCCTTTACATGTTATACTCCATGGTTAAAAAAACACACTCACACACAAAACACAGTTCAATATGTAAGGCTTCACCAATATGCTGTTCATGCATGTTTGGAAACCACGTCATTTATCTTCCGCTGTTACAGATTGATTTGTTGAAGATTGTTGCAGCGAAATACTAAGGCAATATTAGACAAGTTTATAAGGTTATTTGTTGGCATCTATCGCATGGTATTCGGTGCTGTACTAAACGCGACCTAGAGAAAGCAGAAACAAAGTGCAGCCTATTACGTTCTGAGATTTGATTGGATCTTTCAGTGTCAATCAATACACATATTGAAAATATACAAAAACTGAGATAGAATTTCAGTAATATAAACTACCTGTACATTAATAAATGAGTATATCATTTCTACACACCACATTTTATTATGAGATTGTTAACACTTATTAACCTATAGTTCTCCCCTGGAGTCCTGGCCAATATTTATCCGTCAACCAACATCACTAAAGCAGATTATCTGGTTGTTATGTTTGTGGGATTTTGCTGTGCGCAAATGTGGCTGCCGCGTTTCCAACATTACAACAGTAACGACACTTCAAAAAGTACTTCATTGGCTGAAAAACGCTTTGGGATGTCCTGAGGTCATGAAAGGCGCCATATAAATGCAAGTTCTTTCTTTTCTTTTAACTTTATTCCACTGGGCACAATTGGGCAATTGGAACTGTCGGCAACATAACTTGAGCAGTAACACTTCTTGTTTGGATGCTTAAGAAGGTATGAAAACGTAACTTTGCCATGTCTAAGACACAACCCTGTCAATCTTTACACTTCCAGCCCTCGATTGGCTAGAAAATCAGCTTTTAAAAGTTAGGTCTTCAGCCAACCAGAAGGCAATTATTTTGAATGAGGGTCCCACCTCCAAAACTGGCAACGGGAGTCAAGAAACAAAGAAATGCAGGTAAATAAAAGGGTTAAAGATAGGTTTTTAAAAAATAGAAGGATAAAGTTTTAGAATAGCTATAATAGGATGCATTAATTGGAAAGAAATTGAATGAAGAGGGTTAAAATAATAAAGATAGGAGAGAGAATGGGAGTGAACAGGGTGGCAGGGCAAGGGAATGGAAACTTTACATCTTTTATTGAAAATCATTCTTCTGTATTTACTTTCAGTTGTTTAGATTTTATATTACAGTAACAAATCTACTAATATAAGGGTTTGTTTCAGCATCACGGAGTATGACCTGAGAACTTTAAACAAAAATGGACAGCTTGGGGAGATTGGAACTCCCTGGAGCTGCTAGCAGTCTAAGGGTTAAGAGGTTATTGTACATACATCTAGCCTCAAATTAAAATCAGGAAGATTAAGGTTAGATCGAAAGTCAACATGATTCATTAAAACAAATATATATATTTTCTATGTTTGTCCTGGAGCAGCAAAAATAGTCCCAACATTACAAAAGACAGCATTTTCGCATGAAAACTATTTGTCTTACTGACCACAACCCTTAGCTTCCTGATCTCCATTCCTATATAAATAATATAAACTGTTATTTTAATCAATTAAAAGTTATTTTTTAACTTGATATCAATCTGGCAAACATGTGTTGGAGCCATAACCCACGGTACTGTGCAAAGAGTTATGTGGCACTATGCAAAAATGTTTTTATTTCTTGATTGCCGTCCAAATCCTTATGATTTATTCAGTCGCCAGTAATAAAATTGGATAAACAAAGATAGCCAATATAAGCTATGTGTCCACTGAGGTCTACATGCTTCATTTCCTTTACAGGGACAGTATTAACTTATTGCAGATTTTATACAGCTAATTGTAAGGAATGGAAATAGATTCTACGCCCTATCCACTGTATCTATCGGAAGAAACATTGATAGGGTTTTAGGTGATGAGATTCTGAAAGAGCATCCCAGAAAGCTTCAAGAGACATTTTAATGGCCATTTCTTCACAATGGTTTCCAACAGCTTCATTCTCAAACAATTTAATTAAGGGGAGACCTGATAGAGGTCTTTAGAATTCTGAATGGGTTTGATGGGGAGAAGTGGTTTCCACTTGTGGGTGAGTCCAGAACAAGGAGGGCGTAAGTATACTTCATAAATACATGAACCTGCTTCCACCATGCTTTCAGGCAGTGCATTCCAGATCGTAACAACTTGCAGCGTAAAAAGAAATTCTCCTCTTCTCTCCCCTGGTTCTTTTGGTTGGTACTGAATTTTGAAGTCACTGATGCCTCCAAGTTGGCATTCAGGCCTACATAAGGTGCTGATCGTCACTGGACTCCACGGAGATGCTCATTGAGAGAGATTAAGACTAAAATCAGCTCTGGGGCTGTCTGGTGAGCTTTAGATCTAGAAAAGGAGATCCTCAGAGGTCTGCAGTGATGGTGTTAATAGTACGAGAGTTAAAACATTTCTGCACCAGTTAGATGAAAGAAATACTTTTCACTGAAGTCCCTCCCAACATTTAGACTTCTCATTCAATGATAAGCAGCGAATTTTAATTTAGCTTTCACACCTTTTCCTGGTGGATCAGTTATTTTTAAAAAGCGGCAGTGATTTTACTACATTTTTCAGACTTTTTTTTGAAACATTTAATGTAAAGACAAAAGAACAGCACATTGAAGGCAATACTGAACCCAAGCAATAACACGCTTCAGGTAACCTGTAAAGGTCTATTTTCGTTAGAATTTAAAAAAAGACAAATCTGTTGTATTCCCTTTTCAAATCCCAGTTGTCAATTGGGTTGTGTTCATAACCAACAAAGTGGAGGAGAAGTTCAACTCATGGCTGCCCGTTTTATTATAGTATCATTTTATCTTACAGTACAGGTTTTGTGCCTGAAAAATGGACCACCAATAGTTCAAAATCGCCGGCGGGGGGGGGGGGGGGAAGGCATGAGGGGGGTGGTGCTGGGGGGAGGGCCAGTTGGGGGCTGGGGGAGGGGCGAGGGGGGCACACCAGCTTCCTATTTGAGGCCCAAGGCCCGTCTGATGCAATATTCATCAGTTCTACAACCCTCCGCCATCTCTGCGTTCCTCCAATTTTGGCCTGTTGCACATCGCAGATTTTCATCGCTCCACCATTGGCGGCCTCACCTTCAGCTGCCTTGGCCCTAAGCTCTGGAATTCTCCCCCGAAACCTCTCCGCCTCTCTCTCCTCCTTTAAAACTCACCTTAAAACCTACCTCTTTGAACAAGCTTTTGGTCACCTGTCCTATTATCTCCTTATGTGGTTCGATGTCAAATTTTGTCTGATAACCCTCGTGCGAAGTGTCTTCGGATGTTTTACTGCATTAAAGGCACTATATAAATGCAAGTTGATGTTGTTATTCAGGCAGGACTATAAAATGGGGGAGCAGCCAGCCTCCTGCCTGAGACAGATGTTAGGCTCCTTAAATATGCCAATTTCCAGAGGTGAGGCGAGAGTTACTGCCCTTGACATCATGGCAGCATTTGACCGAGTGTGGCACCAAGAACCCTTAGTAAAATTGAAGTCAATGGGAATCGGGGGAAAACTCTCCAGTGGCTGCAGTCATACTTAGCAGAAAGGAAGATGGTAGTGGTTGTTGGAGGCCAATCATCTCAGCCCCAGGACATTGCTGCAGGAGTTCCTCTGGGCAGTGTCCTTGGACCAACCATCTTCAGCTGCTTCATCAATGACCTTCCCTCCATCATAAGGTCAGAAATGGGGATTGTACAGTGTTCAGTTCCATTCACAGCCCCTCAGATAATGAAGCAGTCCATGCCCGCATGCAGCAAGACCTGGACAACATCCAAGCTTGGGCAGATAAGTGGCAAGTAACATTCGCGCCAGACAAGTGCCAGGCAATGACCATCTCCAACAAGAGAGAGTCTAACCACCTCCCCTTGACATTCAATGGCATTACCATCACCGAATCCCCCACCATCAACATCCTGGGGTCACCATTGACCAGAAACTTAACTGGACCAGCTACATAAATACTGTGCCTACAAGAGCAGGTCAGAGGCTGGGTATTCTGAGGCGAGTGACTCACCTCCTAACTCCCCAAAGCATTTCCACCCCCACCCCCCCCTACAAGGCACAAGGAATACTCTCCACTTGCCTGGATGAGTGCAGCTCCAACAACATTCAAGAAGCTCGACACCATCCAGGACAAAGCAGCCTGCTTGATTGGTACCCCATCCACCACCCTAAACATTCACTCCCTTCACCACCGGCGCACAGTGGCTGCAGTGTGTACCATCCACAGGATGCACTGCAGCAACTCACCAAGGCTTCTTCAACAGCACCTCCCAAACCCACGACCTCTACCACCTAGAAGGACAAGGGCAGCAGGCACATGGGAACACCACCTGCATGTTCCCCTCCAAGTCACACACCATCCCGACTTGGAAATATATCGCCGTTCCTTCATCATCTCTGGGTCAAAATCCTGGAACTCCCTACCTAACAGCACTGTGGGAGAACCTTCACCACACGGACTGCAGCGGTTCAAGAAGGCGGCTCACCACCACCTTCTCAAGGACAATTAGGGACAGGCAATAAATGCTGGCCATGCCAGTGACGCCCCCATCCTATGAATGAATAAAAAAAAATCGGGATTCTGCATCAATTGTTAGGACCCCAATTGCAAAATTGAGGTACAAATTGGGTGCCATGCACACACTCTGTCTAGATGTACCAGGAGTTGAGCTATCTAACCAGAGGTCCTTGAAGGGACTGCTGGAGGCCACTGAGAAAACAGCCCAGGAAACCTTGGAGTTTTTATTTTTTGTGGGCCCAGGAGAAGCAGGGGTACCCCTTCCTGGGCCCACAGCAGAAACCTCCGGCCCCACGGCTGACACAAGAACAATGATCTTGTGTTAAAGGTATTATTAGGAATTAAATAGGAGACGGGGCAGTATAAATTTGTCTTGGGCATTAACAAAACACAAGTGGCCGATTCACTATCGCCCGTTTTGTGCTACCGCCCGAGACAAATTTATACCCCAAAGGATTGTGGACAAAATCTAGGCTGACCCTCCTAGTGCAGTACTGAGGGAGTGCTACACTGTCAGAGGTGCCGTCTTTCGGATGAGATGTTAAACCAAGGCCCCGTCTGCCCTCTCAGGTGGATGTAAAAGATCCCATTGCACTATTTTAAAGAAGAGCAGGGGAGTTCTCCCCGGTGCCCTGGGCCAATATGTATCCCTCAACCAACAGATTATCTGATCATTACCTCATTGCTATTTGTGAGAGCTTGCTGTGCACAAATTGGCTGCTGCGTTTCCTACATTACAACAGTGACTGCACTTCTAAAGTACTTTATTGGCTGTAAAGCACTTTGGGACATCCTGAGGTCATGAAAGGTGCTATATGTATCGTTTTTTTTTACTTTCTTTCTTTCCTTCTTCTATTCATTGTTTGCATCACCAGCCCACAGATGCAGTTCTGCCCTTTCAATCTTCCATATGTTGTACTTTCCCCCAAAAACATTTTACACATCCCACTTGTGAATACAAATAAATTAATTATTTTTTCTTTTTTTTACAAATTATTTATTTAAGCCACTTTTAGATAACTCCAGCCAGGCACGAATGGTACGTATGTCAAAGCTCAGAGACTCCAACATGATCTCACAAATTTCCCCAAAGAATAGAAAGGCATTTCTTAATTACCTAAGGGGACATTAACCATAATATAGTAGAGAAGTAATTGCTCCCTTGGAAGTTATAATGAATTTATTTTCAAAAAGGAAAAAAAACTGAGAATGGTTCTCGAAATAGATATTGGGTCTATCTTGCCCCTGAGGTCCACAGCGGAAAAGGTTTCCTGTATTTTCATGTTTCTTTAAAACAGCCTTGGATTATCAAGTAGCAGTTACACATTCAAGATGCGTTATCACAAGTGGCCCAGGCCCCAGACAGAATGTCTGGGATGGTTTGCAACAGAGGTTTGAGTAACTTTAAAGCAGAGGTCCCAGTCCTGGTAACTTTTCACCATAGCCCTGTTTCCATAACGTTCGGCCGAAATACAATGGTGGGAGTTACTAATGTTTTGACCTCTGAACTTTAATTTATCGCATCTTATCTATAAAAGTTTAATGGATATATCTGTAAACAGCGATGGGCTTTCTGGACCTAATGGCTTGTTATTGTTTCTTAAAAATTCTCATTACTGTTACCGCCGCACCAACATTTTTAAACACACACATTACTGTTTGTCTGTAAAACCAATGTTACTTGGAAATGTAAAGTGCATCACTGCATGTAAACCAGTGTAACCAATCTACTTTTGAAAACTGTTGATAAAGATAAAAGCACAACAGTGGGCCAAGGATAGCTGTGCATGCTTTGTGCAGCTGTACTGAGCAGTAAAGTAGTAAAGGTAAGTACAGCATTATTTTTATGGGGCCAGAAGGAGCAGGAGTGCAACTCCAGGTTCCATGACAATGCTGTGGGCCAGGAGCACCCCCCCCCACCCCCACCCCGATCGGTCTCTCCCCCTGGACCTACCTACCCTCTTGCTGGCTGGCTAGGCTTCCAGGCCGCCCCATGTTGCGCCAGCCCAGAATAGGTGCCCTGCTGCAGCTCTCCATCTCCATGGATATGAGGCTCGGCTCTCGAAATGGCTCGGGCCTCTCACCAGCAGGAACGGGCAGGCATTCAGCCTACTACCCGTCCGTTCCATGCCGGGAGTTAAAATCTCCCCCAAGTTCCAAATGACTCTCAACCATCTCATCAAGGCTGGAACATAGAATCATAGAATCGTACAGCATAGAAGGAGGCCATTTGGCCCATCATGCCAGTGCCGGCTCTTTCAAAGAGCTATCCAATCAATTCCACTCCCCTGCTCTTTCCCTGTGGCCCTGCAATTTTTCCTCTTCAAGTATATATCCAACTCCCTTTTGAAAGTTACTATTTAAATCTGCTTCTACCACCCTTTCAGGCAGTGCATTCCAGATCATAACAAATTGCTGCGTAAAAAAAATTCTCCTCATCTCACCCCTGGTTCCTTCGTCAACTATCGTACATCTGTGTCCTTTGGTTACCGACCCACCCGTCAATGGAAACAATTTCTCCTTATTTACTCTGTCTAAACCCCTCATCATTTTGAACACCTCTATTAAATTTCCCCTTAACGTTCTCTGCTCTACGGAGAACAATCCCAGCTTCTCCGGTCTCTCCACATAACTGAAGTCCCTCATCCCTGGTATCATTCTGGTAAATTTCCTTTGCAACCTCTCCAAGGCCTACAAAAGAATATGGACAGATATTGATCACAATTAATCAAAACTGCCAGGAGCTCAGTTTACAGTAAATCACAGATGAGAATATGTTCCTACTATCTCCACAATGCCACACGTTCATGTATCAATGCAGTGCCCTTCTGGACTATCCTGGGTCCACTGCTCTTCTTTGAACTTTTATCAACAGTTTTCAAAAGTAGATTATAAATTGGTTACCTAAAGTTGCATGATATTAAATGAATGGGAAAGCTAACTGAAGCAAGGATGAGGATACAATTTTCAAGGAATATGGATATCAAAAAAGACTGTAGTTCAATAGATAAGCGCTTATTTCTTCCAATCATTAATTTTTGCCCCACGGATGTGCAACACGTTGAGGTGTGACACCCTGAAGCTGTGACACTTTTTTGAGGTTCACCTGCTAGATCCAAGACTTTTAAATATATAGGTGGTCATTCCAGTCAGAGAGAAATTCCCTGGAGCTGCCAGCATTCAAAGGGTTGATTGGACTCTGGGCATCTGACCAATATTGTACTCGACCTGGGAATGCTTGGTGTGGACACTGGCTGTGGAAAATGGAAGAGATTGTTCTGTTCCTCAACACCAATAATCCTCACCTTGATGTGCACAAAATGTATAACATTGCAATAACAGTATTTCAATAGTTAGACACAAAACTACTCAAAATGGTAGGATACTGAGAAGTGTAGAGGAACAGAGGAACCTTGAAGATCCCTGAAGGTAGCAGGACAGGTAGATAAGGTGGTTAAAAAGGCATACGAGATACTTTCCTTTATTAGCCGTGGCATAGAATATAAGAACAGGGAGGTTATGCTAGAACTGTATAAAACACTAGTTGGGCCACAGCTAGAGTACTGCGTACAGTTCTGGTCACCACATTACAGGAAAGATGTGATTGCACTAGAGAGGGTGCAGAGGAGATTTATGAGGATGTTGCCAGGACTGAAGAATCTTAGCTATGAGGAAAGATTGGATAGGCTGGGGTTGTTTTATTTGGAACAAAGGAGGCCGAGGGGAGATTTAATTGAGGTGTATAAAATTACGAGGGGCCTAGATAGAGTGGATAGGGAGGACCTATTTTCCTGAATGGAGAGGTCATAAACCAGGAGGCATAGATTTAAAGTAATTGGTAGAAGGATTAGAGGGGAGGTGAGGAGAAATTTTTTCACCCAGAGGGTGGTGGGGGTCTGGAACTCTCTGCCTGAAAGGGTGGTAGAGGCAAAAACCCTCAACTCATTTAAAAAGTACTTGGATATGTACTTGAAGTGCCATAACCTACAGGGCTACGGACCAAGAGCTGGAAAGTGGGATTAGGCTGGATAGCTCTTTTTCGGCTGGCACAGACACAATGGGATGAAAGGCCTCCATCTGTGCTGTAAATTTTTATGATTCTATGATTCTACTCGAACATTTTAAGGGTTCAGTAGCTATTGCGTTCTGGGTGCCAGGATCAGTAAAAATCTAGGCATCCCAGAAAATCTCTTGAGGTGAGAGTGAATGTCCAACTCCAGAATGTGCAGGATGCCAATCCTAGACAATAGTTGGTCTTTTCTAATGCCTTCAAATGGCAACAAATTGCCCTTAATCCCTCAAAGAAAATTCCACAACCATTCTCACACTAGCTCAACCTTTCCCGTGTCTCACAAATCCTTTCCTAACCTTTCTCACTCCCTTAACTGACCAAATGGGATTCTGTGTCTCCTCCCTCGTTAACCTATCTTGTCTAATGATGTTTCCATTCATTTGTCTTTCGAATTTCCCCAATTATATCCACAGACTTCCCCCAAAGTAAATTACAAAGTAGAAAATGGTGCACTTTCAAGTTGTTTTGCTATTCTTGCCCTGATCACGTCTGTACCTGCATGGAGATGAAATCAGTGGAGGGATGTAATTGTCCAAGGAATCTCAATGAAGGCGATCTACTTTTTTTATTCATTCTTGGGGTGTGGGCATCACTGGCAAAGACTGACCAGTAATAACTGAGTATCAATAATATCTCCCTTTCACTCTATCTACACTTGGCAGGTGAGTGTATATATGCCCCTAGTGAACAGAATATCAATCACGGATCAAGACTCACGTGCAGCAATGTAAAGCCACACTTTATTCGTTATTCATACATCACTGCAAATAAAAGAGAGCAGTTTGCCCACAATCTAGAAGTTTGGAAAGCACAAGTTACCAAAGAGTTCAGCCAAGACTTCTCGCAAAGGAATGTTGATTATATAGAATAAACAGCCACACTGTGCAGTGAAAGCAAAAAAGAAAAAAAACTGTAGATTTATTCAAACTACAGCTTGACATATTTTTGACTCACAAGAGAATAGAGGGATGGAATCAAAGCTCTAAGATAAGATAAGGGAAGCCAGATGCAGGGTTGGGAACATGAAGAATTTAGAATTGTGATACCGGAGATGTTTTAGTTGCAGTGTAAGGATAGGATTAAAAGTGGGGTTTACTATACTAATTCAGAGATCTGGACTACAATGGAAAGGTCTAGGTGATTGAATGCTCTCTGCACTGAAGATCGAGCAAAGGATTAATAGAGATTTGTTACTTTTTCTCCTATTAGTGACACCAGATATTCAAACACAAAAGTGAGATACAATGACAAACTTACCAAGTGAAGTATTGCAAACCTAAACTTGGAAGAACCCACAAAAATAACCATAGAAGAATCCCTCAATCATATTCACAGAAAAAACCCTGATAGTGAACTCGGAGAATGGGGAAATCCTCAAACCCTACCCTCAGAAGAATCTCCTTAGTGCGTCAGATAGTCTTTTCTTATGCATTCTAACAAATCATTGCACACATTTCTTCGGTGAACTCACATCTCCTACAAAGTGTGTTGAGGCTGTTGCATAGACTAGGCTTGTAGTCCCTCAAGTACAGAAGATTAAGGGGTGACCGAATTGAGGTGTTTAAGATGATTAAAGGGTTTGATAGGGTAGATAGCGAGAAACTATTTCCTCTGGTGGGGGGGGGGGGCATAACCGTAAAATTAGAGCTAGGCTGTTCAGGGGTGATGTCAGGAAGCACTTCTTCACACAAAGGGTAGTGGAAATCTGAAACTCTCTCCCCCAAAAAGCTGTTGAGGCTGGGGGTCAATTGAAAATTTCAAAAATGAGATTGATAGATTTTTGTTGGGCAAGGGTATTAAGGGATATGGGTCCAAGGCAGGTAAACGGAGTTAAGATACATATCAGCCATGATCTAATTGAATGGCAGAGTAGGGTTGAGGGGCTGAATGGCCTCCTCCTGTTCCTATGTTCCTAAAACTGCCCACGAGTTGGATTCATCCCCGCTATCTAAGTTGGATTTGGCCCCCAAGTGCCAGACTGTGACAAGACTATGCTCTAATATATGAGGCAATCCAGGTGTCCTTACAAAGTAGTTTTAAACATTAGTGTTCTCTCTTGGAGCTCACACAACTATTAAGTGCAAGATCCATAAAAGCTGGTTGAACAGAAGAAACAGTCAGTACTTTTAAAGCCTAATCCATGATTTATATTTCAGTTATGGCTTTTGATGGGTCACAACACATGTGATTGTGTTTTTTTTAAATGGATTATTAAACAATGTATCCCCTCTCCAATCTGTCATATTCTTATATTTATTTGCTGCTTACCTAAGCAGGGCGTTAAATTCAGGAAATTACAATCACACTTTTTCTTAAAGTAAAGGTTGAAATATGTCCAAAATTTGGCAGCTTGGTATATTCTTATATTGTGAGTTGTTCTGCATGGTTAGGCTTATTTTTCATTTTTCTTCAGGTTACCTGTAGGGACAAGCACTCCTTCAGATGACCCGGAAAAATCTTTTTCACTTAACATTAGTAGAATTCTCCCTTACACTCCCAAGACCTTTTCTTTGCAAATTAATTTTTAATCAAATTGCCAAAAAATATTAAATTAAAGGAGATATGCTATTACCTCACATCACTTTATCTGTGTTGCGATATCAAAGTAATGGTTTATGTAGAGTTGCGGTAAAAAAAACACAGCAGCCTTTCAATGCCTTTGTAATTATCAGGCCTGGGATTATTTCTCAGGTGTAATTCAGCAACTCACTGACATTTAAACTTCACAGAGCAGGAGAGAATGTAACATGTTGATTCTAGCTCTTATTGATTTATGGTTATAAGGCCAATCTATGCCCGGCATGAGGCTTCGTTTCATCAGAGCTGAACAATTTATATTTGCAACTGTTCTTAGATGTGACACTTGTAAGATCGCTCACTCATAAATTATGGTCAATTCTATTTAGTTTACATGGCAGCATTGAAAACAAAGTGATCTCCTTTATTTGTAAGGCGCACATTATATTTAAATGTAGGTCACTCATGTTGGAATCATCTTCACTATGCACATGTGGCAAATGGCCAGTCACTCAAGTGCAAAACCCTTTTCTGTTGACTTTAATAATGCAGTTTTATGTCCACCACAAAGTACAACTGGAAACTTAGTTAAATATTTTTGTACAGTTATAGTAAACAGACTTACTATCATACAGTTAGTGAGTGAATGTATAATCATACAGCTACAGTAAATGGACTTACAATCATAGTTATAATAAATTGACTAACAATCATACAGTTACTGTAAAGAGACTTACAATCATACAATTGTAAACAATTTTACAACACCAAGTTATAGTCCAGCAATTTTATTTTAAATTCACAAGCTTTCGGAGGCTTCCTCCTTCGTCAGGTAAATGTTCAGGAGCTCCTTGAAGTCTACGCATTTATCAACTTCAAGGAGCTCCTGAACATTTACCTGACGAAGGAGGAAGCCTCCGAAAGCTTGTGAATTTAAAATAAAATTGCTGGACTATAACTTGGTGTTGTAAAATTGTTTACAATTGTCAACCCCAGTCCATCACCGGCATCTCCACATCATTACAATCATACAGTTAGTCAATGGCCTTACAATCGTACAATTACAGTCAGTGACCTTACACTCACAGTTACAGTCAATCAACTTTCAATCGTACAGTTACAGTTAATGACCATACAACCATAGTTACAGTCAATTGACTGTCAATCATACAGTTAATGATCGTACAGTTACAGTCAATGACTTACAATCACAGTTACAGTAAATGACCTTACAATCATAGTTCCAGTAAATGACCTTACAATCATAGTTCCAGTAAATGATCTTACATTCGTAGTTACAGTCAATGTCATTACAATTGTACAGTTAGTCAGTGACCTTACAATCCTCCGTTTAGTCAGTGACATTACAATCGTACAGTTACAGTCAATGACGTTACAATCGTACAGTTATCAGACAGTTTGCCACTGACCATACAATCGTACAGTTACAATCAATGGACTTACAATCATACAATTACAGTAAATGACCTTACAATCATAGATAGTCAATGACCTTACAATCATACAGTTAGTCAATTGACTTTCAATCGTATAGTTACAGCCGGTGACATTACAATCGTACATTTATAGTCAGTGACTTACAATCGTACAGTAACAGTGAGTGACCTTACAATCATACAGTTATAGTCAGCGACCATACAATTGTAGTTACAGAAATTACCTTACAATAATACAGTAACAGTCAATAACTTTACAATCATAGAGATACAGTCAATCACCTTAAAATTATACAATCAATGGCCTTAAAATTACACAGTTAAGTCAGTGATTTCAATCATACAGATTCAGTCAATGATCTTACAATCATACAGTTTCGGTCAACGTTCTTTCAATTGTATAGTTACAGTAAATGAACTTACAATCAGTTACAGTACATGACATTACAATCATATAGTTGCAGTCAATGACCGTACAATCATACAGTTTGCCATTGACCGTACAATCCTACAGTTACAGTGAATCACCTTACAATTTACAGTCACAGTCAATGACCTCAATCATACAATTACAGTCAATGGCCTTACAATTGTACAGTTACAGTCAGTGGCATTATAATCTAATACTTTACTAAGCTGAGATGTGATTCAGCAAAAGTGGACTGGAAATAGCTACTTGAAGGTAAATCAGTGTCAGAGCAGTGGGAGGCATTCAAGGAAGAGATAGTGAGGGTTCAAAGCATATATATTCCCACAAAAAGGGTGGGACTCCCAAATCTAGAGCCCACTAGATATCAAGGAGCATACAGGGTGGATAAGGCAAAAAAGGGAAGCTCATGTCAGATACTGAGAGCTCAATATTGCAGAAAGCTTAGAGGAGTATAGAAAGTGCAGGGGTGAAATTAAAAGGGAAATTAGGAAAGCAAAGAGAGGGCATGAAAAAATATTGGCAAGTAAAATCAAGGAAAACCCAAAGATGTTTTATAAATACATAAAGAGCAAGAGGGTAACTAAGTAAAGAATGGGGCATATTAGAGACAGAAAGGTAACTTGTGTGTGGAGGCGGAAGATGTGGTTATGGTTCTTAATGAATAGTTTGCCTCTGTCTTCACAAAAGAGGGGGGACGATACAGACATTGTAATTAAGGAGGAGGAGTGTGAAATATTGGATGGGATAAACATAGTGGGAGAGGAAATATTAGGGGGATTGGCATCTTTGAAAGTAGGTAAATCGCCAGGTTCGGATGAAATGTATCCCAGGCTGTTAAGAGAAACAAGGGAGGAAATAGCGGAGGCTCTGACCATTGTTTTCCAATCCTCTGGCTACAAGCTTGGTGCCGGAGGACTGGAGGCCTGCTATCGTTGTACAGTTGTTTAAAAAGGGAGAAAGGGATGGACCAAGTAATTACAGGTCAGCCAACCTAACCTCAGTGGTGGGCAAGTTATTGGAAAAAATTCTAAGGGACAGGAATAATCATCATTTAGAAAGGCACGGATTAATCAAGGACAGTCAGCATGGATTTGTTACCGGAAGGTCATGTCTGACTAACTTGATTGAATTTTGTGAGGAGGTAGCAAGGAGGGTCGATGAGGGTAACTCGTTTGATGTAGTCCACATGGATTTTAGCAAGGCTTTTGACAAGGTCCCGCATGGCAGGCTGCTCAGAAAAGTAAAAGCCCATGAGATCCAAGGGAAAGTGCCAAGTTGGATCCAAAATTGGCTCAGTGGCAGGAAGCAAAGGGTAATGGTCGACGTGTGTTTTTGTGACTGGAAGGCTGTTTCCATTGGGGTTCTGCAGGGCTCTGTACTTGGTCCCTTGCTTTTTGTGGTATGTATCAATGATTTAGACTTAAATGTAGGGGGCATGTAAGCAATTTGCAGATGATACAAAATTTGGCCGTGTGGTTATTAGTGAGGAGGAAAGCTGTAGATTGCAGGAAGATATCAATGGACTGGTCAGGTGGGCAGGAAAGTGGCAAATGGAATTCAATCCGGAGAAGTCTGAGGTAATTCATTTGGGGAGGGCAAACAAGGCAAGGGAATACACAATAAATGGGAGGATACTGAGAGGTGTCGAGGAACAAAGGGACCTTGGAGTGCATGTCCACAGATCCCTGAAGGTAGTAGGACAGGTAGATAAGGTGGTTAAGAAGGCATACGGGATACCTTCCTTTATTAGTCGAAGCATAGAATATAAGAGCGGGGAGGTTATGCTAGAACTGTATAAAACACTAGTTAGGCCACAGCTAGAGTACTGTGTACAGTTCTGGTCACTGTATTAAGCAAATAAGAAATAGGAGCAGGAATAGGCCATACGGCCCCTCGGGCCTGCTCCGCCATTCAATAAGAGCATGACTGATCTTCGATCTCAACTTCACTTTCCTGCCCGATCCCCATATCCCTTCATTCCCCTAGAGTCCAAAAATCTATCTGTCTCAGCCTTGATCATATTCAACAACTCAGCATCCACAGCCCTTTGGGGCAGAGAATCCCAAAGATTCATAACCCTCGGTGTGAAGAAATTCCTCCTCATCTCAGTCTTAAATGGCTGACTCCTTATCCTGAGACTATGCCCCCTAGTTGTAGACTCTCGAGCCAGGGGAAACATCCTCTCAGCATCTACCCTGTCAAGCCCCCTCAGAATCTTATGTGTTTCAATGAGATCACGTCTCATTCTTCTAAACTCCAGAAAGTATAGGCCCATTCTATCCAATGTCTCCTCATAGGACAACCCTCTCATCCCAGGAATTAATCGAGAGAACTTTCATTGCACCGCCTCTAAGGCAAGTATATCCTTCCTTAGATAAGGAGACCAAAACTGTACACAGTACTCCAGGTGACGTCTCACCAAAGCCCTATACAACTGTAGTAAGACTTCCTTACTCTTGTACTCCAACCTCCTTGCAATAAAGGCCAACATGCCATTTGCTTTCCTAATTGCTTGCTGTACCTGCATGCTAAATTTTATGTTTCTTATACGAGGACGCCCAAATCTCTCTGAACACCAACATTTAATAGTTTCTCACCATTTAAAAAATATTCTGTTTTTCTATCCTTCCTACCAAAATGAATAACCTTACATTTCCCCACATTATACTCCATCTGCCACCTACTTGCCCACTCACTTAACCTGTCTATATCCCTTTGAAGACTCTTTGTGTCCTCCTCACAGCTTACTTTCCCACCTAGCTTTGTATCGGCAGCAAACTTGGATAAATTACACTCAGTCATTAATATGGATTGAGAATAGCTGAGGCCCAAGCACCGATCCTTGTGGCACCCCACTAGTTACAACCTGCCAATCTGAAAATGACCCATTTATCCCTACTCTGTGTTTTCTCTCCGTTAACCAATCCTCTATCCATGCTAATATGTAACCCCCAAACCCATGAGCCCTTATCTTGTGTAACAACCTTTTATGTGGCACCTTATCGAATGCCTTTTGAAAATCCAAATATACTACACCCAATGATTCCCTTTTATCTACCCTGCTAGTTACATCCTCAAAAAACTCTAATAGATTTGTCAAACATGATTTCCCTTTCATAAAACCATGTTGACTCTGCCTAATTATATTATGATTTTCTAAGTGCCCTGTTACCACTTCCTTAATAATGGATTCCAGCATTTTCCTGACAACTGATGTCAGGATATCTGGCCTGTAGTTCCCTGTTTTCTCTCTCCCTCCTTTCTTGGATAGCGGGGTTACATTTACTACCGTCCAATCTGCTGGGACTGTACTAGAATCGAGGGAATTTTGGAAGATCAAAACCAATGCATCCACTATCTCTGCAGCCTCTTCTTTTAGAACCCTTGGATGTAGGCCATCAGGTCCAGGAGATTCAATGGCTTTTAGTCCCATTAGTTTCTCAAGTACTTTATCTCTACTGATATTAAATACTTCAAGTTCCTCGCTCTCATTAGCCCCTCATTACAGGAAAGATGTGATTACACTAGAGAGGGTACAGAGGAGATTTACGAGGATGTTCCCAGGACTGGAAAATTTTAGCTATGAGGAAAGATTGGATAGGCTGGGATTGTTTTCTTTAGAACAAAGGAGGCTGAGGGGAGATTTAATTGAGGTGTATAAAATTATGAGGGGCCTAGATAGAGTGATAGGAAGGACCTATTTCCCTCAGCAGAGAGGTCAATAACCAGGAAGCATAGATTTAAAGGAAGTGGTAGAAGGATTAGAAGGGAGATGAAGAGAAATTTTTTCACCCAGAGGGTGATGGGGGCCTGGAACTCACTGCCTGAAAGGGTGGTAGAGGCAGAAACCTTCATCGCATTTAAAAAGTACTTGAAGTGCCGTAACATACAAGGCTACAGAAAGTGGGATTAGACTGGATAGCTCTTTTTCGGCCGGCACAAACAAGATGGACCAAATGGCCTCCTTCTGTGCTGTAAATTTCTATGATTCTACGATTCTATGAATCGTACAGTTACAGTCAATGACCTTACAATCATAGTTACAGTCAATGGCCTTACAATCATACAGTTACAAGCAATGACCTTACAATAGAACAGTTACAGTCAGTGACCTTGCAATAGAACAGTTACAGTCAGTGACCTTGCAATAGAACAGTTACAGTCAATGACTTTCCAATCAGAGTTACAGTCAATTACCTTTCAATAATAGTTAATCAATGACATTACAATCATCAAATTACAGTCAATCACTTTACAATTGTACAGTTAGTCAATGGCCTTACAATCATACAGTCACAGTCAGTGATCTTTCAATCAAACAGGTTCAGTCAATGACCTTTCAATTGTACAGTTACAGTAAATGAACTTAAAATTAAACAGTTAAGGTACATGACCATACAATAGTACAGTTACAATCAGTGATCTTACAATCATACAGTTAGTCAGTGACCGTACAATCGTACAGTTACAGTAAATAACCACACCAACATAGTTACAGTCAGGGACCTTACAGTAAATGATCTTACAAATTGTCAGTGACCTTACAATCCATACAGTTACAGTCTGACCTTATCATACAGTTACAGTAAATAGTCTTTCAATTGTACAGTAATAGTAAATGACGTTACATTCATACAGTTACAGTAAGTGATCTTACAATCGTGCAGTCACAGTAAATGACTTGCAATCATGCAGTTAGTCAGTGATCTTACAATCATACAATTACACTCAGTGACATTACAATCATAGTTAGTCAGTGATCTTATAATCATACAGTTACAGTAACTGACTGTACAATCGTATAGTTATGGTCGATGGCCTTACAATAATAGTTACACTCAATGCCCTGATAATAATGCTGTTAGTCAATGCCCTGACAATAATACAATTACAATCAATGGCTTGACAATCATACAGTTAGTCAATGACCGTGCAAACGTACAGTTACAGTCAATGACCGTACAATCGCACAGTTAGTCAGTGGCCTTACAATCGTACAGTTACGGTCGGTGGCCTTACAATCATACAGTTATGGTCAGTGACCTTACAATCATAGGGTTACAGTAAATGGCCTTACAATCATACAGTTAGAGGAAATGAACTTACCATTACACAGTTACAGTCAATGAGATAAGAGAAGTAAGCATAGGGAAATATCTAGGCAATAACGATCATATCATAATAAGGTTTAAAATAATGATTGAGAAAGACATAAGTAAGACAAAGATCAAAGTAATAGATTGGGAAAAAGCTAATTTTGAGTGGATGAGAGTGGAACTAGAACAGGTAAACTGGAAAAGATTTTGACAGACAAAGAAATAGAACAGCGGATGAGATTCAAAATGGTAATCAATATGATTCAGGAGAAATACATTCCTCTAAAAAGCAAGAACAAACTAGCTAATAATGAAACACCATGGATGAATAAAGAGATAAGGGTAAAATTGAAACTAAAGAAAAAGGCATACTCTAAGTACATAGACAATAAATGAGAGGATGACAAAAGGGAATACGAAGAGGTTAGGAAAGAAGTCAAAAAAACAATTAGGAAAGCAAAGAGGAGCTACGAGATTAAATTATCGAGAAATGTAAAAGAAATAGTAAAGTATTCTACAGACACAAATAACAAAAGAAAAATCAGGATAGGGATAGGGCCACTAAGGGATGCACAAGATAAACTCAGAGATAACAACAGCAAAATGGCAGAAATACAGAATATGCCTCCATATTTACCAGGGAGACTAACAAGGTGGGCAGAGCATTAGAAGAGGTTGAAAAAGATACTAAAACATTTAAGAAAGGGGGGAAGCTAGTTGATAAACTAATCAAACTGGTCTGGATGGATTTGCATCCACGAATATTAAAAAGTTATGGAGGAGATAGCAGAGGCACAATTACACATATATAAAAATCATTAAAAAAAGGGAAAAGTGCCAGAGGACTGGTGGACAGCTAATGTTATTCCTATATTTAAAAAGGGAGATAGAACAAGTCCAGGGAACTACAGACCAGCTAGCTTAACATCAGCGGTAGGAAAGATAGTAGAATCTTTACTCAAAGATGTAATAGAAAGACATCTAGAGAACAAAAATATAATAAAGAATAGTCAGCATGGATTTCAGAAGGGAAAATCATGCTTGACCAGCCTTATTGAATTCTTTGAAGAAGTAACAGAAAGAGTAGATAAGGGTAATGCAGTAAATGTAATATATTGGGTTTTCAAAAGGCCTTTGATAAGGTACTACATTGTTGACTTTTTTTTTTATTCGTTCACGGGAGGTGGGCGTTGCTGGCAAGGCCAGCATTTATTGCCCATCCCTAGTGAGATTTTTACAACTGAGTGGCTTGCTAGGCCATTTCAGAGGGCAATTACGAATCAACCACATTGCTGTGGGTCTGGAGTCACATATAGGCCAGACTGGGTAAGGATGGCAGGTTTCCTTCCCTAAAGGACATTAGTGAACCAGATGGGTTTTTACAACAATCTGGTAGTTTCATGGCTATCATTACTGATACTAGTATTTTAATTCCAGATTTTTATTTAATTAATTAATTGAATTTAAATTCGCCAGCCACTGTGGCGGGATTTGAACTTGTGACTCTGGATTTTAGTCTAGGCCTCTGGATTACTAGCCCAGTAACATAACCACTACACTACCGTACCCTTATGGCTAAGGTCAGAGCATGTGGAGTCAGGACAGGTAGCAGAATGGATAACAAGTTGGCTACAAAACAGAAAACAGAGAGTAGGGGTCAAGGGTAGCCACTCAGACTGGCAAAAGGGGAAGTGGTTCCACAGGGATTGGTGCTGGAACCACTGTTGTTCACAATTTACATTAACAATTTGGATTCGGGAATTGGAAGCACAATTTCAAAATTTGAGAACGACACTAAATTGAAGGGTGTAGTTAATACAAAGGAAGAATATGTCAAAATGCATTAGTTTTGACTACTTTGAGGACATTAATAAACTTGCAGAATGGACAGGTAATTGGCAAATGGATTTCAATATAGATGAATGTGAGTTGGTGCATTTTGGCAGGATGATGGAACTGTATAAAACGCTGGTAAGGCCGCAGCTGGAGTATTGTGCACAGTTCTGGTCACCACATTAAAGGACGTAATTGCTCTGGTGAGAGTAAAGAAAAGATTTACAAGAATGTTGCCAGGGCTTGAAAATTGCAGCTACGAGGAGAGATTGGATAGGCTGGGGTTGTTTTCCTTGGAGCAGAGGAGGCTGAGGGGTGACTTGATTGAGGTGTACAAAATTATGAGGGGCCCAGATAGAGTACTCAGGAAGTACCTGTTTCCCCTAGCAGAGAGTTCAAGAACTAGAGGACATAGATTTAAGCTGATTGGCGGAAGGATTAGAGGGGACATGAGGAAAAACCTTTTTACCCAGAGGGTGGTGGGTGTATGGAATTCGCTGCCCAAATTGGCGGTAGAGGCAGGGACCCTCAACTCTTTTAAAAAGTACCTGGACCTGCACCTAAAGTGCTGTAAGCTGCAGGGCTACGGACCGGGTGCTGGAAGGTGGGATTAGAATGGGCACCTGGTTGTTCTTCGAGCCGGCGCGGACACGATGGGCTGTATGGCCCCCTTCTGTACTGTATCTTTTCTATGGTTCTATGAATAAGGAGGCTACATATTGCTTGAATAATAAGTCTAAACAGGATAAAGGAACAAAGGGATCTAGGGGTACAGATACACTAATCACTAAAAGTAGAGACGCATGTTAATAAGGCCATAAAAAAGGCAAATCGAGCACTAGGGTTCATTTCTAGAGGCATAGAATTAAAAGCAAAGAAGTTATGTTAAACTTTATAGAACCTTGGTTAGACCACACTTGGAATACTGTGCACAATTCAGGTCTCCATATCAGGAAAGGGTGAGCAGGCTGGGGCTCTTTTCTCTAGAAAAGAGAAGGCTGAGGGGTGACCTGATAAAGGTTTTTAAGATAATGATAGGGTTTGATAGGGTAGACATAGAGAAAATGTTTCCATTTGTGGGGGAGTCCAAAACTAGAGGTTGTAAATATAATATAGTCACTAATAAATCCAATCGGGAATTCAGGAGAAACTTTTTTACCCAAAGAGTGGTGAGAATGTGGAACTCGCTACCACAAGGAGTGGTTTAAGCAAATAGCATAGATGCATTTAAGGGAAAGCTAGATAAGCACATGAGGGAGTAAGGAATAGAAGGCTGTCCTGATAGGGTTAGATGAAGTAGGGAGGGAGGAGGTTCATGTGGAGCATAAACGATTGCATAGACCAGCTGGGCCGAATGGTGTGTTTCTGTGCTGTAGTCTTGATGTAACTCAATGTAATGGAATTACAATTGTACAGTTACAGTCAAAGACCTTACATTCGTACAGGTACAAAGACTTACAATCATAGTTACAGTAAATGACCGTACAATCATACAGTTACAGTCAGTGACCATACAATCATACAGTTACAGTCAATGACCTTACGATTATACAGTTACAGTTAGTGACCTTACATCCATACAGTTGCAATCAATGGCCGTACAATCACAATTACAGTAAATGACCTTACAATCATACATTTACAATCAATTACCTCACAATCATACAATTAGTCAATGACCTTACAATCACAGATCCAGTAAATGGCCTTACAATTGTAGTTAGTCAATGACCTTACAATCATACTGTTAGTCAATGACCTTACAAACATACAATTACAGTAAATGACCTTACAATCATACTGTTAGTGAATGACCTTACAATCCATACAATTACAGTCAATGACCTTACAATTGTACAGTTACAGTAAATGACCTTACAATCATACTGTTAGTCAATGACCTTACAATCGTACAGTTACATACAATCATGCAAGCCAATCCATGCATATATGGCAAGAGCAAAGTCCTAGGAATATTCCGGGCAAGTACACCTAGCTTGATGTGGGTATATTATGTCACATGATTATGAAGAACAAAAGAAGTGTTGGGTGAAAGAGCAGAGGGCGCTCCATGGAAATTGTTTCCCAGATATTTAAAAGAAAGAAAGACTTGCTTTTATATAGCACCTTTCATGACTTCAGGACGTCCCAAAGCGCTTTACAGCCAATGAAGTACTTTTGAAGTGTAGTCACTGTTGTAATGTAGGAAATACGGCAGCCAATTTGTGCACAGCAAGATCCCACCATCAGCAATGTGTTAATGACCAGATAATCTGTTTTATTAGTGATGTTGGTTGAGGGGTAACTATTGGCCAGGATGCATATAGAAACAAAATGGGTCCGTTGGGGTGATTGCAAGGCAGAGATCTCATTGAGGGGTTCAGATGACTTTTTGACCAACCGGGTGGACTGCAAAGCCTTTTCTTGTATTTTCTGATCTTCGTATGATTTGCTAGACCATGGGAGTGAAACTCATAATATAATCTGAACTCTGAGGTAAATTTACAACCTTGAAATCACTCCTTTTTACTTTGTTGTACATATTACAGAGAAAAGAGTGTTTGAGAATAGAAGGATATGTTGATAGGGTTAGATGAAGAAGGGTGAGAGGAGGCACACGTGGAACATAAACACTGACATGGATCTGTTGAGCCAAATGGCCTGTTTCTGTGCTGTACATTCTTTGTAAGGAGGTCTCACTTTTATTGAACTAATCCTACTTCTGGTCTCAGAACCAAATCTCATTTGTCTCACCTAGCCTTACTAACCTATGACAAAAAAAAATATTTCTTTCACACATCTTGAAGGGGAAAAAAATTACAGGGCTATGGGGAAAGAGCAGGGGAATGGGACTAATTGGATAGCTCGTTCAAAGAGCCAGCACAGGCACGATGGGTCAAATGGCCTCCCCCTGTGCTGTACCGACTATGATATGATACATTATTTATTTTGTTTTGCACGGGACATGTTTTCTGAAGCATTGTTAACATAAAGCACAAAATAACATTTATTTTTATGCTTTGCATTACTCTCTTGGATTTAATGGGTACAACCCAGAGAATGTCTTGGAAAGACTTTGCACAAATTAATTTATGTTGAAATTTTAAATACAGCTGTAATGTTTACTATAAAGGAAGAATTTCCAGTTCACAAATGACAGAGTACAGTATCCTTTTATCTGATGAGAGTGGCGACTATCTAAATAGGCAAGATTTATAGAACGATGAAAAGACCTTCTTCATTGCAAAGTGTGCTGTTAAGGGATGAGTGGAACACTTTAATGAAATATATTCTGGAGTAACAATTACTCAATACTTTGTAATGCATTAAGGTTAAACATCAACCATTGGATTCTAAAATGCATCTGCCATCATTTTTTCAGCATAATTATTCACTCCAGTCATTGGCAAGGATCATCTGAACTGCCACCCCATCCTGATAGCTAGTCTTCAATTTTCTGGCCTGAATAAAACAATCTTCCTTTGGTACGTTTAATCATTAATCTATTTCTAAGGATTGTCATAAAACGTTTCAGCAATTCATAAGCTTTCCCCTTGAAAGAAAGACCTTGCATTTATGTAGCACCTTATCACGTCTCTCAGAAACATCCCAAAGTGCTTCACAAACAATATTTTTTTAACTGCGGTTATGTAGGTAAACGCATCAGCCATTTTGCACAATGTTCCACAAACAGCAATGAGATGGATGACCAGTTAATCTCTTTTTAGATAGTGTTGGTTGAGGGATGAAGGTGGGCCCAAACTCCCTGCTCTTCTCTGAAAACTGTTATAGGACCTTTGACATCAGGCTGAACCACAGAAACAAGCCACAGGGCCTTGGTTCAATGTTTCATCCTAAGGACAACACTTCGGTCAATGCAGCGCTCAGTCACGTTTTGCTACATTGAAGTATCAGCTGAGATTTTGTGCTTGAACCGACAACCTTCTGACCCAGAGGAGCGATTGCTATCACCTGAGCCAAGCTGACACTCCCTGAGCATATCCATTTTAATGGAGGAACGTCCTGGGATGACACAGGACGAGAGAATTCCTTTGAATGTGTCTGCCCCATTCCATTGGTAACAATGGATTTCCAATGGTTGTGGTCTTTTACAGAGCAATAGCAGAGCCCATGGCTCTGGGGTAGCACTCTCGCCTGAGTCAGAAGGTTGTGGGTTAAAGTCCCATCCAGCGATTCGAGCACATAATCTAGGCTGACACTTCAGTGCAATACTGAGGGAGCGCTGCACTATCGGAGATGACATCATTCGGATGAGATGTTAAACCGAGACCCGTTCTGCCCTCTCAGGTGGACGTAAAAGATCCCGTGGCACTATTTCGAAGAAGAACAAGGGAGTTCTCCCTGGTGTCCTGGCCAATATTTATCCCCCAACCAACATCACAAAAACAGATTATCTGGTCATTATCACATTGCTGATTGTGGGACCTTGCTGTGTGCAAGTTAGCTGCCGTGTTTCCTACATTACAATAGTGACTACACTTTTAAAGTACTTCATTGGTTGTAAAACGCTTTGGGACATGCTGAGGTCTTCAGGAAGGCAGTGCCCCTTTAAGAGTATATTTTTTTTCTTAAACGCGACCCAGTAATATGAATCATGATAGTCTGATGCTAGATGAAAGCAATAGATATGAGAAGAGACACTTTATTAATCACACTGTTACTGTGACAAGAGGAAAATGCTTTCAGAAACAATTCCTATTGTGCTTGACTTCTGTACCCTTTCGCTCTGACAGGCCAGTGACAGAGAAAGCAAGCCAGAACCACCTCAGGATTAATTGTCTGGCTAACCAGCAAGTGACCCCCTTGTCCCAGTAAAGAGCACGAGTCTTTTCTTTATTCTCTTCCCAGACAGGCATTGTTAGACTCACCAACACAGTGTTTGGTACAGCACACCACAACTAATTAAAAGCCATTTGACAGATTCTCCTCAGAGCTTCACTTCCAGTTCAATTTCCAACTTAATTTTTATACATTTCCTGTCAAATTATTGAAGTTCCACAGATACAAAGTGGGCTGAGCCACAGAGAAATTCACTAGGGTTACAAAGTAATATAGGAGACATGCCAAAACCTTAACCTGCTATGTGTTAGCCTGTGCGGGCGGTTACTTTACTCTCGGTCTCCAGTCTTTCAGCACTGATGATGATTGCCCAAAGTTCAGTAGTCTCTGAGGTACAGATTCTAAATAGATGAAAGATCGAGTTCCAGTCTGTGCTTCTGTAAGCTACACATGCACAGAAAGTCTATGCTTATATAGCTCTGCACAATAACATAGAATTACATAGAATGTACAGCACAGAAACAGGCCATTCGGCCCAACTGGTCTATGCTGGTGTTTATGCTTCACACACACCTCTCCCAGTCCTTTTCATCTAACCCTATCAGCATACTCTTCTATTCCTTTCTCCCTCATGTGTTTATCTAGCATCCCCTTAAATGCATCTATGTTATTCGCCTCAACTACTCCATGTGGTAACAAGTTCCACATTCTAACCACTCTCTGAGTAAAGAAGTTTTACCTCAATTCCCCTATTGGATTTATTAATGACTATCTGATATTTAGTTTTGGTCTACCCCACAAGTAGAAACATCTTCTCAACATCTACCCTATCAAACCCTTTCATAATCTTAAAGATCTCTAACAGGTCAGCCCTCAGCCTTCTCTTTTCTAGAAAAAAGAGTTCAATCTATCCTGACACAAGACATTTAGTACAAAGTGAAGGTTGGGCACGTGTGTGTATAAACGTGTGCTATTGTCCTAGAAAAAAATTATAGTATTTGATATTGATGACACCACCAGATATATTTAGCACCAAGATGACTTATTAACCAATTGGGTTATTTGATTCATGTTGTTAATATGCTTTCATGATTTAAATTGGAGACAGAAAGAGCAATCAGTGCCGTAAAGTATGTTTCAACACTGTGTAACAAGTTGGAAGTCTCCTAAAGGCACAGACGTGTATGAACATGGAAATCAATCAGGACAGTATTCAAGAGTAGTGTACTGAATACACAGCTAGGCCAGAATTTGCTGTAGTTGCTGTATGACGGAATCTAACAGCATCTACCGTTAGTTAGCCCTGCCCCTGCACAAAAAATGTTTGCCCTCAAAGTTGCTGAAAGTGCAAGCTGATAACGGTCGCAGCGAGGGAAATAGGACATCTGGAACGTGAGTGAACAGAGCAAGCAACTGGGTATCTCCTTAACCGATCAGATTGAAGGATTGGGAAATAAGCACATGAAGGATTGAGAAAGGGGGGAATTAGAGTGGGTGAATTCAATGTTAAATCAGGTACAGAAAGAGAAATAAAGAGAAGGAAAGAAAGATTGGATTAAGAGAGAGAGAAAGAAGAGACAGAAAGGAAAAGTAAGGGAAAAAAGGGTAAAATTTAAAATTTGACATTTTTAAAATCTCCCCCAAAAAATTTAAAACCTGAAGGAATGAAACGCCACACTTGTAATAGTTAACTTTCATTGCCAGAGAGGTTGATTGGCAGTCATTGATACTTATCACATCGTTAAAAGAGTACGTACCCCCGTAATGACTAGACTTAACTTTCTGTGGTAAGTTTAATGGGCAATTAATAAGCAAATACAGCAAGTTCCTAAAAACAATGTTTCAACACTGTGTAACAAGTTGGAAGTCTCCTAAAGGCACAGACGTGTATGAACATGGAAATCAATCTATCCTGACGCAAGACATTTAGTACAAAGTGAAGGTTGGGCATGTGTGTGTATAAACGTGTGCTATTGTCCTGGAAAAAAATTATAGTATTTGATGTTTCTACTTGTGGGGTAGACCAAAACTAAATATCAGATAGTCATTAATAAATCCAATAGGGGAATTGAGGTAAAACTTCTTTACTCAGAGAGTGGTTAGAATGTGGAACTTGTTACCACATGGAGTAGTTGAGGCGAATAACATAGATGCATTTAAGGGACCCAATGCCATTTTTGTGAAGCTAATGGTGAAGCAGTGCAACTCGGACACCAACTTTTGGACATTTACATTTAACCGCGCATCTTCTTCTCGCCTGAAGTTGCTGTACCATTTACCCATAAATAATGGCGAGCACCATTAGCCTTGCCATTATTTGGACAGCAAATTCTCGCCAAATGTTTCAGTGCCTGTTTTCCTTGTGCCAATTTGTGAAGCATGCCAAAGGAAGTAATTTATGAAAATTGTTGCTAAGATGGGAGATGGCTCAAAAGAATATGTTTAGCTTTGGCTTGTTCCAGTCCCAAGTACCTTTGAAAGGAAGGGTAATAGCCATTTGCATCAGCTGCATCAATGAAAAGCTACAACTGTTCATTTGGTTTCTGGGTGAAGATGTGAAGTGTCACGTTCTCCTTGGATTCCATTTGTGATATGAATGAAGTGGTTATTATGGATCATATTATTGCCTGGAGCAGTTGCAAGTGTTGAAAGTGCTCCCTGCTGGGAATTTGGTAGAAATTTTAAAAAACGATTACTTCAATGGAAATAAAAATCGGGAGAAATGTAAAAGGGGCTGGCAATTCACTATCACCTGTTTTACACTGTCACACAAAGTCAAAGTTACCCCCTGTATAATTTGTGAAATTGTGCTTCTTTTCATTTTTCACTTTTCTTTTATATTAACAAAACTCCAATGGCATTAGTCACAGTATGTCAGAGGATATATTGTTTATTAGCACAGGAGCTTTATACCTTGAAATGCATAATGTATTATTAGCACTTGTTTTACTTTATAAGTATCTCCCACCCCTTTTAAACTCGTTATCACACGCCTTCAGCCTTCAGCGGTCTCTATTGTTAACAGGTCTCTCTGCGATCACTTCTTCATCTCCACTCTCCTGTACATCCTTCTGCCTGCCCCAAATCCCCTGAGGAAAAAGCTACACTCCACCTCTCCTACAAACGCCATCTCAAGTCATGTTCCCTTGGCCTACATCCTGTGATGACCTCTGGCAAACTTCTCCACAGCCCTCTCTGGTGCCCTTATTCCCCCTCATATCTTGAATGGCCTTCCAGTCCAACCACTCCCCTGCTTTCTCAGCCACCTCCAAGAATCTCAAACCTGCAGGCTGGAAGCTCAAATGCACTCAGTGATTGATTGGACTGGCATAACTCCTGCAGTGATCCTCGCTCCCCTCTTATTCACCATGTGAGCCAGCCTTGGCTCAGTGGTTGTGGGGTCAAGCCCCATTCCAGAGTCTTGAGCACAAAATCTAGGCTGACACTCCAGTGCATTACTGAAAGAGCACTACACTGTCGGAGGTGCCATCTTTCAGATGAGACATTAAACCAAAACCCTGTCTGCGTTCCCAGGTGGGCATAAAAGATCTCATGGCACTATTCGAAGAAGAGCAGAGAAGTTCTCCCCAGTGTCTTGGTGAATATTTATCTCACAACACCTAAAAACAAATGATCATTCATTATCACATTGCTGTTTGTGGGACCTTGCTGTGCACAAATTGGCTGCTGCATTTCCTACGTTACAACAGTGACTACACTTCAAAAAGTACTTCATTGGCTGTAAAGCACTTTGGGATGTCCTGAGGTTGTGAAAGGCACAATATAAATGCAAGTTCTTTGTTTACACATTACCCAGAATTGGCTACAATACTCCCGCTGAGGCCTAACCAGTGATTTGTAAAAGTTTAGTATGACTTCCTTGTTTTTGTATTCAATGCCGCTATTTACAAAACCAAGTATCCCAAATGCTTTCTTAACCGCCTTATCAACTTGCCCTGCCACCTTCAAAGATTTGTGAATATGCTTCCCCAGGTTCCTCTGCTCTTGCACCCCCCTCAAAATGGTACCATTTAGATTATACTGCCTCTCCGTGTTCCTCCCAAAGTGCATCACTTCACACTTATCCTCATTAAATTGCATCTGCCATCTCTCCGCCCATTTCACCAGTCCTCCTGAAGTCTGCTACTATCCTGCTCACTATTTACTACATTGCCAAGTTTTGTATCATCAGCAAACTTCAAAATTGTACTCCCTATACCCAAGTCCAGGTCATTTATATATAACAAGAAAAGCAATGGTCCTAATACTGATCCCTGGGGGACCCCACTGCACACTTCTCTCCAGTCAGAAAAACATCCGTTCACCACTACTCTCTGCCTCCTATCCCTTAGCCAATTACGTACTCAAGTTACACCGTCTCTTTATTTCCATGTGTTTCTATTTCCCGAATAAGTCTATTACGTGGTACTTTATCAAATAACTTTTGAAAGTCCATATATACATCTACTGCATTACATTCATCAACCTTCTCTGTTACTTCATCAAAGAACACAATTAGGTTAGTCAGACATGATTTGCCTTTAACAAATCTGTGCTGGCTGACCATTATTAACCCATGGTTCTCCAAGTGAGAATTAATTTTGTCCTTGACAATGGTCCTTAGTAGTTTTCTGACCACTGATGTTAGACTGACTCAGGTTTATAGTCACCAGGTTTATCTCTCTCCCATTTTTTTGAACAGGGTTGTAACATTTGTAATCCTCCAGTCCTCTGGCACCGTCCCCATATCCAAGGAGGATATGTCATCATAGACCTCCACGCCTCCAACGACCCCACCCCCACACTCCCGCCACTGGTCGTCCGACACATCTGTCCTCACACCGCACAGTCTTTTCTCGCCAATCAGAAAGCGAATAGACTCTACATTACCCGATTGGATAATTCTTGACTGTCAAGTCACACAGCCTTTCTTCCCCCATGTCTGATATTTTTATAACAAGTAAACAAAAGTGTTCAAAGCAAATAAAAAAGACGCAATTCTTTTTAATGCCGCTATGATTTTCTCTTGGGTTGCTCGCAGCAATGTCCTGGAGATTAATATTTAATTCCTGGAAACTCCAGGCCAATCCTGAAGGGTTGGCAACCCTAAGGGGAGGGGAAGCTGAGGTGTTTGTCACCTTTTCAGATTTGCACAAGTGAGCTGGGGACCAGTGCATGGATTGCAAGGGAACGGGAAGCAGAAGTTCAGGGCTGGCATTGGATGGGAATGGGAAAAAGCAGGACCTTGGGATGCGGCACTGACTGTTTTATTAATAATACTTTTGCAGTCTGTGTTTATTGCTAATTATTATTATTAATGAGCTGTAATTTTGGTTGCATTTATTATATATTATCATTGCTACTGTGTTCTGACCGTTTTAAATTATTATCTATATTAATATTATTGGCATTTTTCAGGTTTATTTGAATTATTATTGGTGTGGATTGCTTGTATTATAATTTATTATTATTAATATTTCTGTCATTCAGGAGGGGCAAAGTCCAGAACCGACCAGATGGCCCACAGTGGTCTTTCTCTAGTCCAGTACATTCCTATGACCTTGGGTGAGTCTGCTTGAGTTGAGAGACCAGGAGGAGTAAAGGGCTGGAAGCCAGGAGGCAGTGAGGTTGGGGCGGTAGCCAGAAGGCAGCAAGATCACTGATGAATTAAATAAATCAATAAATAAAGTCAGGAGTTAATGCAAGTTATAGTTTTCCTTCTGTGGACAATTAATTTCAAAACAAACTGAAAAAACTCACTGGAGAAATAAAAGGACATTGTAGTTTATTCAGTGCAATCACATGACCTGTCCCAAACAATCTCCATTGCACCAATTATCAAGAATGTCCTCAAAGACCCCCCCACCCCCACCCCCACCACCACCACCAAGCAGAGCCTATGTTAATGAGCTAAATGATGCCTGCAAGTAAACTTAAGACTTCTGCTCCTGAGCTAAGCACTGGTTCCACTTTACTGCAGTGTGTTTCTTTCTGCAGTGAAAATTCAGGTTTTTCCTTCTTTCCTTCCTGTAAACAGTTCAAACAATGGTTTGAACCTGAGAAATACCATCAGGGAATTAGGGGTTACGGGGAGCGGGCAGGAAATTGGACATGAATTTAGATTTGAGGTTAGGATCAGATCAGCCATGATCTTATTGAATGGCGGAGCAGGCTCGAGGGGCCGATTGGCCTACTCCTGCTCCTATTTCTTATGTTCTTATGTTCTTATCAGGACAGTCCACTGCAATATTGAGAAACAACATAACCATCAAATTATTGCTGCAAAATTATTTGACCAATTTGATTGTTCACTTTTTTAATACTTGCTGTTTCTGGAATGTTTTCATTGCTCAGATTTATTCTAGTTTCTCATTGCTGATTGGCAGCTTTTGCTACACACCTAGAGAACAGAACTGCTGTTGATTGGTTCACATTTCATCAATCAGATATTTGAGCCAATCAGCATGATTTCCAGCATTTGCAGTATTTTGCTTTTGATTAACTTAATAGTTAATGGTTATTTGAGCCAATTATAATTTTTTGTCCTGCAGGCATGTTGCTTTTGAGCGGTCTTTGAGCAGTGTGTCGTTAATGATGCACATTAGACACACGACTTTTCATTATATTGTTAGATTCTGTCGAGATAAGAATATCGTAAGCAAATGTGTTCAGTTCCCTCAACTTGTCATTTCATTCTTTATGGTTAACTATTTTTAATTAAAATGACATTTCTTACAACAAAGCACAAAGAATGCCACAATATCACATGTTCAACATTAATAACCAAGATGTGGAGATGCCGGTGATGGACTGGGGTTGACAATTGTAAACAATTTTACAACACCAAGTTATAGTCCAGCAATTTTATTTTAAATTCACAAGCTTTCGGAGACTTCCTCCTTCCTCAGGTAAATGTTTGTAAACATTTACCTGAGGAAGGAGGAAGTCTCCGAAAGCTTGTGAATTTAAAATAAAATTGCTGGACTATAACTTGGTGTTGTAAAATTGTTTACAATTAATAACCAACATTAACATTTCAATTAACCATTTGTTCTGTATTATATATTATGTTTTATATATATGATGTTTTACTACATTAAAGGCACTATATAAATGCAAGTTGTGGTTGCTGTTAACAAATGTTTATAAAATCTTAACTTTTCAATGGTAACTTGACTGCAGTTCTACTCTCCGTCCCCAGCTCAGTTCCCTTAACCCTGCAAACCACAAAAACCTTAATCTGTTCCACTATTGTAACTCCTGTTTGTCAAGATTCTCAACAAATGTACATTCCCTTGAGGAATAAAAACTCCATGGGAAAAATGATCCAACCGTGGCAAACTAAAGAAGTTAAGGATAGTATTAGATCAAAAGAAGAGGCTTACAATGTTGCCAAAAAGAGTAATAAGCCTGAGGATTGGGAGGGTTTTAGAAATCAGCAAAAGATGACCAAGAAATTGATAGAGGGATAAAAATGAATATGAGAACTAGCAAGAAATATAAAAACAGATTGTAAGAGCTTCTACAAGTAAGTAAAAAGGAAGAGATTAGCGAAAGTAAACGTGGGTCCCTTAGGGGCTGAAACAGGAGAAATTATAATGGGGAATAAGGAAATGGCAGAGATGTTAAACAAATATTTTGTATCTGTCTTCACAGTAGAAGACACAAAAAACCTACTGAAAATAATGGAGAACCAAGGGTCTAATGAGAGTGAGGAACTTAAAGTAATTAAGATTAGTAAAGAAAAAATATTGGAGAAATTAATGGGACTAAAAGCTGACAAACCTCCTAGGGTTCTAAAAGAGGTGGCTGCAGAGATAGTGGATGCATTGGTTTTGATCTTCCAGAATTCCCTAGATTTTAGAATGGTCCCTGTGGATTGGAAGGTAGCAAATGTAACCCCACTATTCAAGAAAGGAGGGAGAGAGTGAAGAGGGAACTATAGGCCAGTTAGCCTGACATCAGTAGAAGGGAAAATGCTAGAATCTATTCTTAAGGATGTAGTAACAGGGCACTTAGAAAATCATAATGTGATTAGACAGAGTTAATATGGTTTTATGAAAGGGAAATCGTGTTTGACAAATCTATTCGAATTTTTTGAGGATGTAACTAGCAGAGTAGATAAAGGGGAACCAATGGATGTAGTATTTTTGGATTTTCAAAAGGCATTCGATAAGAGGCCAACCTCCTGGTTGTTACACAAGATAAGGACTCATGGGATTGGAGTAAATGGATTGAGGATTGGTTAACGGACAGAAAACAGAGAGCAGGAATAAACGGGTCATTTTCGGGTCGGCAGGCTGTAACTAGTGGGGTGCCGCAAGGATCAATGCTTGGGCCTCAGCTATTTACAGTCTATATCAATGACTTAGATGAGGGGACCAAGTGTAAAGTATCCAAGTTTGCTGACGATACAAAGCTGGGTGGGAAAGTAAGCTGTGAGGAGGACGCAAAGAGGCTGTAAAGGGCTATAGACAGGTTAAGTGAGTGGGTGAGAAGGTGGCAGATGGATATAATGTGGGGAAATGTGAAATTATCCACTTTGGTAGGAAGAATAGAAAAGCAGAATATTTTTTTAAAAGGTGAGAGACTAAGAAATGTTGGTAGTCAGAGGGATTTGGGTGTACCTGAATCATAGAAAGTTAACATGCAGTACAGCAAGCAATTAGGAAGGCAAATGGTATGTTAACCTTTATTGCTAGGGGGTTGGAGTATAAGAGTAAGGAGGTCTTGTTGCAATTATATAGGGCTCTGGTGAGACCACACCTGGAGTACTGCATTCAGTTTTGGGCTCCTTACCTAAGGAAGGATATATTTGCCTTAGAGGGGGTACAACAAAGGTTCACTAGATTGATTCCTGGGGTGTGAGGATTCTCCTATGAGGCGGAATTGAGTAGATTGGGCTTATATTCTCTGGAATTTATAAGAATGAGAGGTAATCTCATTGAAACATATAAGATTCTGAGAGGGCTTGACAGGGTAGATGCTGAGAGGCTGTTTCCCCTGGCTGGAGAGTCTAGAACTAGGGGTCATAGTCTCAAGATAAGGGGTCAGCCATTTAGGACTGAGATGAGGAAAAATTTCTTCACTCAGAGAGTTGTGAATCTTTGGCATTCTCTAACCCGGAGGGCTGTGGATGCTCAGTCGTTGAGTATATTCAAGACTGAGATTGATGGATATTTCGACACTAAAGGAATCGAGGGATATTGGGATAGGGCAGGAAAGTGGAGTTGAGGTAGAAGATCAGCCATGTTATTGAATGGTGGAACAGGCTCAAGGGGCCGTATCGCCTACTCCTGCTCCTATTTCTTATGTTCTTATTTTCTTATTAAGCCAGCCCCGTGTATCCAACAGGGACTTCCCATATATGTATATCCTTTCTAACTTGTCTTTTCCCCCTGCATCTTCCACACTCCAACAGTTACCATTTTCCACAAATCTGTCCCACAGACATGAACATCAACTTCAATCTCACACATATGCACACAATCTGCCCCGTGTTATAATTGGATAGCCATGTGGTGCTGGATAGAATACAAGAGCCTGGTCTTTAGTTGTTTCCAAACTTTTATTCACGTAGATTCCCCTTACACAAAAACCACACCCCAGCTAAGCTCTCCTATAAAAAGGACTCAAGTCCCCAATTGATACCCACCACCTGAATACAATTAACACCAATTGACATAAATCATACAATTAACACCCTGTACCAACATAATTCCTGGTCTTTTACTTCCATGTTAAGCCATTTTCCATGACTCTAATCACCATCATCAACCATAACAAGAACTTGCATTTATATGCAGAAAATGTAGAAAATGTCCAAAAGCACTTCACAGAGGAGGAACTGATGACGAGTAGTAGCAGGAGAGTTAGAAGAGATGAACAAAAGCCTAGTTGAACAGATAGGTTTTGAGGAGGTTTTTAAAGGTTGCGATAGAAGTAGCAAAGGAGTGCCGTTTAGGGTTAGCATAAATATAGCATTCAGATCAATTTTAGTGTTCAATTTATGTACCGCATTGAAGATCCAGGTTGTTGCCCATTCTTTGCCTTATTATTAATCTTACGTGTGGGTATTGATTAAACTAATGCTTCCACAGATTGTGCTTCTACCTGAGTTAATCGTGGTTCCAAACCCACAACCTCTGCCACCAAGAAGGACAAGGGCAGTAGGTGCATGGGAACACCATCACCTCCAAGTTCCAAGTCTCACACCATTCCAATTTGGGCATATATTTGTGTTCCTTAATGGTCACTAGGTCAAATTCCTAGAATTCCCTACCTAACAGCACTGTTGGAGAATCTTCACCACATGCAGTGCTGCGGTTCAAGAAGAAGGCTCACCTTCTCAAGGGCAACTAGGGATGGGCAATAAATGCTAGCATTGCTAGCAACATCCATAGATCTCCAACCTCATGGATTATCCTCTCTGTTCTGGATTATGTCTGGGTGTCTCATCTATCAATAAATCCTTGCTAACTTATAATGGCAGAAAACTATATTTGTCATTTATGCACCCAATCTGATATGGGCTGCACTCATGCATATTTGATGAGTAAGCATCAGTTTAATCTCTGGGGGAAACTAGTACACGTTCACATTTGTCAACTTAAAAAATAACTCCCTCCAGCTTATTGTTAAAGTGCTCCAACCTATTTACTTACGAAAATGCTGCTGCCACCCAAAAATCCCTAATCCTCCAGTTAAAACTAGTAAAGAAATCTTTCAGTGGGGACAACAGTATAATCTCACAAATATAGTCAATTTTACAATGGACAATAACTCTGAGACACACAAACTCCTTTCTATGTTTATAATGGGATGTGCCGTCACCATTCTAAATCCAGGGCCCCAGCGGGTGGTCCTCCGGGAGCGTGGAAAACGCAGACGGCTAAATGAGTGCGCCCCCCGCGCGATCGCGGGATAATTGATTCCATTAAGCCGTGGTTACGGGTTCTCCGCTCCCCAGCTGCGCGCCGGCAGGCTGCGCATGCGCACTAACGGTATCGCGATGGAGGAGCTCCATTTAAAGGGGCAGTCCCCCAAAGCCCCTCCTGCTTCAAGCAAGAGGCATCAGAGCATGGCGCACCCCAGGGGCAAGGCTGCGCCACGGTTCTCCGACTTCGCGCTGCAGCTGCTTCTGGAGGGTGTGAGGAGGAGGAGGGACACGCTGTTCCCAACGGACGGACGCAAGTGCCCTGGCTCCGTCACCAGGAAGGCATGGGCAGAGGTGGCGGCGGAGGTCAGCAGCAGGGCCAACACCACCAGGACATGGGAGCAGTGCCGAAAGCGATTCAATGACCTCACTAGGTCCGGCAAAGTGAGTACACTAACGCACCCTCCCACAACCCGTATCCAACATCACGCCAAACACATCACAACCCCTTCTGCACAGCCACCACAGCGCTGCCGCAGCAATCCTCACAGCCACTCACTCACCATCCTCGCCGTGCCCGCAAGTACCCACCGTCCCTGACCCCACCCGAACACTACCACACACCCCAATCCCCATGCAATGGGATGGGCATGTGGCACACGCATCCTCCCATCCATCTGCGCCACGCTCAACCCACCCACACCGATGCTTGATGCGTCTCACGATGCAATACGCACCCACTCACGCATCTGTGTTTTGCCTTGACAGGAGAAGAGATGCAAGAACAACCGAGAAAGGGCCCGCACCGGAGGGGGCCCGCCGCACGTGCTGGAACTTACGGATGCAGAGGTGGAGGCGCTCGACATCAGCGGAACGCAACATCGCCTCTCCGTGGCGGATGGCGAGTCTGGCGCTGCAGAAACGGCCGGTAAGGGAAAGATGCCACTCCACACTCATGATCGCGAGTGACTGTATCATCACCTGGCATCTGGCGCACCGCAACGTTTGTGCACATGCCTCATAGTGCCCTCTGTTCTCTTGCAGGGCCGTCTGCGAGCGCTGTGTGTGAGGAGGGCGATTCCTCAGAGGACATGCCGGTCTCTGAGGGTGCATCGTCACATCAGAGCCAACCATCCACCAGCGCAGAGACACGCACCTCGGTGGGTCCCCCTCGCCAACTAGTTGGGGTTGCACATGGTGATTCACCGCGCACGTGTGAGCATGAGCAGACCCTGGTGGCAGGGGCAGCCGCGGGGGGTCCGCGTCGGTGGGAGCACTCATCTCCAGGCTCTGCTCAGCCGGACCCAGATGCTGAACCCAGGGGGCCACCAGTCAAAAGGAGAGTCGTCGAGGGGAACCAGCACATTGCCGAGGTACTGGAGGAGGTGCCACGCGCATTGTCCACGATCGCGCAGGTGATGGAGGAGTCCAACTCCTGCATGAGGGCATTGGTGGTGCAGGTACAGGAGGGTACCGGCGACACAGTGTCGCGGGTAGGTGCGGGAACGTCTGCGGTGGAGGACAGGCTGGCCTCCCTCGAGCGTCACGCACAGCTCCACATCGAGTCCTTGCAGGCCCTGACAACGTCTGTACGGATTCAGGGTGAGCAACATTCCGCCACCATAAACAGGCTGACGGATACACTAGGGGTGGCCTTGCAAGGCCTCACACATGCCATCCAAACTGTCGTCCAGCAGGGTGGAAGGGGTGATGTGGGCCGAGGCCACGAGAGGGATGATGGTGAACGGGGACATGGAAGCGGGGACGCTACTCAAGGTGCCCCCATGTCCCACCCGTTGCCCCCCTCTCAACCAGTACCCACAATGGTGCCTCCTCTCCGGGTGGCCGAGTCTGCCCCTGCCCCGGTGCAGGAGGAGCAGTCTGTGGAGGTGCCCTCACGGGCACCGAAACCCAGGGGCCGTCGGCCCAAAGCATCTACCCAGTCAGGGCAAGAACAGGAGCAACCTGCCACTACCTCTGCTGGAGCCACAGGGGTAGCACCACGTAGGGGTTCCCGTAAACGAAAGCCAAGGGCGTTATAGCCACAAAGGGAATGCACCAGGGTGTCTGTTCATTTATACACATTTTGTTTATAGTCGTTCACCATGTACATATTAAACACTATCGTTCTCACCACTCCTGCCACCTCTCGTCCATTCTTCCGCGGCTTGTGCAGTAGTTGCGTTCCGTGGAGGCCATCATGACGGCGAACACCTGCTGCCACCCATTGGGCACACTGCTGTGGGTGCAGGATTACTGGCAGCACTCTTCTGTGGAGGGTGCTGGTATGGCCCCTCGTATGTGCAGGTGATGAGATGTGAACGCCTCAGACTGTCTGATTCTAGGAGAACCGTTGACGTATGAGTGCCTCCCTGGCCTGGCGAGCATCCCGGTGAGCCGGTGTTCGGCGCATGGGTCGTACATCATCCTCTCACGCGGCCTCCTCCTCCTCCTCCTCCTCCTCCCCCTCCTCCTCCACCTCCTCCTCCACCTCCTCCTCCTCGTCCTCATCGCCGTCCTCAATGTGGGTGGCGGGTGTGGATGGGGCCTCCTCCAGCGGCACCCCTCCCTGTTGGGCCATGTTGTGCAGGGCACAGCAGACAACTATGATTCGTCCCACTCTGAATGGCGTGTATTGCAGCGCTCCCCCAGAACGATCGAGGTACCTGAAGCGCATCTTGAGCAGCTCTATGGTCTGCTCAATTGTAGACCTGGTAGCAATGTGGCTGTCATTGTATCGACGCTGCGGCTCGGTGATGGGGTTCCTTAGAGGTGTCATGAGCCACGTGTGCAGTGGATACCCCTTGTCGCCGAGGAGCCAGCCGTTGCCGGTGTTGGGTGCGTGGAAGAGGGGCGGGACGGTGGAGTCCCTGAGGACGAAAGCATCGTGGCAGCTGCCGGGGTATCTGGCGCACACGTGTAGGAATCTCTGGCAGTGGTCACAGATGAGCTGGGCGTTCATGGAGTGATACCCCTTCCTGTTGATGAACAGCCCTGGCTCATGCGGAGGTGCCCGTATTGCGATGTGGGTGCAGTCGATTACACCCTGCACCCGTGGGAAGCCAGCCATGGCATGGAATCCAACCGCCCTCTCCATCTGGCTGCGCTCGTCCATGGCGAAGTTGATGTAGTACGAGGCCCGGTGGAACAAACCATCGGTGACCTACCTTATGCACTTGTGTGCAGAGGACTGGCAGACCCCGGTGATGTCCCCGGTGGCACCCTGGAAGGATCCGGATGCGAAGAAGTTGAGGGCAGTGGTGACTTTGACGGCGACGGGTAGGAAGATGCTGCTTGGTCCATCCGGGAGCAGCTCGTCGTTAAGGAGGCTGCAGATGTCGGCGACTACCTGGCGATTGACTCTGAGCCTCCATATGCACTGCTCCTCGGAGAGGTCCATGAAGCTGAGCCTCGGTCTGTAGACCCTGTTGGGAGGGTAGTGCCTCCTGCGACGCAGCTCTCTCTGCTGTGCAGGTGGGTGTGCCGCAGCACCGTGTTGGGGGGCTCCACGTCGATGAGGCGGACAGCGTGGACTGCGAGGCTGCTGGGGCTGGTGATGCTGTTCGTCCTCCGAGGATGTCGAAGCGGCCCCCATCTGGCAGGTGTTGGTCTGAGGGGTTGTGCACGGTAGGTAGGTGTTTCCTCGCACTGGGGCTGCGGTTCCACTGGCTTGGAGGGGGGTGGTGGAGGGCAGGCGTTGCCCTATGTGACGGAGTGGCCTCCTGCGTTGGTGAGGGGGTCTCCCCCCCACTGTGGAGTGCACCTTGGCAGCTGCCACCGGCTGCTGGCTGCAACACGTCCGTTTGGAGTGAGACTGTTTCCCCCAGTATGTGAAACAGTCTGAGTTGAAGGTAAAATCCCACACTTCCTAATAAGACAGCTGAATCAGGTCATTTAATGACCTGAACAAGCAAAGTAAATACACTCAAGTGGCATCCCGCTGGCTTTAATTGCCTGCAGGATTCCCACCAGCGGGGGCTGCGCACGCAGCCCCGCACGTCAGCGCGGAACCCGGAAGTGGCCGGGATCGCGGCGCGATCCGGTCACGCACCTGGAGATCGGGATTTTCGAGGCCCCCCCGCCGAGAACGCACACAAAACCCAGTGCTAAAATCGGGCCCCAGGTTTATTTTTTGGAGCCCCATATTATACTTTATGTGCAGATTTCTGCAATATTCAGGAAAATTGTGACCCACCCCTCCCCATATGTTATTTTACCTTTCCAGATACAACAACAACAATTTGCATTTATATAGCACTGTTAGCATAGTAAAAATGTCCCAAGGCGCTTCACAAGAGTGTTATCAGACAAAATTTGACACCGAGTCACATACAAAGATATTAGGACAGGTGACCAAAAGCTTGGTCAAAGAGATAGGTTTTAAGGAGCGACTTAAAGGAGGAGAAAGAGGTTGCGAGGTGGAGAGGTTTAGGGAGGGAATTCCAGGACTTAGGGTCTAGGCAGCTGAAGGCACGGCCGCCAATGGTGAAGCGATGAAAATCGGGGATGCACAAGAGGCCAGAATTGGAGGAGCGCAGAGATCTCAGAGTGTTGTAGGGCTGGAGGAGGTTACAGAGATAGGGAGGGGCGAGGCCATGCAGGCATTTGAACACAAGGATGAGAATTTTAAATTCGAGGCATTGTCGGACCTGGAGCCAATGTAGGACTGCGAGCACAGGTGAATGGGACTTGGTGCGAGTTAGGATACATAGCACCTCTCCTAATCTGCCCAACTTGGATGGTGTCTGTTGAGGATGAGCATCACAAACTTAACCCAATTTGTTTATTGCTTTGAATTTATTTATTAGGGTCGGTAGTGTAGTGGTTATGGTGCAAACCAGAGGTTGAAATTCGAACGCCCCCCATGGCAAGTTGTAAAATCAAATCTGATCAAATCTGGTGCAGTCCCCACCCTTATCTCAGGCGGCCGCCTATATCAGGCAAATTTGCCATTTTCACTGAAGTCAATTATGAAGGTGCCGCTTATAACACATTAAGCGGCTGGCTATTTCTGGCAGTTCAATAAGCTTTTCCCACTTTGTTATTATCATAACGGGCCGGATTTTCCTGTGACGCCTTTCATTAGACTTGCACTTGCCCATAGACTTTCTATGAGCTTTTGCACAGCAAATTCCTGTAAATTAGAGAGTCAAACAGAGTGGCACCTCTACAAGGCATCGGGGCCCTGTGCGAACAGGCAAGCAACTGTGTATCTACTTAATCAATCAGATTGAAGCATCGTTAATGAGCAGCGCAGACTGAACCAGGAAGTGTAAGTTAGAACAGTGAATTCAATGTCATATCAGGTACAGCAAGTGAAATAAAGAGAGAGAAAGAAATATTGGATTAAGATATAAAGTTAAAGGAGACAGAAAGAAAAAGTAAGAAAAATATTTTTAATTTAATTTTTTTTAAATGTCCAACAATAATTAAAAGCTGAAGGAATGAGACTCCACACTTGTAAAAGTTAATTTTCAGTGCCAGAGAAGTTGTTTAGCAGTAATTAAGACTTAGAATGGTACTTAGACTTGAAATGCTTGACGTAACTTTTTTTGGCGAGTTTAGTTTGTATCGCACACTTGGAGTACTGTGAGCAGTTCTGGTCTCCATATTATGAAAAAGGATATAGAGGCACTGGAGAAGGTGCAAATAAGATTTACAAGGATGATACCAGAACTGAGAGGTTACACCTATCAGGAAAGATTGAACAGGCTGAGGCTCTTTTCTCTAGAAAAGAGAAGGCTGAGGGCTGACCTGATAGAGGTCATTAAGATAATGAAAGGGTTTGATAGGGTAGACATAGAGAAGATGTTTCCATTGCGGGGGAGTCCAGAACTAGGGGCCATAAATATAATATAGTCACTAATAAATCCAATCGGGAATTCAGGAGAAACTTCTTTACCCAGAGAGTGGTTAGAATGTGGAACTCGCTACCACAAGGAGCAGTTGAGGTAAATAGCATAGATGCATTTAAGGGGAAGCTAGATTAACACATGAGGGAGAAAGGAATAGAAGAATATGCTGATAGGGTTAGATGAAGTAGAGAGGGAGAACGCTCATGTGGAGCATAAACCCCAGCATAGACCTGCTGAATGGCCTGTTTCTGTGCTGTACATTCTTTGTAATTCTATCTAATGCCCAAATATGGGAACTTCACGCCATTCAAAACATTTGAACGGGGAGCCAGACAGCGAGATGCCGTTTTCACGCAGCTTTTGGAGGAGCAGGGCATCTGGTACAGCAACTTCCAGATTTCCGCGTTTAACTGTGCATGTGTGGTCGCTGGAAGTTACTGCCCGATTTGCACATGAACAACAAACAGTGAGCGCTGTTAGCCTCAACATTATTTTTACAGCAAAATCCGGCCTATTGTGTTTGTATTTAAATCGCTCCTTGGATCATTCTGTGCCTTTTTTCCGGGTCTCAACGGGTTTTGTTAAGTTAGATTTGGTGGTCGTCAGGGTTGTAGATTTCTCTCATCAGCCAGTAGATGTTGGAGGGAGCCGTCCCCACCCCCCCCAGTCCCCCCGTTGTTGGAGATGAGCAGGGTGATCAGTTCTGGAGGGATGGGTCAAACACAGGGTAGTGCACATTCAATTTGGAGAGCAGGTAAGAAGATTAAACAAACAGGCGTGGAGTAATACCTGGCTATGAGAGCGAGTGTGTGAATCCCGGTCACTGCTCTCAGTCCTTGTTATCGAGGACAGTCTTAGTCCCTGTAAAAGACATTAGACCGTCCAACGCTTAACAGCAAAGCGCCCGTTATAAACAGTGGGGACTGCAATCAGTGAGTTAGCATTAGAAAAAATGGCAACAAAAGCTACCAAAACACAGCTGGTTCAATAACGTTCTCGAAGCAAAGGGAACCCACCCCTCCTACCCAGTCCCGCCTCCACGCGACTCTAGTCCACACTATCGCTTACTGCTCACGTTGTTCCTCCAAGCTTTCCACCGATCTTCTGCCGAAGTAATGGTGGGAGATCGAGCGAAGCCCGTAGGAATTCTCCTCTGGTGTGGTTGATCCTTATTGATCTTTGAAATGGCCTAGCAGGCCATTCAGTTGCAAGTCAGTAATGGGCCGCAGACGCAAACTTGCCTGTGTCACCCACGTCCCAAGAAGGTCTGCAAATGGGAGTCCAGCAGCCCGAGTACTTTCTTCAGTCTTACCCCAGTCCTGTAACAATAAATAACTTCTGCATAATTTCTGAAGAGTTTAAACAGTGCAGTCCTTGTATAAATCCTTCTATACGAAGATTGCTTTTTTAATCTCTACAAAAGACTGATTCTGCTGTTATGTTAAATTAGTGCCAAGTAGACAGACTGTTTACATCAGTTTTCCACAAAGCCCCTTAAAGATTTTGTTTTACTGGATCTCGCAATGTTGCCTTGAAGACAATCTCCCTGCCAAAATTTTTTGGGTAAATACAGATAAGTTACTGTATTATTTATTTTAATTAGGGTTCTGGGTACACGTGCAGCCACTTGAGTTTAACGGACCATTAAATGATCAGCCAGTTCCAAGTGGCCTCAATTACAAACAGACGAACATACAAAAATGACAAGCATGAAAAGACCAGCTGGTCCATCAAGCCTGCCCCACAATCATGATGCCTGGAGCATCACAACTAGACACTTCCTACCCCGTCCCCGTTCCCCCACCTCCCAGCCATGTAATCTCCTGAGAGAGGTAAAAAAACAGAAGGAAATAACGAGGGAACGAAAATGGCGGTCAGGCGATTGAAACCAGCCCAGGAGATCACATGGACCATGTGTACCTTAACTGTTAATCCATTTACCTTCTATATGATGCGATCTCTGCCCCAGTCAAGAAACAGTCCAGCTGCCTCTTGAAGGTGTACAGAGAGTCAGGACCCAACACACCAGCCGGCAACGCATTCCAGAGGCTCACTACTCTCTGGGGAGTGAAGAACCGCCTAACATCCAGTCTATCCCTACTCTTGCGTAGTTTAAACTCATGACCCTTGGTCCTCTCCAATCTGTCAAACTGAAACAATCTATCTTTCTCTTTTCTTTCAAACCCTCAGCCCACATCATCTACCTGTATTTTCCCCTTACACCCTCATGCCTCGTCAGTGCGAAGGTTCATCTGGTTTGCCCAATGCTTAAAGCATTTCTTCCGATGTGACATTAAACCGAGGCCTTGTCTGCCCTCTTGGATGGATGTAAAAGATCCCACAGCACTATCCGAAGAAGAATGAGGGAGTTCTCCCCGGTGTACTGGCCAATATTTATCCTGGTCTGCCATGGTTTGAGGACATTCCTCATCATCTTCCATGATGAGGCCTCTTTGAGCAGTGAATTTGTACGGCACACAGTTAATGACACTAATTCTGGAGAACCCTCCCCCCCCAAGTCCCCTTCCTCCTCTCACCCTGATTAATCCAAATGTCAGAAGAGCTACTTCAGAATTCAAATCTTGCCTTTGCATGAGCCTCATCATAATTGTGTTCCACTGGTGCACGTGAGTGCCACAAAGTTATCGATTGCCACGGTTTCCCAGGTAACCAAGGTTTCCCAGATGCCAGTTTTCCGTCCTCTTTTAACATCGAGAACTCTTCAAATGAAGATGTTCGCTGGGAATGTCCCAGGGGCTTCTCCCACTCCGCCAGCGTAACTTTGGCCAAAGCTACAGCGACGGAGCGGGAGAAGCCAGGAGGAAATTCCGGACATTTATGTGGGCGACAAGGACAGTCAGTACTAGCCTGCATTGTTCTGTGCTTGCTGTTATGTACCAGCTGGACACTGATGGAGTAAAATCCTTTTCTATCCAAATATGGCACAAGAACACAAATGGTTCATGGTGAAATAAGTTATCTGTGACTTCAAAAAAGACTTGCATTTATATAGCACCTTTCACGACCCCAAAGCGCTTTACAGCCAATGAAGTACTTTTGAAGTGTAGTCACTGTTGTAAAGTAGTAAACGTGGCAGCCAATTTGCGCACAGCAAGATCCCACAAACAGCAATGAGATAATGATTTAATGATGATGGTTGAGGGATAAATATTGGCCCAGGAGGACTCCCCTGCTCTTCTTCGAAATAGTGCCTTAGGAACTTTTAAGTCTCATCCGAAAGACTTCAATGATATATCTGTGCAGAAAATTGGCTGACACCAGTAGATGATTGGAATGTGTTCTGTTACATAGATATTCAGCACCGTAGTAAATTTCAATGCTACTAGTAGTGCAATATAGAGAGTGCGTCTGCATGACTTTTGCAGAAGACAGCTACAGTCTCCCTTATTTGTAGTTTCTGAAGGTCATGGTCCTCTGTGAATCCCAGGTAACTTTGTCTGGGCCAGTACACCCACTGTATAGAGTACCAATGAGAACTGGACATATACCTTTAATAGCGTCTTGCCATATGAACCACCCCTGGCTGATCTCCCTAATCCTCTTCCGCCAAATGATGTTCTATCCCTTTGACATCCAAAATGAAAACAAGCTGTTACCACAGTAGCTCAGTTGCTGCTCTGCTAAAGAACAAATTGGCAATTATATAAAGAAAGAAGAAAGAAAGAACTTGCATTTATATAGCCCCCTTTCACTTCTGGACACCCCAAAGCACTTCACGGCCAATGTATTGCAAAGTGCAGTTACTGTTGTTAACAAAGCAGCAGTCAATTTGCACACAGCAAGGTCCCACAAACAGCAAATGAGATAAATGACCAGTTAATCTGTTTTGGTGGTGTTAATTGAAGTACAAATATTGGTCATGCCATCAAGAGAACTCCCCACTCTTCGAACAGTGCCATGGGATTCTTTGCGTCTACTTGAAAAAGGAGACGAGGGCCTTGGTTTAGTGCCTCATCAAAATGACGACACCTCCAACAATGCAGCACTCCCTCAATACTGTATTGAAGTGTCAACTTAGGTTATGTGCTGAAGTCCGGAAGCCATCAGTAAAACAACACTTACTGCAGCCATTTCTGCCGTACTAATTTTAAATGTGCCTTCTAAATACACAGCCTCTGCAAAGTGTGACATACCTTTTAAGTGCTAATTACCACAGATTCACCGAGCTGAACTATGCTTATGCACAGAATCTCTGGTAGTCCGATGCGCATCAGCAACCTGGATGGAAAAATTTTGGTAGCATTGATGACATTATGGAGTGTCAGCCGTGGCTCAGTGTCGCACTCTCACCTCTGTCTCTGAAGGCTGTGGGTTCAAGTCCCACATCAGAGAATTGAGCACAAAATCTTCACCTCAGTGCAGTACTGAAGGAGTGCTGCACTGTCGGAGGTGCCATCTTTTGGCTGAGACATTAAACCGAGGCCCCATCTGCCCTCTCAGGTGGATCTAAGAGATCACATTTGTACTATTGGAAGAAGAGCAGGGGAGTTCGCCCCAGTGTCCTGACCAATATTTATCCCTCAACCAACATCACTAAAACAGATTATCTGGTCATTATCACATTGCTGTTTGTGGGACCACTCTCTGCTCAAATTGGCTGCCACATTTCCTACATTATAACAGTGACTACGCTTCAAAAGTACTTCATTGGCTGTACAATGCTTTGGGACGTCCTGAGGTTGTGTAAGGCGCTATATAAATTCAAGCCTTTCTTTTAAAAGTGGTAAAAATCAATGATATACTACATAAAGCAGAAGGTGGGGGGGGTTAGAAAAAATGTTTCCACTCACAGGGTAATTAGGATGTGGAGAGCTTTATCACAAATGGCTACTGAAACCAATTTAACCCCGGCATTTAGAGGAAATTAGATAAACATTTGAAGTGGAAAAATAATGAAGGGTGTGGGGAAAGAGCGGGGAAATGAGATTATAACGGATAGCTCCAATGAGAGAGCTAACACAGGCATGGTGGGCTAAAATGGCCACCTCCTGTACTGAAATTTCTACAATTCCATGGTTCTACTGAAATCCCCCTATGTTAATGCAGAATTAGTGCTCTCCTGGCCGACCTCTCACCTTGCACCCTCTGTAAACTTGAGCTCATCCAAAACTCTGCTGCCCATATTCTAACTCACACCAAGTCCCGTTCACCCATCACCCCTGTGCACACTGACCTACATTGGCTCCCAGTCCAGCAATGCCTCAACTTTAAAATTCTCATCCTTGTTTTCAAATCCCTCCACGGCCTCACTTGTTGCAATCTCTGTAACCTCCTCCAGCCTTACAACCCTCAGAGATCTCTGCACTCCTCCAATTTTGGCCTTTTGCGCAACCCCCACTTCCTTCGCCCCACCATTGGTAGCTGTGCCTTCAGTCATCTAGGCCTTAGCTCTGGAATTCCCTCCCTAAACCTCTCCACCTGTCTACCTCTCTCTTCTCCTTTAAGATGCTGCTTAAAACCTAACTCTTTGACCAAGCTTTTTTCCACCTGTTCTAATATCGTCTTATGTGGCTCGGTGTCAAATTTTGTTTGATAAATCGCTCCTGTGAAGCGCCTCAGGATGTTCTACTACTTTAAAGGCGCTGTATAAATGCAAGTTGTTGTTGTTGCGATCAATGCAACAACTAAATGGATTTCTACCCCTGCGTGTACCAGCATCTAATCCATCACATTGGATGGATGAGTAATTGTTCAGGCATCATAACAAGGTAAGGAGTGAGAATGATCTTTGGCAGCCCTGACCTGGATGTAATAACCGCGACCTTCAATCCAGTGCAACTCACACTCCAATTAACCACGACGATGTCATCTCTTACTTACACTGCAGCTGAGTCAGTCCCTGTATGGAAAAAAATATTGTTGATTTGACTTTCTATCTCCCTATTGTTTGTTATGAGTATTTTTTCTGCACGATGTGAATCGGTTCACTTGAACCACAGTTTTGCTGTGCACACTGAGTCATACTGAGTGTTTTTGCTGATTCTGTTGTAATTGTTGTTGACTCCACTGTGCAGTAGATTTCCAAACAGCTCACCAGCTAAGTACAAAAGTAAAAAGATTTTGAAAGAGCGATGTACTAGAGTTTACAGCTGGTGATTTTAGCAGGCTCACGGGTAATGAGCTCGTACGACAATCCTCCAGCTACTATTTTAGTGGAAAATAAATGGTTGAAATGCCAGGCAGAGGAATGGCAGACAAATGCCATTGGCGGCCGTGCCTTCAGCTGCCTAGGCCCCAAGCTCTGTAATTCCCTCCCTAAATCTCTCTGTCTCTCCACCTCTCTCTCCTCCTTTAAGACGCTCCTTAAAACCTACCTCTTTGACCAAGCTTTTGGTCACCTGTCCTAATATCTCCTTCTTTGGCTCAGTGTCAATTATTTTTTTGTTTGATAACGCTCCTGTGAAGCGCCTTGGGATGTTTTACTACCTTAAAGGCACTATATAAATGCAAGTTGTTGTTGTTATTATAAGCATTATTCACTAATATGGTCAACAGTCATTTAAAGACTTATGTGTACGGCAGCATTATAAAGCACTGGCTTAATAGACACATATTGTTCCTTAGAACTCTGCTATGTGGAAGTACACAGGTGGTGACTTCTGTTTTATACATGCATTCAGTATATATTCCTAAACTACTATTAAAGCCTTAGTATAACAGAAACATTTGTTTAGAAGTGGTTAGAATAATGCCATTGTGCCGTGGATCTATTTAATGAGAAATGCAATAATTTCTTCACAAGCCTCTGAAATATCAAGTGATGTAGTTTAACACGTCATTACAAAGTTAAATACTGCAAATGCTGGAAATACTCCACTAAAAACACCACTGGAAACACTCCTCTGGAAACACTCCACTGGCAGGAGGGTTGGTAACCAAAGGACACAAGATTAAGATAATTGCCACATGGCCTGTGATTTTCTGCCCACTAAAATTAATGAGCTGCATACTCACAATGTCCCCAATGCCTTACTGGAGGCGCGGGAGCACGGGAAGGCAGAATTGACCCTATAATGTGCAGGAATGAACCTATCTGCCCAATTATCAAGTAGCAAGATCACTACTTGCATTTATGTAGTGCCTTCCCAAAACGGTTCATACTGCAGTAGTAAGAGAGATATTGAAAGCATGGTCAAAGAGATACAAAAAAAAACTTGCATTTATATAGCGTCTTTCACGACCTCAGAATGCCCCAAAGCGCTTACAGCCAATCAAGTACTTTTGAAGTGTAATCACTCTTATAATGTAGGAAATACGGCAACCAACTTGCGCACAGCATGCTCCCACAAACAGCAATAAGATAATGACCAGATTATCTGTTTCGAGGTGTTGGTTAAGGGATAAATATTGGCCAGGACACCAGGGAGAACTCCATTGCTCTTCTTCGAAATAGTGCCGTGGGATCTATTCCGCCTGACAGAACCTCGGTTTTTCGTCTCATCCAAAAGACAGTACCTCCGACAGTGCAGCACTCCCTCGGTACTGTATTGAGATGTCAGCCTAGATTTTGTGCTCAAGTCTCTGGAGTGGGACTTGAACCCACAACTTTCTGACTCGGAGGTGCGAGTGCTACCACTGGGCCAATGCTAAGGAAGCTGGTAAAGGTGGGACAGAAATCGTGAGGTGGAGAGGCTTACGAAGAAAGCACCTGCAAAATGACTGAATGCTTTGCCACCGATGGGGGAAGACGCTCAGCAGGCCAGAGCCAGGAGATATGGACGGAGATATAGGCCGGGAGAAGATTGCAGAGGCAGGTTGGACTAATGCAATAGAGGATTTCCAAACAAGGATGAGGATTTTGAACCCCAGGGAACAAATAGAGCCAAGGTACTGGCGTCAATCAAGCTCACAAGGGGAATCAGATTAGCCAACCAAACAAGCCGCATTAACTGTTGTACATATACACCTGTTTATACCATGTGCTACTTGTAATATTTTTTTGAAAAACAATCATTTAAAAGTGCCTTTGAAGTAATATGTGAAAATAAAGCAGGATCTTACTTCCGGGAAAGGGTTAGGGAGTCTGATTCCTGTTGACCTCATGCCATATAGTCCAGCACTGAGAAGGCCAAAGAGTGAAACTGTGTACCCCCACCCCTTAGACAGCAACTACCATTCGATGGTAACCGTGAGTAACATGAGCATTACAATCAGGAAACAGAGATCAGTTTTAAAAACAGTACCATCCTGCTTGAGTTTCACTGGGTCGAAGTTTGAAATCCGAAAATACAATTGATTACCAAAACCGTAATGGAAAGGAACAATGAGGTGATTTCTAAAAATCTAACTGGCTCCCCTCCAAAGAAAAAAAGTGCTGAAACTCGAGCGGTTTCAGAGTTTTGAAGGGAGATGGGAATTAGTCCAATTGCGGTCAAACAGACTGCAGAAATATGGAACAACAGCCTGAGACTGAAACAGCCACAGTGGTACTGCCAGCTGCAAGCACATTAATTATAACGTACCGCGGTATGTAGCAGCAAAGAGTGACCTTGATACTTGTTGAAGAGCAGAAGATAACTCTTAACAGGAAAAGTATGCTTTTTCCACTTCTACGCGGTATCTCCAAAAGGAGTGCCTTCGCGCATTTTTCTGCCGTCTTTCAAAGCAGTAAATTAGACCTAATTGTGGACGTTGCTTAATACCTACCAGGGAAGGCTAACTTCGGGGGCTTTAAATTACCAGTATATCTCTTTCTTCATGCCTGGGTCAGAGTGAAGCTTGCAGCATCACGTGAAGCAACTGTTTTCATAACAATAGATAATCTTCATCCCCACCCACCCCCCTCCCCGGCTCTCCAACGAGGGATGAAGTAATTTCTCTGACTCGCGAAGGTCTTCCAGAGATGTTGAAACGCATTAGTAATGTATAATGTCACTTTCAACTTATCTACAGCATAATTTCAACAAAGCGCTGTTTTGGAAACTTCTTATCTCCACTTCCCCCTTAATATATTTATGAAGAAATGTTAGTGCCGTTTTAAAAATTAAGTACTTTTTTTCTGCAGTTTGAAAATTAGGTACTTTTTTAAAACTGCTGATCTTGAGCCTTTGGAATTTTAAGCTCAAAAGCCAGCCTGCAGAATTCTTAAACCTAATATGTACATGTTTACTGTCAATAAAATATTATGAGCTGTGCCTAAGAATTTGCATATCTGCTTTTGACATTTAGTATTCGCAATCTCGTCCTCTGCTGAATTTTGCCTTTTTTTTACAACTTGCAGAAAGACTGTAGAATTTCAACCGGGTTATTCAAATTCAGCTAATCTGGCCCCAATGCACAAATTAACGTCAAATGTGTCACAACAACAACGAAAGTTAACTAGTTCACCATTGCTCAGTCGTTAGCACTCTCACCTGAGTCAGAAGGTCGTGGGTTCAAGTCCCACGACAGAGACTTGAGTACAAAATCTAGGCTGGCACTCCAGTGCAGCACTGAGGGAATGCTGCACTGTCTACCCTCTCAGGTAAAAGATCCCACTGCTCTATTTCGAATAAGAGCAGGGGAATTCTCCCAGGTATCCTGTAGCAATACTTAACCCTCAACCAACATCACTAAAAGCAGATTATCTGGTCATTATCACATTGCTGTTTGTGGGACCTTGCTGTGCGCAAATTGGTTGCTGCATTTCCCTGCTTTAGAATCATAGAAAATTTACGCCACAGGAGGCCATTTGGCCCATCATGTCTGCGCAGGCCGAAAATGAGCCACCCAGCCTAATCCCACTTTTCCGCACTTGGTCCGTAGCCTTGTAGGTCACGACACTTCAGTGCACATCCAGATACTTTTTTAATGAGTTGAGGGTTTCTGCCTCTACCACCCTTTCAGGCAGTGAGTTCCAGACCCCCACCACCCTCTGGGTGAAAAATGTTTTCCTCAGCTCCCCTCTAATCCTTCTACCAATTACTTTAAATCTATGCCCCCTGGTTATTGACCTCTCTGCTAAGGAAATAGGTCCTTCCTATCTAATCTAGGCCCCTCGTAATTTTATACACCTCAATTAAATCACCCCTCAGCCTCCTCTGTTCCAAGGAGAACAACCCCAGCCTATCCAATCTTTCCTCATAGCTAAAATTCTCCAGTCCTGGCAACATCCTCGTAAATCTCCTCTGTACCCTCTCTAATGCAATCACATCCTTCCTGTAATGTGGTGACCAGAACTGTATACGGTACACAAGCTGTGGCCTAACCAGTGTTTTATACAGTTCCATCATAACCTCCCTGCTCTTATATTCTATGCCTCAGCTAATAAAGGAAAGTATCTCGTATGCCTTCTTAACCACCTTATCTACCTGTCCTGCTACCTTCAGGGATCTGTGGACATGCACTTCAAGGTTCCCTCACTTCCTCTACACTTTTCAGTATCCTCCCATTTATTATGTACTCCCTTGCCTTGTTTGCCCGCCCCAAATGCATTACCTCACACTTCTCCAGATTGAATTCCATTTGCCACTTTTCTGCGCACCTGACCAGTCCATTGATATCTTCCTGCAGTCTACAGCTTTCCTCCTCACTATCAACCACACGGCCAATTTTTGTATCATCTGCAAACTTCTTAATCATGCCCCCTACATTTAAGTCCAAATCATTAATATCTATCACAAAAAGCAAGGGACCCATTTCTGAGTCCTACGGAACCCCACTGGAAATAGCCTTCCAGTCACAAAAACACCTGTCATTACCCTTTGCTTCCTGCCACTGAGCCAATTTTGGATCCAACTTGCCACTCTCCCTTGGATCCCATGGGCTTGTACTTCTTTGACCAGTCTGCCATGTGGGATCTTGTCAAAAGCCTTGCTGAAATCTATGTAGACTACATCAAATGCACTACTTTTATCGACCCTCCTTAGAACAGTGATTACACTTCAAAAATACTTCATTGGCCGTAAAGCGCTTTGGGATGTACAGAGGTTGTGAAAGGCACTATATGAATGCAAGTTCTTTCTTCTTTGATCTGTTACCTAAAACCTACGTACCTACCTTCCTATCTGTTAATAATGCTTTTGTTTGAAGCATTGCTCTTTTCCACAGTTCTTAGAGCAAACTATAACTGTAGCGAGTTACTTTCCTGCAGCAACATGGGGATGTGACAATTAACTACAGTGAGAAATTTGTGTGTGTAATTCCTTTTATAACTGGGGAGCAGAATCTTATCCAATGATATTTTGCATAACTACAATGCATTGGATGGTTTTGAATTTTGAAAATATTTCCAAATCTGCAAAAGCAATTCAATCCTTTTGTTTTTTAATTAACAAATCAAATCTGGACCAGAAATTTCAACTATTAGGAATTTGGCAGGTTCAATCAGTCTGGCGTTAAACTAAGCTTTGTTCAGCCCCCATAGTTCTTAGACTGAACAGTTACTCCAGTAAATGATTATTGTACACACCGGTATCAATCGCCCAGTCTGTTGTTACCATTCTTCTAAAAGGTATTAAATAATGTATAAAGATACACAGTAGCTCCTAGTAAAACAATAACAATAGCAATTTGTATTTATATAGTGCCTTTTAACATAGTGAAACGTCCCAAGGCACCTCTCAGGAGCGTTATCAAACAAAATTTGACACGGAGCCACATAAGGAGATATTAGGGAAGGTGACCATATGCTTGGTCAAAGAGGTAAGTTTTAAGCAGCTTCTTAAAGGAGGAGAAAGAAGTAGAGAGGAGGGATGATTTAGTGGAGGGAATTCCAGAGTTTAAGGCCCAGGCAGCTGAAGGCACAGCAATGCAGGGGCGAAGGGAGTGGGGGATGCATGAGAGGCCAGAGTTGCAGGAAGGCAGGATTCTGGGAGGGTTGTCAGGCTGGAGGAGGTTACAGAGATAGGGAGGAGTGAGGCCATGGAGGGATTTGAACACAAGGATGAGAATTTTAAAACAATTATCATTTTGTGTTGTGTGGTAAATTTTGGGAACAGGTGAGGGAAAAGTTCACTACAGACCAAAAATTCTGTCCACTGGATATTTAATGCTTTTTTTTTTGCTGCCAAGGAGAAAAGCAAGATTTTTGGCCAAATTGGATTCACCTACATTAAACCAGCAATAAATCCACAACCTCTTAATGAGAAAGAAAACAAATACAGTGTTGATGCCTGCTGCATTTACAAACAAAATTTTCACAGTTCACAATGTTGAAAAGAAAAGTGGATGGTCATTGGATTACTGTAAAATCAGCATAAACAGGGCAAGTTTCACAACCTCCACATGCTTATGTTTGGATTGTGGCATTGGGTCTAAGCAACAGGTACAAAATATAATTTAAAAGGCTAATAGAATGTTGGCCTTTATCTCAATGTGGGTGAAATACAATGGGGTAGAAGTTATGCCACAGTTATGTAAAGCTCTGCTTGGACCCCATCTGGAGTAACTGCATTCAGTTCTGGACACCGCACCTCAGGAAGGATATTTTGACCTTGGAAGGGGTGCAGCGCAGATTCTTCTGAATTATATCGGGGCTAAAAGAGTTAAATTATGAGGACAGGTTACACGGACTAGGTTCGTATTCCCTTGAGTATAGAAGATTAAAGGGTGATCTAATTGAAATGTTTAAGATGGTTAAAGGAGTTGATAAGGTCGATAGAGAGAAACTATTTGCTCTGATGGGGAATTCAAGAACGAGGGGACATAATCTTAAATTTAGAGCCAGGCCATTCAGGAGGGAAATCAGGAAGCACTTCTTCACACAAAGGGTAGTAAAAACCTGGAACTCACTCCCCCAAAAGGCTGTGGATGCTGAGGGTCAATTGGAGCTATCAATACTGAGATCAATAGATTTTCGTTAGGGAAGGGTATCAAGGGATATGGAGCGAAGGTGGGTAAATGGGGTTGAGGTATAGATCAGCCGTGATCTAATTGAATGGTGGAGCAGGCTCGAGGGTTTACTAATGTTCCTATGTTTCTATGTCTTTTTTTGAAACACAAAAAAAAGAATCAAGTCACTAAAAACAGATTTAGACTATTTTCCCTTAATCATAGCAAATCTTTCTGTGTGCCCAAAGTACCAGGTGTCTATGAGCCATAACCATTTATCTGGAGCGCACCAACAAGTTCACAGATTTTTATACACTGAACGATAACATTCCAAACCAATCCCTTTCAAGTTAACTGCCAAGAATTTGTTTTTAATAATTTTGCGCAGTTTTTGGCAAAGGAAACCATAGCTCAAGGGAGTTGTTGCAGCAACCCATCTTTTCACTGCTATATTTATCATATCTGACATACACTTTCTGTAAACCACATCTACTGGAAACTTGGCTTTCTTCGCATTTTGTCACTCATTAATGCGCACTCTAACCAGGCTACTCCACGATCTATTCTACATAAAGGGAGATAAGAGACAGAAGTGACGAATGTTGAATGAATGAAGTACAAATTATGCCACAATAATTCTTGGTCGATTTCCTCATTATCTGGTAAAAACTAAAGTAAGTTGTGGGTTATATGAAGTATTTCCAGGGTCTGATCACATTTATATGAAGTATTTTCAGGGTCTGATCATATTTATATGAAGTATTTCCTGATTCTGATCATATTTATATGGAGTATTTCCAGGGTCTGATCACATTTATATGAAGTATTTTCAGGGTCTGATCATATTTATATGAAGTATTTCCTGGTTCTGATCATTGGGATCTGTTTTGAATGGAGAATTGAATCTTTCTGCACAATTTTCATACTGTTATTTCAGCACTTGATCCACTGTAAGAAAGAGAACTGTTTTGGATCAAGGTCATTTTGTCTTTCATTGGTATATCTTGTGTAAAATTACCTTTTCTGTTTTCCTAACCCAATCTTTGTAACAAGTATAAAACTTATTGCAAGAGTAATTGTAATGAATGCGCCTTTTCAAGAATTTTCCAGTGAGATTTGTTTGCACATCTGATGAACTCTTGAACTCATGCCAACACATTGGGCCTGATTTTGCTCTGAAAATAATGGTGAGCTTAACAGGGCTCACCGTTATTTCAGTGCAAACGGCAGAGCAACTTCTGGCGACCGCACATGCGCAGTTAAATGCGGAAATCCGTGAGTTCCTCTACTGGATGCCCTGCTCCTCCAGAAGCTTCGTGGGAAGGAGATCTCGCCGGCTGACTCACCGTTGAAATGAATCGAACGGCATGAAGTTCCTGCACTGCCCTAATGGATACGAACTAATCTCGCCAAGGAAAAGGTACATCAAGTTACTTAAAGTTGAAGCACACTTTTAATGGCATGCTAAGTCTTAATGACTGCCAAACAACCTCTCTGGCACTGAAAATTTGCTTTAACAAGTGTGGAGTCTCATTCCTTCAGATTTTAATTGTTGGACTTTTTAAAAAAAAAATTTAAAATTTTTTTTACTTTTTCTTTCTGTCTCTTTTATCTCTGTCTCTTAATTCAATATTTCTTGCCCCCTCTTTATTTCACTTTCTGTACCTGATCTGATATTGAATTCACTATTCCAACTCATACTTCCTGGTTTTGACTCTTTGCTGCACATCAGACACTTTAACCTGATTGCCCCGTTCACACACGTCCCAGATGCCCTGTAAAACGTGCCATTTTGGATTCAGCGCCCCATGAGAGGAACTTGCCATGAAAATAAACAAAAAAGTTTATTGGTAAGTGCAAGTCTAATGAGCAACGGGTGCCGTTCGTTCACCACTCAGAGCAAATTCCGGGCCAAGATCATTTCCAGAGAAGATTTTGTTGATACCGTATAATCAGTTCTATAAAGGAACAAGCAAAAATCTTCATAGATTTCTGACGTTATTTAATAAAGCATATTTTCATTGGATTATCATAAGCTGAGCACATACCCTCAAAAAATAAACCTGTTTAGGTGGAAAAATACAGTGGATACTTTAATTTTTATCAATATGTATAAATATGTAAATTACCCAACCAATAAAGACCAATGAAACCAGAGATATCCCAATGATTTTGAATGAACTCCCAAAATGCTCACAATAGGTCAGACAGTATATTGTATAATAATGATGGGAATTATATAGAATTTACAGCACAGAAACAGGCCATTTGGCCCAACCAATCCATGCCAATGTTTATGCTCCACACGAGCTTCCTGTCACTCTAGTCACTTCATCTCACCCTATCAACATATCCTTCTATTCCTTTCTCCCTCATGTACTTATCTAGCTTCCCCTTAAATGCATCTATACTATTCACCTCAACCACTCCTCGTGGTGATGAGTTCCACATACTCACTACTCTATTCGTGATCTAATTGCTGTCCCTTCCTGAGGACAGTTGGAGGCTAATTGCTCTCAAGCAGATCCTCGGGTTAATTAAAGGTGAGACTTGTTTTCTTTCTTACTTGCATATATATTTTTAAGTGTGGCTTCTGAAGTCAGTTAGAAGCTATTTTCTCCACAAATTGGAAATGGCTGATTTCTTTTTTTTTAAATGTGATGTGGAACTTTGCTCACGTGGCAATATGATACCTCAAGTGTGACAGGTGTATCTCCAAAATTCTACAAAGGTACACGCAAATTCTCCACGACTTTGGTTATAGTGGGTCAAAAGTTATCCTGTTGCAAGGGGAGTGCTGGTTGTGGAAACTGGGGATAGATGTACATCTCCAGTGAAAGAAGTTGGAAAGAAGTTTGTAAAAGATCTCCCCAGCAACAATCAAATAATTGATTAACTCCTGGAAATTAAATAGTGTTCTTATGCACTGTGGGTAAATAAATATTAGAGTTGCAGTATATAAAGAAACCTGTTCAAATGAACAATCATTTTCACATTCTCAATATAAACAAATGAAAGGAATGCAGCAGCTATTAGCATTTAGAATACATCACAACATATAAAGATTCCACTTCAAAATCTGGCATCTTGTTTAAAGTTTCATTTTATACATGTAATATGCTGTAAACGGTAGCTTGAGTATAGTTACTCAGACTGGCAAAAGGTGGGAAGTGGTGTTCCATAGGGATCGGTGCTGGGACCACTGTTGTTCACTATTTACATAAATGACTTGGACTCAGGAATCGGAAGTACAATTTCAAAATTTGCAGATGACACCAAATTGGGGGTATAGTTAATACTGAGGAGGACTGGACAAAATGCAGGAAGACATTAATAAACTTGCAGAATGGGCGTATAATTGGCAAATGAATTTCAATATAGGTAAGTGTGAGGTGGTACATTTTGATAGGAAGAATAAGGAGGCCACATATTCCTTGGAAAATAAGAGTCTAAATGGGGTAGAGGAGCATAGGGACCTAGGGGTACAGATATACAAACCACTAAAAGTAGCGACGCAAATTAATAAGGCCATTTAAAAAAGGCAAACAAAACACTGGGGTTCATTTCTAGAGAAATAGAATTGAAAAGCAGGGAAATTATGTTAAACTTGTATAGAACCTTAGTTAGACCACACTTGGAGTACTGTGAACAGTTCTGGTCTCCATATTATAAAAAGGGTATAGAGGCGCTGGAGAAGTTGCAAAAAAGATTTACTAGGATGATACCAGAACTGAGAGGTTATACCTAGAAAAGAGAAGACTGAGGGGTGACCTGATAGAGGTCTTTAAGATTATGAAAGGATTTGATAGGACAGATGTAGAGAAGATGTTTTCACTTGCAGGGGAGACCAGAACCAGGGACCATAAATATAAGATAGTCACTGATAAATCCAATAGGGAGTTCGGAAGAAACTTCTTTATCCAGAGGGTGGTTAGAATGTGGAACTCACTACCACAAGGAGTAGTTGAGGCGAATAGCATAGATGCATTTAAGGGGAAGCTAGATAAACACATGAGGGAGAAAGGAATGGAAGGATATGTTAATGGGGTTAAATGAATAAGGGAGGGAGAAGGCTCTTGTGGAGCATAAACACTGGCATGGACTTGTTAGACTGAATGGCCTGTTTCTGTGCTGTACATTCTACGTAATATAAATTGCTTTTTTCATGAAACTTAACTCAGAAAATGTTTAAGAATTTATATCTTACTTTGCGTCTGATATTTTATCTAAAAACACACTTTCTAGTTATAGTCACTGTGCTGAAAATGCTCTGTGAATGGGCTATCTTGTCAGTCAGAACAATTTCTGGAAGTTGTGCACACAGGTGCATGCTGGGGATCTGGAGCCATCTAGTTCGAGTCTCTTCAGCTAACAGTGATGAGTCCAGAAACTCAAGGATCAGACTTCTCCCATAGACAAGACCTCTGATGGGAAATCTTGTTACAGGCATTTCAAATGCAGTCACTGCTATCGTATAAGTAGCTTTCATAATTTTCTTGTATTAATTTTATATTTTATGTCTTCATTATGTTACGATCCCTATTTCCAGTGGTAAGTATCAACTTAGTGGAGAACCCAAGATGGTGGCCAATGGCATTCAAAAAATATTGATGCAATTTGAGTGGGTCAGTTTTTCATTTCTTTTATTGATGCCTGTTAGCTTGGCGGTTTTCATTCTTAGGCAACTTACCAATCACCAAGTAGAAACTATCTATTCAATTGTGCTTTATTGCTGTTTTATGCAAATGAAATTTGTGTCAACTAACTGCAAGAAATGTGCATACGACAAGGTGAAACATCCAAAGTGTGAAGCATGACGTAGGAAGTGTCAGACAGGAAAATATGATGGAAAACATGCACTAGATGTACCAATTTTACATAGATATACTAGCAGATTTTCCAAGAAAAGAAAAACTTACATTGCCGCCTTTCACGACATCCCAAAATGCTTTACAGCCAATGAAGCACTTTTGAAATGTAGTCACCGATGTAACATAGGCTACACAGCAGCCAATTTGCGCACCAACAGGAATTTGATAATGATCAGATAATCTGTTTTTTGTAGCGATGTTGGTTGAGGGATTAATATTGACCAGGACATCAGGGGAGAACTCCTCTGCTCTTCTTCAAAAAGTGGCATGGGATATTTTACATCCACCTGAGAGGGCAGACGGAGGCCTCAGTTTAACGTCTCACCCAAAAGGTAGCACCTCCGACAGTTCGGTACTGTCAACCTGGATTATGTGCTCAAATCTCTGGAGTGAGACTTGAACCCACCCACCTTCTAACTCAAAGACAAGCGTGCTACCAATTGAGCCACAACTGGCACCTGATACTGCTTATGGTGAATCAGATATTATACTGTTGCAATGGGGAAAGGGATGTTTGTTTATGGAAGTAGGGTAGTCCATCCAGTGAAAGAACTTGAAAGGAAGTCAGTAAGAGACCTCTCCAGGGACATTTCTGTAAATGTTTTTTATTGATTGGTTCCTGGAAAATAATTTTGTATTTTCTTTACTCTTTTCATGTAAATAAATAAATGCCACAGTTACATGAAAACATTTATTTCTTTGCAAAACTATTGTTTTTGAGCATAAACAATAAATGGAAGGCAGATGTTGGCCTGCTCTCGAAACATTACAGAATATGAAGATCTAACTCTGTAAATTGGCATTCTTAAGTCTCCTTTGTCACACTTGCAACATGTCATAAACAACCCTTGAATATCGTTACTTGAATTGTTTTTTTCAAGGAAATTACCTCAGAAAAAGCTGAAGAATTCATGCTTTACCTTGTTTTCACTGTCATACTACTGGGAGAAAAGAAGGGAGTTTTCCTGGCCAATATTCTGCTCTCAGTCAATACCACCAAAAAAAGAAACAGATTATCTGGTCATTTGTTTCAGATTTCCAGCTTTTGCTGATTTTTTTTTCCCCCCCTTTCATTTTAACAACAACTTGAATTTAAATAGCACCTTTAATGTAGTAACATGTCCCAAAGCGCTTCACAGGAGTGTTATCAGACAAAATTTGACACTGAGCTACAAAAGGAGATATTAGGACAGGTGTCCAAAAGCTTGGTCAAAGAGGTAGATGTTAAGGAGCATCTTAAAAGAGGTGGAGAGCTTTAGGGGGGAATTCCAGTGCTTAGGGCCTAAGCAGCTGAAGGCACAGCAATGGTGGAGAGAAGAAAATTGGGGATGCACTAGAGGCCAGAACTGGAGGAGCGCAGAGATCTTGGAGGATTGTAGGACTGGAGTAAGTTACAGAGATAGGGATGGGTGAGGCCATGGATTGAACACAAGGATGAGAATTTTAAATTTGAGGCTTTGCTAGCCAATGTAGGTCAGCAAGCACAGGGGTGATGGGTGAATGGGACTTGGTGCAAGTTAGGATACAGGCAGCAGAATTTTGGATGAGCTCAAGTATACGGAGGGTGGAAGATGGGAAGCTGGCCAGGAAAGCATTGGAATAGTCGAGTCTTGAGGTAACAAAGGCATGGATGAGGGTTTCAGCAGCAAATGGGTCGAGGCAGGGGCGGAGACGGGTGACATTATGGTGGTGGAAATAGGCAGTCTTGGTGATGGTGAGGACATGGGATCAGAAGCTCAGCTCAGGGTCAAACAGAACGCTGAGATTGCAAACAGTCTGGTCCAGCCTCAGACTGTGGCTAGCAAGGGGGATGGAATCGATGGCTAGAGAACAGAGTTTGTGGTAGGGGCCGAAGACAATGGCTTTGGTCTTCCCAATATTCACTTCAAGTTACAACAAGTCTACAGCACAGAAACAGGCTTTTCGGCCCAACTGTTCTTTGCCGGCTTTTATGCTCCACACTTGCCTCCTCCCTCTCTACTTCATCTAACCCTATCAGAATATCCTTCTATTCCTTTCTCCCTTGTGTGTTTATCTAGCTTCCCCTTAAATGCATCTATGCTATTCGCCTCAACTACTCCTTGTAGTAGTGCATTCCACATTTTTACCACTCTCTGGGTAAAGAGGTTTCTTCTGAATTCCCTATTGGATTTATTAGCTTATATTTATGACCTCTAGTTTTGGACTCCCACCCCCCCCCCCACCCCCCACAAGTGGAAACATTTTCTCTACGTGTACCTTATCAAACCCTTTAATTATCTTAAAGACCTCTATCAGGTCACCCCTCAGCCTTCTCTTTTCTAGAGAAAAGAGCTCCAGCCTTTCCTGATAAGTATATCCTCTCAGTTCTGATATCATCTTTGTGAATCTTTTTTGCACCTTCTCCATTGTCTCTACATCCTTTTTATAATATGGAGACCAGAACTGTGCACAATACTCCAAGTGTGGTCTAACCAAAGTTCTATACAAGTTTAACCTAACTTCTCTGCTTTTCAATTCTATCCCTCTAGAAATGAACCCCAATACTTTTTATTGCCTTATTAACTTGTATCGCTACTTTTAGTGATTTGTGTATCTGTACCCTGAGATCCCTTTGCTCCTCTACCCCATTTAGACTGTTATTATCCAAGCAGTATGTGGCCTCCTTATTCTTCCTACCAAAATGCACCACCACACACTTATCTGTATTAAAATTCATTTGCCAATTACACGCCCATTCTGCAAGTTTATTAATGCCTTCTTGCACTTTGATACATTCTTTCTTTGTATTAATTACACTCCCCAATTTGGTGTCTGTAAATTTTGAAATTGTACATCCGATTCCCCGAGTCCAAATCGTTAATGTAAATTGTGAACAATAGAGGTCCCCGTACCGATCCCTGTGGATTACTACTTCCCACCTTTTGCCAGTCTGAATAGCAACAGTTAACCCCTACTCTCTGTTTTCTCTTTTGTATCTTGCTATCTATTCTGCTATCTGTCCCTGAATCTACATGCTCTGACCTTAGTCATGAGTCTACAATGCGATACCTCATTGAAGGCCTTTTGAAAATCCAAATATATTACCCCTGGCTACTCTTTCTGTTACTTCTTCAAAGAATTCAGTAAGGTTGGTTAAGCATGACTTTCCCTTCTGAAATCCATGCTGACTATTCTTTGTTATATTTTTGTTTTCTTGATGTTTTTCTATTACATCTTTGAATCAAGAAGGCCAACGGAATGTTGTCTTTTATTGCTCGGGGGATAGAATATAAAAACAGGGAGGTATTGCTGCAGTTATATAAGGTATTGGTGAGACCGCACCTGGAATACTGCATACAGTTTTGGCCTCCATACTTAAGAAAAGACATACTTGCTCTCGAGGCAGTACAAAGAAGGTTCACTCGGTTAATCCCGGGGATGAGGGGGTGGACATATGAGAAGAGGTTGAGTAGATTGGGACTCTACTCATTGGAGTTCAGAAGAATGAGAGGCAATCTTATTGAAACATATAAGATTCTGAAGGGGCTTGATCGGGTGGATGCGGTAAGGATGTTCCCAAGGATGGGTGAAACTAGAACTGGGGGGCATAATCTTAGAATAAGGGGCTGCTCTTTCAAAACTGAGATGAGGAGAAACTTCTTCACTCAGAGGGTAGTAGGTCTGTGGAATTTGCTGCCCCAGGAAGCTGTGGAAGCTACATCATTAAATAAATTTAAAACAGAAATAGACAGTTTCCTAGAAGTAAAGGGAATTAGGGGTTACGGGGAGCGGGCAGGAAATTGGACATGAATTTAGATTTGAGATTAGGATCAGATCAGCCATGATCTTATTGAATGGCGGAGCAGGCTCGAGGGGCCGATTGGCCTACTCCTGCTCCTATTTCTTATGTTCTTATGTTATCTTTGTGTAACTATTCCATTATCTTTCCTACCACCGATGTTAAGCTAACTGGTCTATAGGTTAAGCTAACTATTCTATAATTGGTCATTTATCTCATTGCTGTTAGTGGGATGGTGTTGATGCTAGATTTGCCTGCAGGACAAGTCACTGCACTGTAAAAAGTAATTCATTGTGTGAAGTGTTATGAGAGGTTTCAATAAAGTACTGTATATTTGCAAGCCTATTATTTTTCATTTTAAATCAATTTATTAAAAATCTTGGGGGTAATTTTAACCCCATAGAACGGGTGGGTTGGGGGTGGGTGGTTAAAGTGCCAGCTTTTTGGAGCGGGACCGCATCCCGATTCCATCGCACCCACTTCCGGGTTTGAGCCAGGCATGTTAGGCAGCAGACACCCAGAAGTCCCGCCCCCACTTAAAGTCAGCAGGCCGATACTTAAAGGGGCAATGTACCTCATTGCAATAGTTGAGGTACTTAATTTTTTGTGTATTACAAAAGTAAAACAAATTTAACCTTACCCGTTCGAGTTTCCCATCGCTTCTGATTCATGTCAGGTGAAAGCAGGCGGGAAGGGCCAGGTCCATTAGGTGAGTGCCTTTATTGCACTGCTTGTGCGCAGAGGAGTAGGAAGGTTTCTTCCAGGCCCAACAATCTTACCTGCCGCGATCGGACCCCTGCGATTGGTCAGCACCCCTCCCCCCCCAGCCCTTCCCGATGCTGGACCCCCCGATCTTATTTAAGGCCCTCCCGATGTCATCCACGTCCCCCCACCTCCGCCACCCATCCGATTTGTTCCAGGGTCCACGATCTCTCTCCCGCATGCCCGCTCTCTGATTTGCGGCTCCTTTCACTCCCGATAATCAGCCAGCCTGTCAATCTGGCTGCCTGGCAAGTGGGAAGCTCGGAAGCACAAATACTCACCTTCAATTGGGTCGCAGATTACAATGCACTTATTTGGCTCCAGGGTTCCCCACGTGAATATCTAAAGATGGGCTGAGTTCCTGGCTCTCAGCTAAAATCATGCCCCTTATGTCTGCACTCAGTTCCTATCTACAAAACCTTACTTGCTGTTATGCTTTTGTCACGATTTTGTGTCAACTTTTTTCCATTATAAATTTATAATAGAAACTTCCTATAATAAACCCGTCACGCTGTAATTACACCCTCCCACTAGTGGTGGTGCTGTAATGCCTCCGTTTTGCATCTCCCATCTCTCAGCCTGCACTACAGAGAAACCTCTACATCCAACCAACTCTACCTATCTGCTTCCCAAATTGCTGAGTTTTGTTATTTGACTATAAATAATATCAAATCAAAGTATTATGTGAAAATAAGGGCAGAATGTATCACTTTAAAATGGGGACAGAATATGTATATATTTCATGCAGTATACCCATCTAAATCTTTCTTAAATCCATAGGCCTGGCCTCTTCACCTGAAGAATATAGTGGGTCACGATCCTTGTGTGCAACACCGTGGAGATTGGCTAGTATATAAAATAGTGTCTAATATTACTGAAACACATAGTACAAACTCCTCATTCTGGCTGTTTCTATCTGCTGTTTATGGATTCTTCCCAGAGCTCTCATCCCAGTTTCATAGAATCATGGAATGATACAGCACAGACAGAGGCCATTCGGCCCATCGTGCCTGTGCAGGCTCTTTGGAAGAGCTATCCAATTAGTCCCACTCCCCTGCTCTTTCCCCATAGCCCTGTAAATTTTTCCTTTTCAAGTACTTATCCCATCCCCAGCGTTTGTCTACATAATTATTTTCCTTATCCATTTTTGATACATCTGCTGTTATCATTTGAGTGAATCCTGAACCCACTGGTTACTTTCACCTTCACTAAACTGTCTGGTCTGGCCTTCGTCTGGTTTTCCAAAGCCCCCAAAACAGTTTGAAGATCTGGATTAGACCACTCAATCACCCTGCTTCTCTTTCCATTTTTATTTTTGCACAAATGTGCTAAAGAAAGCCAGTAAGGATTCTGTGGTGAGTGACTCACCTCCTGACTCCCTAAAACTTCTCCAGCACCTACAAGGCACATGTCAGGAGTGTGATGGAATACTCTCCACTTGCCTGGATGGAGGATGCACTGCTGCAACTCGCCAAGGTTTCTTCAACAGCACCTCCCAAACCCGCGACCTCTACCAGCTAGAAGGACAAGGGCAGTAGGTGTATGGGAACAACACCACCTCCAAGTCACACACCATCCCAACTTGGACATATATCGCCATTCCTTCATGGTCACTGGGTCAAAATCCTGGAACTCTCAACCAACAGCACTGTGGGAGTACCATCACCACACGGACTGCAGCGGTTCAAGAAGAAGGCTCACCACCACCTCCTCAAGGGCAACGAGGGATGGGCAATAAATGCCAGCCTTGCCAGCGATGTCCACATCCCAGAATGAATTAAAAAAGTATATATATTATAATCGGGTTTTACACAACATGACAGAGGTGCTACGATTTGCAGTTTCTTTTGTGGGTGATGATTCAGTTGGCTCCTATAAAACTGATTATGTGACAGCCAAATAAATTGAGTTGATCTGCCACGATCTGGCAGGACTTGGATTGTGTGGATCTTCCTGACAAATTAGTCCTTGAACTGTTTTGAGGGCCCCCATCTGGTTTATATTTTTTTTATTACTTAAGGCTTAAGAATCAAATAATGCAGCTTAAAAAAAATTTGGAGCTGAATCATCTTCAGAGTCAGTCAGGAAAAAAGTTCCATCAGCGGCTGAGACCTGAGCAATTCTCTTTCTCAAACCTTGTGTTAGGTTCTGGAGAGTATGTGCAGTAGGACACTTGGCAGAAAGACAGAGAGAGATGGTGCAGTTCAGATTACGGGTGTGATTTTTTAAAAAAAAACAACTTCGGCAGATTAATCGGCTGCTGATGATCCACAATTACGTTTGCTACTAATGTTTTATTCCAGTGCCTTGTTTGCTCAACTAGAAGCAGAGAAAATTTGTTCCATCTGACTGTAATATCCTGTATCAAATGGTGTTCTGGCAGTCTGTGTTCTTTTGGAATGGTTTCAGCTACTCTCTGGCTTTCAATACCCGGTGATTCTGTGAACGTGAACTTGCAACGCTGGGTACAAAATTACTTATAAGAACCTTGATACCATTGTATATTATCATCAGCAACTTCCTGTATATCTTTCGCCATTGCAAGTGCGTTGACCGAGACAATCGTTCTGATTGTCAAGTTGTTGGAGCACTTCCCATTTGTCCAACTGAGGCTGTAGGTGTCAGCTGTGGCTCAGTGGGTAGCACTCTCGCCTCTCTGAGTCAGAAGGTTGTGGGTTTGAGGCCTGCTCCAGGGACTTGTGCACATAATCTAGGCTAACACTCCCTGTGCAGAGGGTGTGCTGTACTGTTGGAGGTGCCATCTTTCTGATAAGATATTAAACCAAAGCCCTGCCTGCCATCATAGCTAGAACTTAAAAGATCACATGGCACTATTTTGAAGGAGTACCTGGGAGTTCTCCCCTGGTGTCCTAGCCAACTAATCCCTCAACCAACATCACTAAAAAAAACAAATTATCTGGTCATTGTCACATTGCTGTTTGTGAGACCTTACTGTGTGCAAATTGGCTGCTGCATTTCCTACATTACAATGGTGACTGCTCTTCAAACGTACTTTGTTGGCTGTAAGGCGCTTTGCCGTGTCCCGAGGTTCTGAAAGATGCTATATAAATGCCTTTTTCTTTTTAAGAAAAATTAAGAACGTTTACAGCTATGGTCGCCTAGTAGTTCAAGCACTTGACTCCTAACCAGGAGGTCATAGATTTGAGTCAAAGCTGCCTGTCACTGCCAGCTCACTTGCATTTAGTTGAATGAACTTCACTGGAGTCTAGACGAGGGTGTGGATGAAGGCCAGTCGTCTCACCCTGTGTGGGGGAGTGTGTACTGAGCCCAAGTAGCTTGGTCTATCAGAATCGGGGTTCCTGTCGGGCAACAGCAGAACGGCCATTGTTGTAGAAAAGGCCATAGCTGGAATATTTCACCTGCCCCGAAGATGTGGCACCATCGGGAAGATAAAAAACAGGGAGAAAGATTTGCAGGGAAATCTTTGACATTCTTTGATGAGCTATGTGTTTTCGTCCTCTAATAGTTTAAAATTTAACAGTATACCTATACACGTTCAGGATCCCTTACAGTTAGTAAAAGGGCAATGTGAATAATATCCGACCACCTCCAACAACGCCCCCTCTGTCAGTAAAAACACATTGCTTGTCAGAGCCTGATAAAAGCTTGGAAAAACAAAATCCTGATATTTGGAATTAAATTACAGCATATCTGAACTGTAAATAAGCAAATGCACCAACAACAACAACAACCCCTCCCTATCTCTGTAACCTCCTCCAGCCCTACAACCCTTTGAGATCTCTGCGCTCCTCCAATTCTTGCCTCTTGCGCATCCCTGATTTTAATCGCACCACCATTGGCGGCCGTGCCTTGCAGCTGCCTAGGCTCTAAACTCTGGAATTCCCTCCTTAAACCTCTCCACCTCTCTACCTCTCTCTCCTCCTTTAAGTCGCTCCTTAAAACCTACCTCTTTGACCAAGCTTTTGGTCATCTATCCTAACACCTCTTTATATGGCTCGGTGTCAAAATTTCTCTGATAACGCTCCTGTGAAGCACTTTGAGGTGTTTTTACCACGTTAAATGCGCTATATAAATGCGAGTTGTTGTAGTAAAACGTCCCAAGGCGCTTATCTCCAGAAACATCTCCTGAACCTTGCATCCCTGATGTGGATGGATTCAGGTCAAGAGCTAGAATTTCAGCTGTATAAACTTGAGAAAAAATTGATTTCTTGGGAAAAAATTATTTTTGAAGAATGCAGTTTAGGGATTGTTGAATCATCAGTTACAAGGTGCTTTCTTTAGAAGGATGCCATTTTTAAACCAATTCTGTTGGGTCACTGCCCTGTTTACATTGTCCTAGGATTTCCTGAATTTCCCCAGGGGGGAAGAGTTGGGCCAGTGCCCACAATAGGCACAGGCCCATCATTATCATGTAAATGAGGCAGGCTGCCTGCAGCTGTACCCCAATTTCCTCCCTCCTTCGTCAGCACGAGACTCTGCCAGGGATACACTTAGCCCACCTCATCAGACTGGAACAGGGAATTCTGCCATACCTCAGCCTAGACTGGGGTGGGGGGGGGGGGGGGAGGGAATGTCAGGAAAACCTACCCCACACTTTGCACAATAATGGTGGAACACTAGTATTTTTGTGGAGGGTTGTTGCTCTTTTCGTATCTTCACACTCTTCCTTCGGAGAATAGTGGAAAGATGTGCAGGCTGATTAACAGTCTGGCAGGCTGCAATATGAACGCTCCTTCCATGGCCGTAACCATCTTTATACCAGCCAATAGCGTGGTTAGTCCTATACGGCGGGAGGGTTTTATGGGCACACACAACCCATCCGATGGTGCGGGGGCGGGGGGGGGGGGGGGACACGAATATCCCAGTAGATGTCAACCCAGCATTCAGAGCCAAGCTCCAGCCTCCACTCTTGGGGTTCAAAGCCTGCACCTTCTGGCTCAGAGGCAGGAATGCTACCACTGAGCCAGGTGTCAGACAACGGCCAACCATCTCCCCAAGTGTGAGGAAGGGAAGGGAAGAAAAATCAGAAGAGGTGACTCTACTGGCTGCTGTCAGCCACCAGCCAAGGCACTCCCAATGCATTAGCAGCACAGGTTTGAACCAGGTGCAGAGGAGGTGAAGGCCGAGGGCAGAGGCTTAAGCATCAATTTTTATTTTAAGCGCACTGTTCCAGGCTTTGCACTAGGGGAGCAAGAAACTATGGTAGAATCATATATCACAGAAGGAGGCCATTCAGCCCATCATGCCTCTTTGAAAGAGCTATCCAATTAGTCCCACTCCCCCTGCTCTTTCTCCATAATCCTGCAACTTTTCTCCCTTCAAGTATTTATCCAATTCCCTTTTGAAAGTTACTATTGAATCCGCTTCCACCACCCTTTCAGGCAGCGCATTCCAGATCATAACAACTCACTGCGTTAAAAAAAAATTGTCCTCATCGCCCCTCTAACTCTGCTTCGTGGCACAAGCCTCATTAGTGTCTTTAATTTAATATATTTTGGAACATGTCTTTGTCGCCTCGTAATTTCCAATGCGTTGCATCATTGGCGCAACCTGACCACTGTAAAACTAGGGGTTCCTTTCACTTCATTTTTGTACTATAATTGTCACCCCCCCCCACACCCCCAGCCTTAGCCAAGGTTCACAAATATCAGAAATTAATAAATACAAAACTGAAATAAATATTCTCCCCATATTCAGTCATTCCCCTTTAATTGCACGCGTCCCTTTAATTTGGGCCTTTTGCCCCATTGGGCTTTCTCCCTGCACAAGGGCAAAGCTGTGCGAGCAGCTCCCAATAATTATTCAAATAAGCTGGAGTGGGTTGTGCGGGCTGCTCTGCATAATTATTCAAATGAGCTGCAGGTTGCTCCGCATAATTATTCAAATGAGCTGGAGTGGGCTGTGCAGGCAGCTCTGCATAATTATTCAAATGAGCTGCAGGTAGCTCTGCATAATTATTCAAATAAGCTGCAGGTAGCTCTGCATAATTATTCAACCGAACTGGAACAGAAATTTCAGGGCAGTTGGTAAGCTGCTGTTCTGGCACAATTGGCGTTGTCACATAAACCACAATGACGCTGGCAATGGAATTTCAGCCTCTAGTAAGCAATTGAAATCAGTTGCGGGGGGTGGGGGTGGGGTGGGTTGCTGTCAATGGAGGGTAACACACCCTCATAAAGGAGTCCTGCAGGGCTAAAGATTGATTGCTGGGAACATCTGTAAAGTAGACTGAATGGGAGGTGGCTTATGGCGAGCTAAATCAAACTGAGGGGAGCTAAGCTATGAATTAGATTCCTTGACACGTTGCATCAGGATTTAACTGTTGGACCTTGAAATGTGCGGGATGGAATGGGGACCGAAGCCTTTCATTGAGTCTGATGGACTGGGGTCAGTTCAGGTTAACCCACTGAACTTGGGGCTGGTTCACTGATCCCTAAGCTGTACTTCACACAATTAGGTCCAATGCACTGAGTACATTTTATAGAAAGAAATTCGGCCTGGTCAGGGAAAGACCATTTCTTTGATTTCTGAGGAAAATGTACTGCTGATTGGAGTTACTCTGATAAATTGACTCCTTTTTTTTGAGGGGGAAAGGTTGAACTAAATTTTTTTCTAAATTAAAGTAAAAGATTTCTACTCCAGTTGCCTCATTCAGCCGATCACAATAGTCATTTTTCAAAATTGCATTTACTTCCCTCAGTTTCTTCTGATTAAGAGCAGCGCACACCACACACGGAAAGAGTTAAAAAAATTTTAAGGTACATACAGGAACAAGGCTGACGACAACTCCAACAAGGACTTCCTTAAAAATGATTTTAAAAATCCCTTAAACTCATGGAGCTGTACCTGTCACAAGTTGACCCCCATGACAACTGCACAAGACTTTCAGCCTATTTTTTTCTTGTTAGATTTGAAGGGCTAAAAAAGGGTTTAAGCAATAAAAAAAAAGTACAACCTTGTGTTAACGAAAATCTAAATCTGTCTCAGTTTGGGAAACATTTAACTCAAACCCAAGGCAATCAACTCAAACTTGACTTAGGTCATGAAACAACTGTGTTCTATGGTAATCTATTCATCATGCATTAACCTTACCATTGCTATCTACTGGCATTTGATATAATGCCATTATATCCTACATTACAATAGTAACTACACTTCAAAAGTACTTCATTGGCTGTAAGGCGCTTTGGGATGTCCTGAGGTCATCAAAGGCGCTCTATCATAGAATCATAGAATGATACAGCACAGAAGGAGGCCATTCAGCCCATCGTGCCTGTGCCGGCTCTTTCAAAGAGCAATCCAATTAGTGCCATTCCCCTGCTCTTTCCCCACAGCTGTGCAAATTTTCCCCTTTCAAGTATTTATGCAATTCCCTTTTGAAAGTTATTATTAAATCTGCTTCCACCACTCTTTCAGGCAGTGTATTCCAGATAAATGCAAGTCTTTTCTTCTTTCTATAATGGTGTAGAATTTCTGCTGGGATTCTGTCAATCTCCCATTGCAACTTCATAAGAAGCCCTACAGAAATGGCATAAAATGGCCATTTGCACCTTTTCTCCAGGATTTCTGCCAATCTCCTGCTGAAAACCCGGTGGAAGATCAGGAAAACACACGTGGAAATGTTAATTAATCCTTCATTACTTCACAGTCCAATAACTTGGATAATTAGCGATGGATTATATAGCTGTCCACTAATGTGAGGAAGGAGCCATCTTGTCTCACACATCAGTCTAACCCAATCAATCCACTGCCACCTGGTGAATCTTGCTGCTGCCTCCCGCAGAAGATAAGGTCACTGCGTGCAAGTTACAAGTCAGTCAGTTTTCTGCCTGACCTGAGCTTGTCCCTTTGCGTGTTTAAAATAAGATCACAGTTTTCACATTGGGGAATCACTATAGATATTGGGGTAATTTTTTGTCTGCAGGTCCATGTCAGCCATAAATGATACGGAACAGATGCAAATCACATTCAAAAGTTCACATGTAAATAGCACCCAATTCTCCGGTCTAAGCTTATTGGCATAATTATTCCTAGCAACAGGTGCAAACTCAGATGGGCGTGGAGAAGAAACCAGTGGGTACGGAAAATTCTGCAGAAGTCAGAATTAAAGGGATGAGAATGATTAAAGGGGAATGCCAATGTTGGGGGGGGGGTGGACAAAAAGTCTGAAGGCCTTTAGGGAGCATCAGGAAACCCCTCAACTCATCAGCAGCCTTCGCCAACGCTGAAGAACTAAGAAATGGTAGGCAAACATAAAGGAAGGCAGAGGTGTAAGTCTGCAGGCAAGTGATGGAGCAGCCCAGTGACAGCTGCTGCAAACATGGTGGTGCCATGTGAGGTTATTTCAGTGAGTGGGTGGTAAATTTAGGGGAAAGGCTCTTTACGGGGTTGGTGAAAGCAGTTAATATTGATTCTTTCAAATAAAAATTGAATAGATTTCTTTCAGAAAGTAACATTCTGGGATATGGTATATGAGTAATTTGAGACATGACATGTGGTAAATGTAGGATGATTGGGGGGGGAAAGGTAACTTTGGACCTATGGTTCCCAAATCTCTCCACAACTGGGGGTTTTCCTCACCTCATTTCTGGGTCTGTTGTAGACTGATTGATTGCTCTGATTAATCAACAACTCCATCATCGTTGTATCATGTGACTACCAGGATGGTCAAATGTAAGGAATCTTACAACACCAGGTAATAGTCCAACAGTTTTATTTGAAAATCACAAGCTTTCGGAGCTTACCTCCTTCGTCAGGTGACCCCTCACTCACCTGATGAAGGAGGTAAGCTCCAAAATAAAACTGTTGGACTATAACCTGGTGTTGTAAGACTCCTTACATTTGTCCACCCCAGTCCATCACCAGCATCTCCATACCAGGATGGTGGAAGGGGAACTAGATGGACCTTGGTCTTTTCTCGTCTAGCGATTCCTATGTTCCTATCACCTTAATAGAAGGCACTTTAGGAAAGGCCACGTTTTTGAAGCATCTGGATGGAGTACAAGAAATTTATTATATTAACAACAGTGCTCAAACATACAGGAAGAAAAGAAATCCATAACAGCAAGCAACTAGCCCACAGGGTTCTAATTCAAGTTTACTGGTCCTTTACAAGCTATCCAAAAACAAACACACTCAAATAATCCTGATCTTGTCTTTGTATCTGCTCATAAACATAGCTATTGTGAAATCAGTGACAGCAGACCCTCAAATCTATAGAATAGTAAAAGTCAAGGTAGCAGATGGAGCATACTGTGAGGAAATGTGAAATTATCCACTTTGGTGGGAAGAATAGAAAAGCAGAATATTTTTTAAAAGGTGAGAGCCTAAGAAATGGTGGTATTCAGAGGATTTGGGTGTCCTTGTACATGAATCACAGAAAGTTAACATGCAGGTACAGCATGCAATTAGGAAGGTAAATGATATGTTAGCCTTTATTGCAAGGGGATTGGAGTATAAGAGTAAGGAGGTCTTGCTGCAATTATACAGGGCTCTGGTGAGACCACACCTGGAGTACCATGTACAGTTTTGGTCTCCTTATCTAAGGAAGGGTATACTTGCCTTAGAGGCGGTGCATCGAAGGTTCACTAGATTGATTCCTGGGATGAGAGGGTTGTCCTATGAGGAGAGATTGAGTAGAAAGGGCCTATACTCTCTGGAGTTTAGAAGAATGAAGTGATCTCATTGAAACATATAAAATTCCGAGAGGGCTTGAAAGAGTAGATGCTGAGAGGCTTTTTGCCTTGGCTGGAGAGTCTAGAACTAGGGTCACAGTTTCAAAATGAGGAGTCGGCCATTTAGGACAGAGATGAGGAAAAATTTCTTCACTCAGAGGATTGTGAATCTTTGGAATTCTCTACCCCAGAGGACTGTGGATGCTCAGTCGTTGAGTATATTCAAGACCGAGATTAATAGATTTTTGGACAATAAGGGACTCAAGGGATATGGGTATACGGCAGGAAAGTGGAGTTGAGGTAGAAGATCAGCCACGATCTTATTGAATGGAGGAGTAGGCTCGAGGGGCCGTATGGCCTACTCCTGCTCCTATTTCTTATATTTTTATGCATTGGCAAGAATGCTGGCATCACAGTCACTCTCACTGCTGTGCAAACACACACTTACACTCACCCACACACACACACACAGATACACGCGCACACGTACACACACACATATATGCACACTCATAGACACACTCATCCAGCTGGCATCACTGGGTAACGATGTACAAGGGGGACCTGTCACCCATTTATAGTGGCCGCACCAACAAGGACAAGCTCCAAGAAGCTAGCTCAGCACAAGGACCTTTCTATACTAAGTGCTGCATTTACGGACTGAGCCATTGGCCAGGTTGGGGGGAGTAGTACGGCAGTAATTATTTCTGACATAAGCTTGGAGGCTGACACTCCAGAGCAGTACTGAGTGCACTGTTGGAGGTACCATCTTTCAGATGAGATGTTAAACCAAGGTCCCATCTGCCGTCTCAGGTGCACATGAAAGATCCCATGGCACTATTTTGAAGAAGAGCAGTGCAGTTCTCCCCGGTGTCCTGGGGGCAATATTTATCCCTCAATCAACATCACTAAAAAACATTTTATCTGGTCATTATCACATTGCTGTTTCTGGGATCTTCCTGTGCATAAATTGGCTGCCGCATTTCCTACATTACAACAGTGACTATGCTTCAAAAGTACTTCATTGGCTGTAAAAGCGCTTTGGGGTCCTGAGGTCATGAAAGGCGTTATAGAAATGGACGTCTTTCTTTTTTTTCATTTTATATATTTATTATTTTTTATATTCTCTATACTTCCTGAAAGGCTTCCGTGGCATACACCTGCTCCCAGGCCTCAGTTGGTGCTGCTCTACAAGTGGGTGTTGGCAGGTGTACAGGAGTGGCCTGAGCCTGATTCTCTTGCGGGCAAGGCCTGCTCTTCTCTCGGTGCTTCCCCATATTGGTACAGTTGAGATCGGTAACACAGGTGTGCGGGACTTTCCAACCTACCACTCATTGTATCACTCTACCCCCAAACAGCCCCTCCACCTGCCCCCCGCACCCCACCACCTGAGGCTGGAAACTCTTTATGTGCTGGGAATAATGGAAGTCGTTCAGTGTCCGTATCAGCCTGTGTTGCAACTTACTTGGTAATACTGCTCCAACAGGAATGCATACTTCTCTTTCCCCCCCCCTCCCCCCACAACCCCACTCCCAGTCACTGCTGTTATAGAAAGTACAAAGCAAATAAGAGTTATTTATGTATTGTCATTCAACTGGCATTCTTACAAAGAGCCGGCACGGGCTCAACGGGCCAAATGGCCTCCTTCTGTGCTGTAACCATTCTATGATTCAAACTGTGTGTGTGTACATACGTGTACATGTGCGTGCGTGTGTGTGCACATGTGTGTACGTGTGTGCGTGTGCACATATGTGTGTGTGTGCACATACGTGTATGTGTGTGTAACCCACTACGGTGCAAAAGCAGTTCAGCTAACTAACACTAACATATTTAATTACAAAAGCAAAATGGATTATCGCCTGTCTTAAAATATGAATAAAAAATATATATTCTGGTTCCCCTCCACTATAAAACTCATGAGAACGAGTGCACAGAGAGAGAGAGAGAGAGAGAGCAAAAACTCATTCAGAAAAGCACTGATTAAACCTTTCGCAGCAGTCAATGAAGATTTGATGTACAGCACCTGTGCTGCCTGCGGTTTTCATCCACCATTAAATCACGGCCCAGCCTGGGAAGACGGGCCTTACAGGCTGACAGCTACAAGGCAGGAGCCCACGCCCAACATACCAGTGGTTCAGTCAGTTGTGCAACTGTCACCCTAGACCCAGGATGTATGATGGGAACCTGGGGCCTAGGGCAGCATTGCTGAAAAATGAGACTTTTCTCTCTGTTGAACCAAGATAACGGTGCAGGGGAGATGAAATATGGGCAAAGAAATTGCGACTAGCCCCCCCCCCCCAAAAAAAAATAAAGGTTTCATGTAGATATAATGCATCTTTTACATTATTTAGATGACTTGCACTGAAAAGATCTATTGATTCAATTAGTTTTACATATACTTGTTCTGTAGAGAATGCAAACTATTTAAAAAGACAAAGGGGGGCTAATTTTCATTCTAACTTTTTAAACTAATGCATGCAGCTCACAGAAAATGTTCAGGTGGATGTCAAAGAACCCAAAGCACTATTGAAAAATAAAGAGCAGAGATTTTGCATGTTGTCCTGGCTAACTTTGACCAATACTACCAAAAAATACAGATTCTTCTCATTGGTGCTTGTGGGATTTTGCTGTGCCAAAAATGGCTTCCACGTTTGTCTCCATAGCAACAGTTGCTGCATTTTAAAGACTGTCATTGTATTTTGAGAGAGATGTGTTAAGGCACTGTATAAATGTGAGTCTTTCAAACTAACCATTTATCAGCCTTGTTTTTAAGTCAATAACCAAGCAATATAATTGAATTGACAGAGAGGCATAATTTATACTTAAAACCAGAACACATTGCATGTTGATACTGCCGTATAAATAAATGTCTACCAGTCTTAAAATTCAAAGAAAAAAAACATACTTAGAACTGATAATACTTACCCTTTAAACTAACAAACAATCTGTAACACACACACAGTTAGGTTCGTTGCAGTGCTTTGCTTGTCCTGGATTCTGTCTTGTCACAAATCCAAGAGAGTCTTAATGTGAATAATAAATGCAGACCAAAATCTATTGGAAAGAAAGGCATAATCTTGACTTTGTGAATATTATTCATTGTAAACCCTAAGTGCTAATCTCGTAATATTGCACCTGTTTTTTTCAATAATTGTGTGCCAAGTCTTTCCACAGCCAAACCTAATCACACTTATCCCTCAACCAACATCACTAAAAAAAAAGATTATCTGGTCATTTATCTCATTGCTATTTGTGGGATCTTGCTGTGCGCAAATTGGCTGCCGCGGTTCCTACATTACAACAGTGACTACACTTCAAAAGCATTTGATTGGCTGTAAAGTACTTTGGGACGTCCTGAGGTCATGAAAGGCGCAATAGAAATGCAAGTTCTTTCTTTCTATATATTTGTAAATACTATAACCCAATGGAGTTAGTATGTTTCCAGTGATCTGTTCCATGAACCACCGCTGGGCTAGTGTGGAAGTGGCACCAGCATGGCATCTGGAGAAGAAATTGAGTATACTTCGTTAAGATACGCTCCAAAGGAGCGCAGGAAAAGGTCACGGGGTCAAGCTAATGATGTCGATGATACTTCCAATCTTAAAACAGACACCACTGCTCTTATCTGTCCAGCATAGGCTAGTTATCTTTGTTAAAAAGCAGGATTACAGTTATCAGGATAGTGTTTTAGGTTATTAAGACACATGAGAAGATGGAGTGCTTCACATTACAGGCCTTGTACTGACCTGGCCAAAGGGTCCATGACTGAAAACTTCCAGTCTAACCTCCAACAATTCAGGGTCACTACTGTGTGATTTGTAGAATTTTTGGTTCTTTGTGGCAAATTGAAAAATGAGAGAGAGAAAGAGAGAGGGGAAGGAGGATAGGAAGGGAGTATAGTTTGTAGAGTTAAAACAGCCTGAAGTGCTTCAAGAGTTTAAATCTTCATCTATTGCACCGTGTGTATTTTGTGAAGAATTTTCTCCAATATTCTGTAATGCCTCTTACTGTTCTATAAACACTAATGCTTCACAAGTCTGATATGGTTTGGTTTTCTCCTGAGAAAATATGAGCCTAGAAATTCCTGTTAATATTATTAGCAGACAGTTAACCTGTTTGTATGACATCCATCTGTTGCAGTAGAGGCTATAGCAAACTTAAAATAAAAAGATTTAATGTACATATTAAAATAGTGTACGGAGGAAGGTCATTTGGACGCACTGAGTGTTCATCTGCTAATATCACCAATAGTAACTTCTAGACCATGTTTGCTAACAAAAGTCTGTTTGCCACATGAAAGTAATTACTGGACTGGTTACTAAATTCTGCCACAAGACTGTTTTTTATTATTTCTGTTTTGCAAATATTTTCATCCTTGTAAACAGTTTAGCTCACTTGCCAAATAATTTAGCACCTACAAAGGGTATTTAAGGGGAAATCATACCAGGCTGACAGGGAGGCTATTTACATTGTGACGGACTATAGCTGTTCAAACTCAAGCAGCTTTCAGTGCTGTAGAACAATTTGTATCATAGCTTGAGTGCTGAAGGGATAAATTTGGGAGTATTTTTCTAATCTGAATGGTAAAAATATCACATAAAACTCTGAGATAAAATGGCAAAGTTTGGAAAACTGTAAGTATTTCCAATTACATCACTTCCATACTGCTGACTAATCTTCGGGACTGATGTAAGGTTAGAAAGCGATATAACCAACAGGAACACAACAACTTGATGCCTCTCTACAATTAAACTTTTACTATTAGAATTATCAACACCGTTTTCAAACAGGGGAACTCTCTACACAGTTTATCTGAAATAGTTCCCCTTAATCCCCTGTTTGTTTGGGTATTAACCTCTCCACAGTTTAGTAGATTGCTGGTGTGAAGAAAGGTCTTAAGCTATAGGTCCTTATCAGTAACAACCTGACTGAGAGTGATTTACACCATTTGTTTAGTTTTTGTGATTGTCAATGGTGTACTTGTGTTTGTTTTACCTCCTGTTCAGTTTTAACATAATCCAGGGCTAGCCCGTTGTAAACTAAGGATATGAACAACTCTTATCAATAGAAGGTGAAATTTGTGTTTTATCTCAAGTACAGTGCACTTCGTACATTTTATGTACTATTTTTACATTGAATCCTTTGTAAGTATTTTTAATCCATTGTGCTGTTCTTAATTAATTCTTGTTGAATTAATAAGTGCACCACCCCCCCTCCTTTCGCCCCACTATTGGCAGCCATGCTGGAAGCCACTTAGGTCCCACTCTGTTGAATTCCCTCCCTAAGCCTCTCCGCTTCTCCACCTCCCTCTCCTGCTTTAAGTATCTCTTTAGAGCGCACCTCTTGACCAAGCTCCTCTGAATCTCTCCTTTGGCTTGGCGTCTGTTTTCTTCATGCCTCTGTGAAGCAGCTTGAGACACTTTTCAGTGTCGGTGTTGTTGGAACACAGCAATCAGAAACAAAAATGGATTCATGATATTGTAATAAATGTATCCATAATCTTCTGTACATCACCTATTGTTGTTGCTGCCCCTTAGCTTCTCCATCTTTAACTATTTCTCTTTCAGACAATGCTCAAGAAATCTCCTCAGTTTTCAGAGGCTTTCACTTGTGAGGACAGTGGGGCTTACAGTCTAAAGCTGTTGGATAGCTGCTTTATTCTCTGTCCGGCCCCAATTCTGCCACAAGTGATTTTCCACTTAACTGTTACTCACTTTTTCACCATCCAGGAAAGCACCTTAAAAACAAGAGGCATAGCACAGCTCAAACTACTGGCCAATATTTATCTCTCAACCAACATCACTAAAACAGATTATCTGACCATTATTACATTGATGTTTGTGGGACCTTGCTGTGCGCAAATTGGCTGCCACGTTTTCTACATTACAACAATAATGTACTTCAAAAAGTACCTCATTGGCTGCAAAGCACTTTGGGACGTCCTGAGGTCATGAAAGGCACTATAGAAATGGAAGTTTTATTTTTTACTTACTTTCTTTCTTTCAAGGTCATCTCTTCCTGTAAAGAAATATTTGAAATGTAATTGTCAGCATCTGCCAAGAAGATGATGTCTGGAAAAGTTCCTGCTTTGCAGCGAGTCTGAAAAGAAAAGAAAAACAAAACATTCTGGTCTACCTACTCTTTGATAAGCAATGGTGCACTAAAATGTTCCTTTTTGCCTTAAGAAGGGTATGCTGATAGGGGTGGATGAAGTAGGGAGGGAGAAGGCTCATATGGAGCATAAACGCCGACATAGACTAGTTGGGCAGAGTGGTCTGTTTCTGTCCTGTAGACTCACTGTAACTCAAATGTAAATTACAGTGGATTAGTATTAGATACTGGTTATCAGTTTAGGTGCTGCTAATGATACCAGGTAATGTCTGATAATAACAATGAAAACCCTGTGGATCCAGATTCAATTATAATTCAAATATGTTTGTATCACAATAGTAAATTTGGTTGTGTTCTCTTTCCTAAGCCAGATATAGTGACTCTGTGCCTATGGTATTTGCTTCAAGATACTTCAAGCTATTTGATTTTTACTTTACATTTCTGCACAAATAATGCATTTAAATTTGTTTTTGGATGAAATACATACAATAGAAACCTGGTCCAAATAGAAGTGATTGCATTTTAACTTAGTTAAATAACTAACACTTAACTCTTTTTGCTTGCTGTACATTAGTCTGGATTAGACCAGTCTGAAGACAGTTTGATCCCCCGTCAGTTTTTTGTAAACTAGCTCTAAGAATTTAAAGGCATCATAGTATCATAGTATGTACAGCACAGGAGGAGGCCATTCAGTCCCTCAAGCCTGCTCTGCCATTCAATTACATCATGGCTGATCGATACCTCAACTCCATTTACCTGCCTTAGCTCCATATCCCTTGATACCCTTACCTAACAGAAATCTATCGACCTCAGTCTTGAAAGCTCCAATTGTCCCAGTATCCACAGCTTTTTGGGAAGAGAGTTCCAGATTTCTACTACCCTTTGTGTGAAAAAGTGCTTCCTGATGGGATGAGAGGGTTGTCCTATGAGGAGAGAATGGGCCTATATTCTCTGGAGTTCAGAAGAATGAGAGGTGATCTAATTGAAATATATAAGATTTGAGAGTGCTTGAAAGGGTGGATGCTGAGAGGTTGTTTCCCCTGGCTGGAGAGTCTAGAATTAGAGGGCATAGTCTCAGGATAAAGGGTGGGCCATTTAAGACTGAGATGAGGAGGAATTTCTTCACTCAGAGGATTGTGAATCTTTGGAATTCTCTACCCCAGAGGGCTGTAGATGTTGAGTCGTTGAATATATTCAAGGCTGAGATAGATAGATTTTTGGACTCTAGGGGAATCAAGGGATGTGGGGATCGGGCTGGAAAGTGGAGTTGAGGACAAAGATCAGCCATGATCTTATTGAATGGTCGAGCAGCCTCAAGGGGCCGTATGGCCTACTCCTGCTCCTATTTCTTCTTTTCTCATGTTCTGATTTCACTCCTAAATGGCCTCGCTCGAATTTGAAGATTATGTCCCCTCATTCTTGATTCCCCCATCACAGGAAATACTTTCTCTGCATCTACCCTGTCGACTCCTTTTAACATTTTAAACACCTCGATCAGATCACCCCTCAATCATCAATGCTTAGGGGTATAGTGGGCTTTCTGGGAACTAACTTGAAACTATTCAAAACTCATTTCACATCCAGCAAAGAGAGCAGATTTTCAATCCATTGGTCCAGGTTGAAATTGAACCCAGATCCCAGAGGGGAAGGACAGGTTTTGTGCCATTCCCTGCAAACCCTTTGTTTAATTAAGAAAAACACATAATGCAATTCCACAGCATGTTAGGAGATGGGTTTATTTCTAATGATTCAGTCTTCCGAACTCAACCATGCTGCTTCAGGGTGGTTCTAAGGAGGAGCCCAAATGCTTCCCCATCAGAAAAGGGAGGAAATCACCTTATAATTTGAATTTATATAGTGCTGTTAACCTAGTAAAATGTCCCAAGGTGCTACACAGGAGCGTAATCAGACCAAAAATTGATACCGAGCCAAACAAGGAGACATTAGGGCAGGTGACTAAAAACTTGGCCAAAGAGGTAGGTTTTAAGGAGCATCTTAAAGGAGGAGAGAGGCAGAGAGGTTTAGGGAGAGAATTTCAGAGCTTAGGGCCTAGACTGAAGGCACCGTCGCCAATGGTGGGCGAAGGAATTCAGGGATGCGCATGAGGCCAGAATTGGAGGAATGCAGAATTCTCGGTGAGTTGTAGGGCTGGAGGATGTTACAGAGATAGAGGCTCGAGGCCATGGAGGGATTTGAACATGAGGATGAGAATTTTAAATTTGAGGCACTGGTGCACTGGGAGCCAATGTAGGTCAGCGAGCACTAGGGTGATGGGTGAATGGGACTTGGTGCAAAATGGGATACAGGCTGCAGAGTTTTGGATGAGCTCAAGTTTATAAAGGGTGGAAGATGGAAGGCTGGCTATACTTGTACATCACCTGGTGGTCAGCTATAGAGTAACAGTGATGGGGGTCAGAGAGGTACATTCACTGGGCAACTATTGGAGGAGCAGGTAAGAGAGAAAGATACAATAAAACTACCAAAAAGAAAAAGAGAAATCTATTTGGTGTAGACTGTGAGATTTGTGAGTGAGTTCATCTGGGAAAAACATTTACCAGTAAGTAATTTCTCTTTCTTGTGTAAGCTCAAGGCCCCAATGGTAACAGAAAATAAGAAAGAACGGTCTGTACAACCATAATAGTATTCATAGAAACACAATCCTAAGTGTTATCTCAAAGCAAGTATACAGAATAACAGGAGGTCATCACAGTTATTGTTGAGATTAGGATTGTGTATGAAACCAGCAGTTTGTCACTTTTTTTTCCATTTTATATCATGATTTTCCACTTTGTTTTTATTCATTACAATTTTTCCTCCTCCTCCTCCTCCTCTTCCTCCTCCTCTCCCCAGTCCAAACAGCATAGAGGGAGACTAGAATTTATCAGTCAGTAGGAAGTGTACATCTGTCTAACAGCAGTTATGGATAAATAAGTCTCCCAACTTCACGCTACTAACAGCTCACTGAGAACTGACAGAATTCATATGGTAATCCTTTGAAGAGTAAGTGTTCTTTGGCCAGGGAAAGAGACTCGCATTTACGTAGCATCTCATCACATCTCTCGGAAACATTTCAGATACAGTGAATGACTGCTGAAGTACTCTTGTTGTGACGTGGGCAGTGGTGTAATGCTTGCCCCCCTACTGCTACACTATCCCTGTGGCACAAGCTGGTTATTTCACATTGATTCCAGACCATTTGAAGCAGCGGTTCAAGGAGGCGGCTCACCACCACCTTCTCAAGGGCAATTAGGGATGGGCAATAAATGCCGGCCTTGCCAGCGACGCCCACATCCCATGAACGAATAAAAAAAAATTAAAGTAACTTTCTGGTCTAAATGATCTAAATTTTTTGAAATTCTAATGAGCGATAGAACTCTTATTAAAATCATTGTAGAACATCAGAGCACTGATACACTAATGCCAAAAAGGGACACCGCAGGTTTGCACCCAAAATTTCAAACACAACAAGCTCTCAGTCAATCTCTGGCCAACAAGGGGGACTTCTAAGTGGACACAAGGTACTTCAAAAGAAGAAAGACTTACCTTTATATAGCACCTTTCACAACCTCAGAACGTCCCAAAGCGCTTAACAGCTAATCATGTACTCTTGAAGCGTAGTCACTGTTGTAATGTAGGAGACACAGCAGCCAATTTGGGCACAGCAAGGTCCCACAAACAGCAATGTGATAGTGACCAGATATTGTGTTTTTAGTGATGGATAGATTGAAAGATAAATATTGGCCAGGATAATGGGGAGAATGCCCCTGCTCTTCTTCAAAATAGCACCGTGGGATCTTTTACGTTCACCTGAGAGGGCAAACGGGGCCTCGGTTTAACATCCCATCCGAAAGTCGGCATCTCTTGAGAGTGCAGCGCTCCCTCAGTACTATTCTGGAGTGCCAGCCTAGATTTTGTTCTCTGGAGTGAGCCTTGAAACCATGACCTTCTGACTCAGATTAAAACAACCAGTTATTGGGCACCTTCCAGCTGCCAATTACAGAACAAAACTGACAGAAACCTGGAAGTGAGTTGCTTGTCCCCTCCATCTCCATCCTCCTCTCTTGACCTCTCAGACAAAATATGACTCACTGGAAGACCAAAGAATTGAGCACAAAATCTAGGTTGACACTCCGAGTGCAGTACTGAGGGAGTACTGCACTGTCAGAGGTGCTGTCTTTTGGATGAGGCTAAACCGAGGCCCGTATGCCCTCTCAGGCTGGTGTAAAAGATCCCATGGTACTATTTTGAAGAAGAGCAGGAGAGATCCCCCTGGTATTCTGGCCAATATTTATCTCTCAACCAACACCTAAAAAACGATTATCTGGTCAATTATCACATTGCTGTTTGTTGGACTTTGCTGTGTGCAAATTGACTGCCGCATTTCCTGCATTACAAAAGTACTTCATTAGCTGTAAAGCACTTTGTGGTGACCTGAGGTCATGAAAGGCACTATATAAATGCAAGTCTGTCTTTCTTTCTTTTTCTTCTTCCTCCCTTTTTTTTCTTTTAGCACTGATGCAGAAATGTATTTTTGGGCAGCGGAAATATGACCAGCAGCCATTGCAACTGAAACAGCAAAGAGTAAATGAATTCCTTCCTACCTGTTCAGGCAATAGGAGATGTTACACTAGTACTAAGACAGACATGCTGTTGAAACTGAGGGAGTGCAGGTAACGCTGTTCTGGCAAGCCATGTTCCCTTTGACAACAGGATAAGGTCTCTGAAAAATTATGCACAGATAAGGCCAGCGTTGGCCTGGTTTTACAAACACATAGCAGTCGCGATCTTTCAATAGCTCATCGAGTAGCCGCCAGGGCTCAGTGATATGGGAGTCTTACATACCGTCTTTCAAAATTCACCTTTTGTTTTTAAATCCCTATCCTTTGCAGCCTCTCACCTTTTCCTGTATTTGGCTATTTCTCCCTCTTCGTTCCTGATGTGATTTACAACAAAACAAAAACACCTTGCATTTATATAGCACCTTTAACGTAGTAAAACATCCCAGTGCACTTCGCAGGAGTGTTATCAAACAAAATTTGACACCGAGCCATATAAGGAGATGTTACGATAGATGGTCGCAGAGATAGGGTTCAAGAGCGTCTTAACGGAGGAGAGAGAGGCGGAGAGGTTTAGGGAGGGAATTCCAAAGCTTAGGGCCTAGGCAGGTGATGGCACGGCCGCCAATGGTGGAACGATTAAAATCTGGGCTGCGCAAGAGGCCAGAATTGGAGGAGCGCAGAGGTCTTCAAGGGTTGTGGGGCTGGAGGAGGTTACAGAGATAGGGAGGGGCGAGGCCATGGAGGGATTTCAAGCAAGGATAAGAATTTTAAATTCGAGACGTTGCTAGACCGGGAACCAATGTAGGTCAGCAAGCATGGGGGTGATGGGTGAACAGGAATTGGTGCCAGTTGGGAAACGGGCAGCAGAGTTTTGGATGAGCTCAAGTTAGGCGGTCTTGGTGATGGAGAGCATATCACCCGTTAATGCCACATCAGTAAGACTGAAATACTTGAGGTACTCAATATTTTGTGTATTGGAAAATTAAAATGAATTTAACCTTACCTGATCGGGTTTCCCATTGCTTCCAATTCATGTCAGGTGAAAGCTGGAGGTCGGGGTCGGATCCATGAGGTGAGTGCCTTTATTGCTGCTTATGGGTCCAAAGGAGCAGGAGTGCTTCATCCAGACCCAACAAGCTCACCTGGCCGACAGGACCCCCACGATCATTAAGGTCACGCCGCCAACTTACCTTCCAGGTTTCGCACCCGAAAATCTTCCCCCCTCCCCGCCCCACCTCAGCTCTCTTCCCCGCTTGAAGTCAAAATTCTGCCCCAATCTTCAGTTTGTCTCTCTGAGTGACATGAGCTCCCTGTCCTGTCTATCAGTCCTTGAAAGGCTGCTATTCACAATAGTGGCAAACCCAAAACAGTCCTTGAGCACACACATCAAAGACTAAAGAGCTGTCTCACTATAACACTGTCATTCAGAAGCAAATAGTTTTATGATTTTAATCTCTTCTAACCTCTTTAAAAAAAAGTTAGCTTATAAAAATAATCCTAAACACAATTACCTAGAATCATAAAAATTTAAGCACAGAAGGAGGCCATTTGGCCCATTGTGTCCTGTGCCACTGCTAACATTACAGTGGAGCTACCTATTTTAGTGTTCATTTCCTGCTTGTTCCCCACGGTGTCTGCTTAGCCGGTAACACTCTCGCCTCTGAGTCAGAAGGTTGTAAGTTCAAGTCCTCCTCCAGAGACTTGAGCACAAAATCTAGGCTGACACTCCAGTGCAGTACTGAGGGAGTGCAGCACTGTCGGAGGTGCTGTCTTTCGGAAGAGATGTTAAATGTCTGCCCTATCAGGTGGATGTAAAAGATCTTGGCACTATTTTGAAGAGCAGGTGATTTCTCCCCAGTGTCTGTGCCAATATTTATCCCTCAAACACCACCACTTTATCTGGTCATTATCACATTGCTGTTTGTGGGAGCTTGTGCGAAAATTGGCTGCCATGTCAACAGTGACTACATTTCAAAAAGTATTTCATTGGCTGTAAAGCACTTTGGGACATTCTGAGGTTGTGAAAGGTGCTATATAAATGCAAGTTCTTTCTTTAATCTTTGCCTCCTCCTTCTCTTCCTCCAGGTGTCTATTTAACTCCCTCTTAAATCTTGTGATTGAATCAGCTTCAATAGCCACCTGTAACACCACAGTCATTAAAAGGGTCATCAACTTCCCAGTAAATTGGTGAGCAACTAATTTTTCCAAGTTTGTAAACAAGTGCTGTGCAATAACACGTCTGGTAAATTTTTAATGTCATTCCATCACTGATGACGTGCACCCTTAAAAATATATATATCAAATGTTTCTTTAAAAATTCAACATTGCTGCAAAAACCGCCTGACAATAGCTTGCATTGCATCAGGTATTACATTTGCTATAGTGCAACCTTACCCAGTAACTTTTATATCTGCTTTACAAACCGAATGTGTACTGCAGGCTGTGCCTGGGTGTATCAGGAACTAACTGACCAATAAATTCTCCAAAAGTAGTGCAGTGCAGGTGTGCATGGCCGTACAATTCGTCTGTGTGTGTATTTGAATTATCTTTTTTGACAGGAGTCTCCCAAATATGAGGCTGTGCTCCCACTATCAACTGCGAGCACATTGCATGTTTTTGTCGAGTCCTTTCTTTGCTGCAAAACACCAGACTCCCCCTCTGGTCAGTTACAGCATTGTAGCTGATGTAAAGATTTATATTACAGATTTATAACACCATACGTCCCGTTGTGTTGCTTTGTGTCCTAGGGCAGGTCCTAACTCAAGTCTCACACAGGAGATTCTGAGCCACTTAACTAGGGAAGAGTAGCTGAGGTGGTTTCTCGTTGTTTTCTTAGTACCTTCTCCAAGGTGGGTTCCAACCAAGGCTAAAAAGACCCACCTACCCTTTAGGATTGGGGACACCTACCGGACATGAGTACCCCCACTGGACGTCAATCTAGTATTCAGAGCTGGAGCTCCGATCTCCGCTCACCGGGGCTGTCTGGAGTGAGGCCCGCACCTTTCACCTTCTGGCTCAGAGGCGGGAATACTATCTCTGAGCCAGTGGTCACTCTGTCCCCTGTAAGAGCTCTAAGTCGTGACACTTTCTGTTTTAAATGCTAATTTAGATTGAAACTGCGAGTGCCTGCACTGAATGCACATTGCACCATCCGGTTGAAGAGCATTAATCAAACATTAATATCTCAATCCGTGGCTCCCAGGTATTGCACCTCTGCACCAAGTTGTATCTCAGGTGCGGTAGGCATCATCCCACCTCTGGCACAGAGTTGATGCTGTAACGAGCTGGGTCACAGATTGGTAGGATGCATAGTCATCTCTGTGGTTCCCCAAACGGGCGGTTCTTGATCGTAATAATCCCCAGAAGACAGTAAATTTTAAAAATTAAAATTAAAAGCTGCAGCATTAGAAATTATTTTGGGTAGTCTCAGTCCAGCTCTCAGAAGCTATTGGTCCACAGCACAAAATTAACCCTAATTCCTAAATCCTACAACCCTCTGAGATCTCTGTGCTCCTCCAACTCTGGCCTCTTGCGCATCCCTGATTTCCATCACCCCACCATTGGTGGCTGTGCTTTCGGTCGTCTAGGTCCTAAACTCTGGTATTCCCTCCCTAAACCTCTCTATCTTTCTCCTCCTTTAAAGACGCTCCTTAAAACTTACCTCTTTGGCCAAGATTTTCATCACCTGTCCTAATGTCTCCTTCTTTGGCTTGGTTTCAATTTTGTTTTTTGTCTGATTACACTCTAGTGAAGCACCTTGGGACATTTAACTAGGTTAAAGGCGTTATATAAACACAAGTTGCAGCTGTTGTGGATTGGTAATCTCAATCAGAGAGACCGCAGAATGGTTAATGTGGGAATTTACAAATGTCGCACTAGTGCAGTGAAGGATACTCCTCTGAGGTCGGGGCCAAGACGTGTGGTTGGTGTAGAGTACAAGGAGCTTTGCTCTGCATCTAACCATGTTTTGCCTGACCTGGGAGTGCTTAGTGCTGACAATGGATGTTCACAATGGAAATGTTCCATTCCCTAGCACCAGCATCCCTCACCATGATGAGTACATAAAAAAACTACAGTAAAATAGAGAATATATTCATGACTAGAAACATAACACCAACAACAACTTGCCTTTAACCTAGTAAAGCGTCCCAAGGTGCTTCACAGGAGCGTTATCAAAATTTGATTCCGAGTCATGTAAAGAGATATTAGGGTAGGTGACCAAAGACTTGGTCAAAGAGGTAGGTTTTAAGGAGCAACTTAAAGGATAAGAGAAAGGTAGAGAGGCGGAGAGGTTTAAGGAGGGAATCCCAGAGCTTAGGGCCTAGGCAGCAGAAGGCACGGCCACCAATGGTGGGGCAATGGAAATCAGGGATGGGCAAGAAGCCAAAATTGGAGGAGCGCAGAGATCTCGGAGGGTTGTAGGTCCGGAGGAGGTTACAGAGATAGGGAGGGGTGAGGCCCTGGAGGGATTTGAACACAAGGCTGAGAATTTTAAATTAGCACCACTGCTATTACAGTTTAAGCAAATTGCAATATTCACACAGCTGGTAGTTTTCTCAAATTGTTGCTAATTTTCAATCAGCCAAAAGAGGGAGTTGTACTCCAGCGTCAACACAGAAGTTAAACAAAGGTAACGAGATATCACCAAAATTTTTGTACCGCTAATTGGTAACAAAAAGAAAAATATTTCATGAAAGATAGGTTGTTTTTAAAAAATAAGAAGCTTCTTTGCACCATTCATAATCAAACATAACGTGTAAAATGTCAATGAATCACGTGTGCCTGCAATTTGTTTGAAGTATGAAATTGGCCCTCGATTCTGTGTTTTTGCTGCCTCTGGGTGTTAGCGTTACTACAGATTGTGGGTGGAGGGGGTAGACCATATCTAACAATAAAAGGATCACAGTTGTCTGATGGTCTTTTGTTGCCCTTTTTCTATGTTCTTATGTATGTTTTTATACACATACATATCAACCATTACACTCACCGATTGTATTTGCTGAAGTAATAACTACCAACCGTTATGCTAAGTGATGGCTCTGTTCATTTGCTGTTCATCTTCCTTGCTGGATTACTCATTTTTATCATTACATTTTATAAAAAGGCTGAAACAGAGTCCTTTTTATATAAAGAGCCGACTGATAGTTTGTCATCATAACAAGCTAGAGTTTTCACATACACGCGAGCGCACGCACACACACACACACACACACACACACACACACAAACAAACAACAGCCTTATGCTTTGTCTCCCCCTATGGCTGAATGTAATTAATTGAATCCAAATTTAGATTCATATTTTGACGTCCAACTTCAATGTTCAAACCCCACTCTCCCCTCCTCATCTCAAGCCCAGTACACTGCTATTACATTTATCCATTTTTGTGACATCAAGGGGGTGGGGGAATTTTTGATTCATTGTCTGGGCAGTAACCTGGCAGAGCGGATCTCCCGCCCCTTGAAGGACCTGCCCAATTGTGTTGCTGGCAGCCTGAGTCACTCTTCCATCCTCAACCAATTCACTTCAAACCAACTGGGGAGAAATGTAACTTTGTTGCGTCCGTTTTTACAGTCCGGCCCATTTACACTCGTAAAATGGGTGTAACGATGACGAATTTAGCATTGAGACGGCTTGCGCCTGATCTGCATGTATGTTTGGGCCACTGCTAAACTCGTCATGGCCCTTTTTTTTAGGCATCCTTGGCGCAGGCCTCATTTCAAGTGAAGGCCTAGTGGCCGATTCTGGACCCATTTGCTAAATTTGTTAAGTAAGTGTAGTTTTGCCGGATGTACAGCAGCCTAACCAACGGTTCTTAAAGTTACTGCTGGAGGCTGCTGAGGAAACCATTGGGTAAATTTTGTTAAACTGCTGCCGGCCTGCACTCGCACCCACCCCCCCCACCCTCCCACCCTGTTCACCTCCCGTCCCTCACCCCCCACAGGACTTACCTTAGCAGGCCCAGACCGGCGAGCTGCATCAGGGTGCCCGATTGGCGTCCGCAGCTCACCAGGCTGAACATAATGAAGTCCGAGGAATAATTTAGGATACTCCTCGGGCCTGCCTCTTCTGGCGATTGCGACACGCCACCCAGTTCGTGCCCAAAAACAGTCGCTGACGAATTTAGCTCCCATTGAAACAATTTCAGAAAATAGGCAGCTAAATATAGGGGTCATAAATGTAAGATAGTCACTAATAAATCCAAAATGGAATTCCGGAGAAACTTCTTTACCCAAAGAATAGTAAGAATGTGAAACTTGCAACCACAAGGAGTAGTTGAGGCGAATAGCATAGAATCATTTAAGGGGAAGCTGGATAAATACATGAGGGAGAAAGGAATAGAAGGATATGCTGATAGGGTTAGATGAAGTAAGGTGGGAGGAGGCTCGTGTGGAGCATGAACACTGGCACAGACCAGTTGGGCTGAATGGCCTGTTTCTGTGCTGTAACATTCTATATAATTCTATGTAAATGTAACATCACGGTATTAACCAGGACAATACTGTGTCTGGGGGGAGGGGAAGGATGTATTCTGCGTGTAAGTTCCTCTCAGTTCCCAGTCTTCACACATTCAGACCAGGCCTCTCAATACTAACGCAGCTGAACTCAAACTAGTTTGATGTTGTGGACTTGTTACCGAGCTAGCTGTAATTCATGACCCTGCAAATCCATCATTATGAAATAATCGTCACCAGCTATAATCTCTTGGCTGAATTTAAACCCTCCTGTGAAGTTGAAGGGCAATATGTCACTTACCCAACCAGGTATTGTGAAGATTTTTAAAACCTGCAGAGCAAATCCTATGATATTGGAGAAAAAGAAAGAGCACCTATAACAACCTCAGGACATCCCAAAGCACTTAATAGTGAATGAAGTACTTTTGAAGTGTAGTCACTGTTGTAATGTAAGAAACACTACAGCCAATTTGTGTACATCAAGGACCCACAAACAGCAATGTGATAATAACCCAGTAATCTTTTTTTAGTGGTGTTGGTTGAGAGATAAATATTAGCCAGGACACCAGGGACAACTCCCCTGTTCTTCACCAAAATAGTACCATGGAATTTTTAATGTCAATCTGAGAGGGCAGACAGGGCCTCAGTTTAGCATCTCATCTGAAAGAGAGTACCTCCCTCAGTACTGCACTGGAGTGTCAGCCTACATTTTGTGCTCAAGTCTCTGGATTGGGACTTGAACCCACAACCTTCTGACTCAGAGGCAAGAGAGTCTACTGAAGGGCTACTGAGCCATGGTTGACACCAAATAGCTGCTAATAGGTAGCATCTTGATCCCAGAATCTCAATATTGCTCCAGTGGTTCTGTAAAAAAAATTCTGTTAATCGTTCATCCCACCTATTATTATTACATGTTTCACTACAGTAATAATTAATATGAGTATCTTTTGTTGTCACAAAAAAGACTGTATATAATCTGTAGTGACTTAGAGGCCACAGAATCACATCTGGAGAAGCTAATCTAAGACAATGTGAGGCACTGACTGTTTCCTACTAAGTGTCATAGAAATTCTTTGTTTTAAATCAAGGCAGCATAATTTATATTGCACATACTCTGATGATAAGAGAGAAGAATCACACTTCAGAGCCTGTGCAAGATTGGTAATTGTGTTCATTCCATGGAGGCTTGTGATTCAGTGATCATTGGTGTGTGGCGCGAGGAATCAATGGTCTTAATTTATAGAATCTTGAGCCTTGTTAAAAAAAAATCACTGGATAAGGCCCACTTTGAGAAGACAGCAGCCCTTGGACATGGCCTTATCATGATGAGGAACGACATGCCTTTTTTTTTGTTAACCTACACAGGGATAATTTACAAACCTATAAAAGCAAAAAAAAAGAATTGAATATATTGTATCTTTTGACATACCTCACAATTTGCAACAACAAGAAAAACAAACCTACCAAGTGTCCCTTTAAATGTCCTGATATATCGCAAATGTAACTTGTACGGTGCAATAAAAGTACACAATGTTTGTTTCATCAGCCAGGCTTAATGTGATTTAATCAGCTATGAAAACATTAAGGTTTGCAAAAAAAAAAGTTAGGAATGAATGAGAAAGAAGATAATGGTGCAGGAACGGATTTCCTCAGGCCTGTACAGGTCCACAAAGGGGCAATGGGCCTTTACTAGCACAACATCACATAAATCTATAGCTTCTTCTAAGTTTTACAACTCTTTTGATCAAAAGTTACATGTTCTTTGAAAGTAAAGTAGGTTATAAAACCCTCATCTAAATCTTACAATAAAATGTCAACCTCCATTAGAATAATAAACACTGTAGCAAGGATCCTATAGTCTCGTATTCTTTTAAATCCGACAATCAGTACTTAATAACAGGGTGTGTTTGTATCAGCTATGTGAGTGATCAGTTTATGTTCCCATATTGAAGATTATTTAAGGTTTTAGTTGGAGCTATCCCCCTTTAACCCTGTCTAAAAGAGCCCTCCTACTTTCTGTGTAATTATTTTAAAATCAAGTAATAACAATCTACTGACTTTTTTTTCCAAATCAAGTTTCAGACTTATGGGTACAGTAGCATAGTGGTTATGTAACTAGACTACTAATTCCAATTCCAAGGAATGGGAGTTCAAATCCCAATTATGAGCAGCTTGAGAATTTGAATTCAGTTCCAAAAAAAGCTGCTATCAGTAAAAGTGAAGCTGTCGGATTGTCGTAAAAACCCAGCTGATTCACTAATGTCCTTTAGGGAAAGAAACCTGCCGGCCTATACGTGACTCCAGTCCCACACCAACATATGTGGTTGACTCTTAACTGACCTCTGAAGTGGCCTAGCAAGACACTCAGTTGCACAAAGGCAACTAGGAATGAGCAATAAATGCTGTCCTTGCCAATGACACATCCTGAGAGAATTAAATTTTTAAAAAGTAGAAGCAAAGCAATAATTAAAATTAAGAATATTGATGTACTGATCATCAGACTTTTCAGTAGAACTCATTTATTTTGTTGAACTTGTGTCAATTTATGTTAGTTGCAGTAGCTGGCCTACTCTGAGAAATCAACTGAAGTTGTGAAACATTCCAAACATGCCGTTGATTTTGCTCAGAATAAAGATGCCAGCCATGGCTCAGTGGTAGCACTCTCACCTCTGAGTCAGGAGGTCATGGGTTCAAGTTCCACTCCAGAGACTTGAGCACAAAATCTAGGCTAACACTCCCAGTGCAGTACTGAGGGAGTGCTGCACTGTCGGAGGTGCCGTTTATCGGATGAGATGTTTTTCGAACGAGACGTTAAACCGAGGTCCCATCAGGTGGATGTAAAAGATCCCATGGCACTATTTTGAAGAAGATCAGGGGAGTTCTCCCCGTTGTCCTGGGCAAACATTTATCCCTCAACCAACGTCACTAAAAAAAGCAGAGTATTGCTGTTAGTGGGATCTTGTGGTGCACAAGTTGGCTGCCGTGTTTCTGATATTACAACAGTGACTGCACTTTGAAAGTAATTCATTGCTGAAAAGTACTATATGAATGAAAGCACTTTCTTTCTTTTTCACAATAGTAGCAAAACCAAACATGGAGAAACCCAGAAGTTGTACAATTGCTGCAGAGAGCTTGGGAAAATCAGAAATTAAAGTACAAGCTTTAAAAAAAACCAGTACAATATATACTTGAATTTTTCCTTCACTGCAGGTCTCAAAATGAAGGATAGACACTAATATATCATCAATCAACTATTTACAATAGCATCTTAACCACTTTCCACTCGCCATTGTTTTGAATCTAAGTAGTTACGCAAAAGATATAGGGGCTATATTCAGAAAGTCAGGTGTTAAGGCACCTGAGACAGTTATAACAACAACTTGCATTTATACAGTGGCTTTAATGTACTATTATCCAAGGCATTTCATTGGAGTGTAATCAGACATAAAGTGACACCAAGCCATAGGAGAAGATATTAGGACAGGTGATCAAAAGCTTGGTCAAAGAGGTAGGTTTTAAACAGTGTCTTAAAGGAGGAGAGAGAGGGAGAGAGAGGTAGAGAGGTGAACAGGTTTGGGGAGGGAATTCCAGAGCTTAGGGCCTAGGCAGCTGAAGGCACGGCCACTAATGGGTATGAGCAATAAGTGCACTCACTTACCATGCAGCCAGGAATTCCAAGACACAAAACATTAAGACACCTGGTCAATCTTTGGTTTAAATGATTTAAATTTGTCACCCGCAGAGGTGGGGTAGATGAGCTATAGCTAATGAATAGGGTTCGATGAAGAGGGGTGGGAGGAGGCTCATGTGGAGCAGAAACACAGGCATGGACCAGTTGTGGCGAATGGCCCGTCCTGTGCTTTACATTCTATGTAATGCTATGAATGGAACATCATAAGCTGGTGGAGGCAGAAAAAGGATGTGCAAAGCCAAGTGACAAGGATGAGCATGATTGCCAGAGGCTGAATTGTTTATTCTGGTTGAACAGTTCCTCAAACATAAAGGAACACAAAATTTGTTTTACCAATTACTGGAGGACACATAATTACACAAGGGCCAATTCATTGATTCAGTCCTCCCAGAGGGGGGCCGTGCTGGAGGAAAGCACCAACACCGAACATAACATTATAAGATGGTAGCACTGATTCTCTGACCCAGCCTTACTTTGCTGTTGGGAGCCAGGGATTGGTGAATTTACCCTTTAAAGTCAAGTAAGCTTCTAAAAATCCCCCCAAAAAGGTACACAGGATTTCTCTAAATATGTATCAATAATTTGAGAAGAGTGGTAATATCTATAGTCCAATACGTACATACAAAAGAGAACGGTGAGAAAGGACCATCAGAGTCGTCAATGCTCACCCTAATCATCAGACAGTATAATCCCATGCATCAACCTCCTGAACTTTTGGTAATGCTAATACCCGAGAGGCAAATCTGTAGCTAATTTGGGGGAAAACTTGGGGTAATTCCTCCCCCTCCCTTAATGCAATCAAGCAACTTGGTAATAAATCAATACAACAAGCCACACATCTCCACTTCACAACAGGTTCCAAAAAAAAATAGGAAGAGCTGATTTGCAGACTGTCCAAATAGTCTTAATACTCAGACTGACATTCTCTGCCTAGCATTAAATGGGCATAAAAAATTATCGGTGGTGTGATTATCAGTCCCTAAAATCTTTAAATGGGAGGCTAATATTGATTTCCATAAGGGAAATGGGTAATAAAAAGGGGAAAGTATGCAATTGAATATTTCTACCTAACAGCACTGTGGGAGAACCTTCACCACAGGGACTGCAGTGGTTCAAGAAGGCGGCTCACCACCACCTTCTCAAGGGCAATTAGGGATGGGCAATAAATGCTGGCCCCTCCAGCGACGCCCACATCCCATGAATGTGTAAAAGAAAAATATTAAAAATTAATTTTAAAAGACTTTACTCAGAAATTCTGCCTGGTAAGTTCTTTGTCGTTGAGATTTCCATTTGCTGCTGATTTTTCTTATGCTAACAAACAGCCAATGGCAAAGCAGCGAATCACTGTAGGTATAGGATTTAACTGTTAGGTGGCTGTATCCTTTTGCAGCTTTAGTGACAGCCATCTGCACTCTGATTCGCACTTCTGTACAACAAATGATTCACTGACTATTGTTGGACAATTCTTACGTAGGAATTTGAATAATTAAAATCTCACCGCTGCTTTACTAGAAATGGGTTCGGCCCCTTTGACCTGTTCATCTTAAATCCAGGGTCAACATGAATCAAATACAAAGAAAGAAACTTGGAACTTGTAGAAGATGGAAGTGAACCTCTTCACTATTCACAAGTTGACAGAAGCACTGAATGCAATACATATGGAGAGTATGGATTACACTACTTTGAAATTGCTTGATTACACATAAAAACGCAGTAAGTTGATATCAAAGGGAATGTCACATGGCAATGCGTAGTTTATGTAACTTGCTAAATATAAATGACGCCACGATTTTATTAGCTGGCTATTTTCCTCCATTGTTCGAGCTGGACTAAAATTCCTGAGTTAGGATTTCAGCGATGAGGTCGCTGCCCTTGCTCAGATCTTTGATGGAAAAGCATGATATATGCATTTCCTGTGGCGAACTCACCCCTCGTTTGAAACTCTTTCATCAATACAAGGATATATCATTTAACCTACTGTCCTATTTAAATGTCTAAATCATGCACACATATGCCTATATAAATGGGTCATTTATACACTCACAATACTATTACATCGAGAGCAAAATCCCAGCAAGAAATTCCCCCAATTGTTCTTAGCCCTTACTGTGTTTATTTATTTTAAAATAATTTTAATCACTATTGCAACTCTATTATTTCCCTATTATTGTGGAACTTTACATATTGAAAATCTGCTAAGTTATTGTGTTTTATTCTGGATAAGGAAAATTCAATGCAGCATTTCTTTCCATGTTTTAGTTAACTTTTTTTTTCCTTTGGACTTCAAACTTTAACAAATTATTTATTAATTCCAGCACGGCCAAAATTTTAAATAAGGGTGCCAGCTTTTGTTGTCATCGATTTTGAATATTAATCTACGGCCGTACTAAGTTTTTGCAATTTCAGGGCAAGCCCCCACCGATCCTTTCAGATTGCAACGGTAATAAATTAAAGGAACCGTGTTAAACTGCCGAACGTATTGTTTGCCCATTCTTTAGACTTTATAGTAACTCCTATTTTCTGTCAGAACGTCAGCACCTCCACCACATTCCTCCCTTCCCCAGTGTAACTTGTACTGATGTATCTGTTACTGGTCAAGCCCATTGCCAGGTAAAGTGACTTTGACTCCGCTTAAAGATTAAACAGATCTATTATGAGTGAAAGCGAGCCCCGCCTTCGATGGCTGGTAGTAGCACAAGTGAAGTGAGTTAACACCCTGCTCATAAATGACGCGGGATTCATCACTAAAGGTCTGGTATTGCCCTTTACACTGACCAGAGCCGTGACAGCCCGTTGCAGACGAACGCATATGCAGCCACTGTGACTCTGCGTCCAAGCAGGGGTGGAAACCCGCAGTGAAAAGCAGGGTGGTCTTTGAGCGGATCAGCTCATAAATTAGTGCTTAACATTTTGTCATTATTCAAAAAATTCCGTCTTGTAAAATCATATCATCTTCTTATTAAAGATTTGAGACTCTTCAAAGGAAGAAAAATGTGGGATACTGAGATTAGATGTGCTACATATTTTCACCTGAAACATAAAGTGATGTTCGATTTGTGGACCTCTATAGAGATCCGTGAAGCTGGTGATTCAAGTTAACTGATTAACATCGCAATAAGACATTTAAACAATTCGGAGGTTACTCTAAGTCGGTCACTAACATCTTTTGGAAACAAAGACAAATAAAATGAAAGAATTAGGAATTTATACCAATTAAGTTTACAGAAACTTATATTCTAAGTATTAGGCAAGGTTAGAGGAATCTATTAGGTTCCATTATGGGAACAAACACACATTATTCAAAACATTTTTATATACTAGACGGTCTTCCATGGCCAGTGAAGATCAAGTGTAGCCTTCAGGACAAAGGAGGTCGGATATAATTGGACTAGGGTGTGCAGACATAATTCAGTCCCCATTTTACAGACGTACATTCTGTCCCTGTTTTTATATAATACTTTGACAAAACTTACAGCAATTTGGGAAGGGTTGATTGCAGCATTAGGATTTCTTTGCAATAATTCTCTAATTGGATAGCTCTTTCAAAGAGCCGGCACAGGCACGATGGGCCGAATGGCCTCCTTCTGTGCTGTAACATATGATACTATGGTACAGACTGAAGCTGGGGGAGGCAAAACTAAGGCACTACAGCGCCACCACCATGGAATGGTGTAATTACAGCATGACAAGTTTACATAGGCAGTTTCTATTACAAATGTGGACATAAGGATTCAGAATGGGAAAACCTGACACTGGAAATGCGCACAGACATAACATTATTAATATTATAAATATTGCATGTAAAAATCATGAGCTAGTAGCAGTTACTGTAATATATAGTATTACCACAAAGAGAAAATGCAGATAAGATTAGCATTGTAACTCTTTCCGACCCTGTACATTCTCACTAAAGTTTGTCAAGTTGTACACTATGCAATATTGCAGAAATGCATGTCGGTATGTAACATCAGCACTCACCAGAAACATTCATTATACTGCTGCTGTTTATTCCAACAATTCCAGATGGGGAAATACAAGGCAAATGTTACATCTACCACCAGATCCTGATGAAAGGTTTGCACCAAAACATCATAACCTGTCTTTTTTCTGTACAGATGCTGACTAATGCTGTGTCTTTCCAGCATTTTCTGTTTTTGATCCCGATTTCGGGATCACTTCACTTTAATTGAGATGTATAAAATTATGACGGGATGAGATAAAGTGGATAGGGAGGACCTATTTCCCTTAGCAGAGGGGTCAGTGACCAGGGGGCATAGATTTAAAGTGATTGGTAAAAGGATTAGATGGGAGCTGAAGAGATTTTTTTTCTCCCAGAGGGTGGTGGGGGTCTGGAACTCGCTGCCTGAAAGGGTGGTAGAGGGAGAAACCCTCAACTCATTTAAAAAGTATTTGGATGTGCACCTGAAGTGCCGTAACCTACAGGGCTACGGACCAAGCGCTGGAAAGTGGGATTAAGCTGGATAGCTCTTTTTCAGCCGGCACGGACACAATGGGCCGAATGGCCTCCTTCTGCGCCGTAACTTTCTATGATTCTATGATGATTTCCAGCATGGCACATGGGATCAACACTACCTGCACGTTCCCCTCCAAGTCACACACCATCCCGACTTGGAAATATATCACCATTCCTTCATCGTCGCTGGGTCAAAATCCCGGAACTCCCTACCTAACAGCACTGTGGGAGAACCTTCACCACACGGACTGCAACGGTTCAAGAAGGCGGCTCACCACCGCCTTCTCAAGGGCAATTAGGGATGGGCAATAGATGCTGGCCTCACCAGCGACGCCCACAGCCCATGAACAAATAAAAAAAAAATTTGCAGTTTTCCCTCATTATTATTCATCCTTTGGATATGGCATCACTGTTAAGGTCGGCATTTATTGCCCATCCCTAGTTGCCCTGAGAAAGTGGCGGTGGGCTTTCTTCTTGAACCGTTGCAAGCAGTTTGATACAACTGAGTGGCTTGTTAGGACAATTCACGTTGATGTGGGACTGGAGTCACATATAGACCAGACAGGGTAAGGGCGACAGGTTTCCTTCCCTAAAGGACATTAGTGAACCAGTTGAGTTTTTACTTCTACAAATACCAATTTTTTTATTTCCAGATTTTTTTAAAACTGAATTTAAATTCTCAGCTGCCATGGTGGAATTTGAACTCACATTGTCTGGATTATTAATCCAGGCCTCTGGATTACTAGTCCAGTAACATAACTACTAAACTATCGTATCTAATACTGTTTAATTTTATTGCATACAGTTCTAGATGCGTGAAATTACAACATCAATGCATTTATATAGTGCCCTTAATCTAGGAAATGTCCCAAGGCTCTTCACAGGAGGGTAATCAGACAAAAATTGTCACCGAGCCACAGAAGGCGATACTAGGATGGGTGACGAAAGGCTTGGTCAAGGAAGTAGGTTTTAAGGAGAGTCTTAAAGGAGGCGAGAGAGGCAGAGAGGTTTAGGGAGGAAATTCCACAGCCTTTAGCCTGGACGGTTGAAGGCATGGCTGCCAATGGTGGGGCAACGCGAGTGGGGGTACACAAGAGGCCAGTGTTGGAGGAACGTATTCTTGGAGTATTGTAGGGCTGGAGGAGGTTACAGAGATAGGGAGGGTGAGGCCATGGAAGGATTCGAACACGAGGATGAGAACTTTAAAATCAAGGTATTGGTGGACCGAGAGGTGGGGAGATTTAGAGAGGGAAATACAGAAATAAATGGCTAAACGCACAGTCACCAGTGGTGGGGCATAGGGAATGAGGGATGCACAAGAAGTCAGAATTGGAATCAGCAGAGTGCTCCGAGATTTGTAGGGCTGCAGGAGGTTACAGAGATAGGGAGGGTCGAGGCCATGAAGGGATTTGAACACAAGGATGAGAATTTTAAATTGGAGGCATTGGGGGACCGAGAGCCAATGTAGGTCAGTGAGCACAGGGGTGATGGGTGAACGGGGATTTGGTGCGAGTTAGGATATGGGCAGCAGAGTTTTGGATGAGCTCAAGTTTATGGAGGGTGGAAGATGGGAGGCCGGCCAGGAGAGCATTGGAATAGTCGAATCCAGAGGTAACAAAGGCATGTATGAAGATTTCAGCAGCAGATGAGCTGAGGCAGCAGCAACAGCAGGGACAGGCAATGAGCTGACATTTATGGAGGATGGAGGCTGTAAACATCATCTGTTCGACGAGTTTGGGCACATTCAAGCCACCTCCTAATGGGAATGCGTTCACAGTGCAAGATTTTTTAAAATCTAGCACAAATTGACATCATGTTGGCAATCTCACTCGGAGGTACCATAAGAATGGCTGCTGTGGGAGATGGAAAAATCACTTTGATAGGGTAAAGGTGCTCACCTGAATTTAGAGTTAAGATAGAGATTGGACAGAGAGGAGGAGCTTCACTCTGCATCTGGCCGTGCTATACCTGACCTGGAGGTACTCAATGCTGAGGTCAGGGGTCAAAAGTGGAAAACTATTCAATTCCGCAGCAATGATATCCCTCACTTGACTACGCACATAGACTCATGTAAAAATTAATTGATAACAAAATTCATAAAGATAAAAATTGCTGTCATACAAAAATTTAACGAGCTCGTACCAAATTTTCCTCTCCATCATTTGAATGGAGACACGCACCCATTTATTTAATCTATCCTATAATCTAGAACTCTGATATTTGGCACAGAATTGGTAAACTAAATATTTTAAAGTCTGACACAATAATGCCTGGTGAACAATTTGCCACCACTGCTCCCTGATGGTAATGACTGTGGTCAAAAGTGAGCACTCCAGTGAAATAAAGTTAATGTTATATTAAGGTGTTAATTAACTAAAATATATTGCACTACTGGAGAACAACGGAGCAGCTGTTTCGACAAATATTTAGTTATCTTCAGTACTAATTGGAGAAGCGTTAATCTGTAGACACATTTGTATAAAACAGTTGACAAGGTTTTACGATAACTTAGGTATTTCCATGACATTAAATATATTCGTTTTTGATTATTCTAACTTGTTTGCAGGAGCTAATATCATGTCATGTAGTTTAGATTTTAATGTTAATTGCGGCAATGCAAGTCTTTCATTTACGGTATGATATTTACATGTTGGTTACAGTTACCAGCGGCCGATATGAGTTCAAATTACAATGCCAACCAATTAAAGGCAGCTTGATAACTCCACTGGTAAACCATTGGATTCCCCAATCAGGGCACCTAAATTCCAGCTTGACTGACATTCAAGCCTGATTACCGCCTTCTGGTTGCATTTTGCCGGGACTTGGTCACAAGATCATAAGATAGATGCAGATGAAGAAGGCTATTTGGCCCATGCTAGATACAGATGTGGCAGTTTCTTCAACCTTAATGGAGAACAAGACATCTGCAATATCTATTCTGCACTGTACAGTGAACTTCCTGTCAGCAAATACCAAGCTTTATTTGTGAAACGAATAAACATACAATTTTAGCAGTTTGCCGTTTTGAATTCAGCTTTCGGCCAATTGAAGTTAAGGGACGTCAGATCCAAAGCAGATCTTCAGGTATTTCTCAATTGGTTTCGATTCTTTGAGCCAAAGTTTGTCATGCACAGAAAAAGTTGGCATTATCATTGAACCTGAACACCCAAACTCTCATCCTTGTGTTTAGGCCATCACCTCTTCCTACTTCCACCTCTGTAACATCGCCCATCTCCACCCCGGTCTCAGCTCATCTGCTGCTGAAACCCTCAGCCATGCCTTTGTTACCTCTAGACTCAACTATTCCAATGCTCTCCTGGCCGGCCTCCCATCTTTCACCCTCCATAAACTTGAGCTCATCCAAAACTCCTCTGCCCATATCCTAACTCGCACAAAGACCATTCGCCCAACACCCCCTGTGCTCGCTGAGATACATTGACTCTGGTCCAGCAACACCTCAATTTTAAAATTCTCATCCTTGTGTTCAAATCCCTCCATGGCTTCGCCCCTCCCTATCTCTGTAACCTCCTCCAACTCTCCGAGATATCTGTGCCTCTCCAATTATGGCCTTTTGCGCATCCCAGATTTTCATCGCTCCACCATTGGCGGCCTTGTCTTCAGCTGCCTGGGCCCTAAGCTCTGGAATTCCCTCCCTAAACCTCTCCGCCTCTCTACCTCTCTCTCCTCCTTTAAGATGCTCCTTAAAACCTACCTATTTCACCTATCCTAATATCTCCTTATGTGGCTCGGTGTCAAATTTTGTTTGATAACCCTCCTGTGAAGCACCTTGGGACGTTTTACTACGTTAAGGGTGCTATATAATTGCAAGTTGTTGTTGAAGGATGAAAATAAAGGGAGTAAATTAGGGTAAAACAGAATAAAGCTTTCTACAACAATTAACAAAAAAAGCAACTTCCAACTACCTCCACTGTGCAGAGTATTGGTTAAATCAAGCTGGTGGGACAATCAGCTTTTAATATGGTTTAGACTTGGTGATGAAAAATAATGAAGATTATGGATAAACAAAAATACATTTTTAATTTTTTTTACACTTAAAATAACAGCACTAGTTCTAGATAGACAGTGATGGGTTAATAATGTATATCTCAAAATAATGGACAATAAGCAGTCAGGAAGTTATCAGTTACAGATGTGTTATGTAGAATATATTCTGATAGATGGGATAAAAAGATCCAGATTCAATTGCTCCAGAAAACTGACAATTTAATATCAAAAATGACTATTGAAAGTGAAATCATTAAAATGATAGAATAAAACATGAATGACTGTCACAAAGTGATCATTCCATCCTTATTTTAAACACTACTTGGGAGCCTAGTGGTAATTCCAGTTATTAATCTATATGAAGCATACGCACGCTTGGTTAACAATCATTCAAAGATATGAAAGCAGCATTGATATTGATGAATATTTATACATAGAGAAAAGCAAATATTATTTTCAGAACTGAAAATAGGCAAGATTTTATTCTTATTGTATAAATCATTGCAAACAGTCATTTGTAGCATCAAGCTTCCAAAAATGTGATTTCTACTTTTTTTTCCTATCAATTTTCTCCTCTTCCCTCTTCATCTCCTGAAAGTGTTGTCTTGTGGTTGGGAGCAGTTCCACATGTGCCCGTCACTTTCTGGTTCCTCCGTCCAATTACCTATTCTTCATGTGTGAGCCTTTACAATGAGTGCCGGCAGGCTATTCAACTGCAGGAGGCATTCATAACCATACCTGTACTGCTCCTCACTCAACATAGCACCCATTCTCTTCTAGTAAGGGCCACTAGCTAGAGATAATGGGGTAGAAATTGGTCATCGCTGCACCTATTTTCCAGAGGGGAAAGCTGGGGTGGGGGGGGGGGGAGGGGAGAGAAACATGAACAATTTCACCGGGCCATGCCTTGCACCCTAAGGATGCATGAAAAATGTCCAACGCCATATTGGCCTTGGACGATTTTTATGCATCCGGGTTGGTGCCTAAAACAGGCGGTAGGCCCCTTGCTGATGCGAATAAGGGGCTTAACGTCTGTTTTAGAACCCCTCAGGGAAATTGGGCTGCCTTGAGCAGAATTCGCACTGACGTGGCTGGTTTCCTGGAGAAGGATAGTCATCCATTACGGCAATATCTAAAGAGGCACAGTCATAGTTAGGATTATATTGTAAAGTTAAAAAAACAAAAAGCAAACTGCTAAATTCGCAGGTAAAAGAATGAACACAATTTTTGACCCTTACCAAGTCATGGAGCTATCCTATTTCCTGTATTCCTCACTACAACGATACGATTTACTACCAGCAAAACTTATCTGTGTGCGATGGCTTTAATATTTTTAAAATATCCAAAATCTGAGGTGAATCACATTTGCTGGGTTCCATTCCTCATGTGTGTAGCTCTGGAGATGGCGGATAACCGAATGAGAACACACACATTTGCAATTTGAATTAGATTACTATAATAATTTATAGACCTCTCCCCCACCTCCCATGCCGAGTGGCAAAAGCACGAGTATGCAGATAAATAAAAGTTAGGCCCATTGCTGCTATAATTTAAATTCACATAGACATGTCAAGTAGCAATTGGAGCACATGTCAAGCGGTATATATAAATATTTATATTTTGGCCACAATTCAATTAATCCTAGAGATTTACAATTATTTTTCCACTTTCCTAACTCAGATTACATACTATGATTCAAATTAATCTTTTTCAGGCATTTTCCTTTGGTGAGTTTTTTGAAATTATTGTTTTTTCTCTTCAAGTGTCAGCTGTGGCTCAGTGGGTAGCACTCTTGCCTCTGAGACAGAAAGTTGTGGGTGCAAACCTCACTCCAGAGACTCCAGCACAAAATCCATGCCGATACTCCCAGGGCAGTACTGAGGGAGTGCTGCACTGCTGGAGGTGCTGTTTTTTTGGATGAGATGAAGACCTCTCAGGTGTGGATGTAAAAGATCCCACGGCAGTATTCGAAGAACAGCAAGGGAGTTCTCCCTGGAGGCCAATATTAATCCCTCAACAAACATGTAGAACAGATTATCTGGTCGTTTATTTGTGTTTGTGGGATCTTGCTGTGCACAAAATGGTTGCCGTGTTTCCTGCATTACAACAGTGACTACACTTCAAAAGTACTTCAATGGCTGTAAAGCGTTTTGGGATGTCCTGAGATCATGAATGGCGCTATATAAATGCAAGTCTTTCTTTTTTAGATCCAGTTATGTAAAAAGTAAGTTCTTGTAAAACATTTTATATTTTTAATGATGTAACGCTGGTTGACATTTAGCAAATTATTGAGATTTTTGTGGCATTTTTTTGTAGACAGTAATATTGGACAGACATCCGGTGTACCCCTAGGAGGAACAACAACAAGAACAACAACTTGCATTTAGATAGCGGCTTTCACATAGGAAAACTTCCTAAGGCCTTTCACAAGTGTGTAATCAGGCAAAAATTAACACCAAGCCAAAGAGATATTAGGATGGGTGACTAAAAACTTGGTTAAAGAGGTAGGTTTGAAGGAGGGTTTTAAAAGAGGAGAGGGTCGGAGATGTTTAGGGAGGAAATTCCAGAGCTTAGGGTCTATACAGCTGAAAGCACAGCCACCAGTGGTGGGGTGAAGGGAGTGGGGGATACACAAGAGGCCAGAGTTGGAGGAATATACAGTTCTCGAAGGGTTATTGGTCTGGAGCAGGTTACAGAGAATATGGGCGATGAGGCCATGAAAGGATTTGAACACAAGGATGAGAATTTTAAAATTGAGGCATTGGCGGACCAGGAGCAAATGTAGGTCAGCGAGTGCAGGGGTGATGGTGAACGGGACGGTATGAGTTAGGATACAGGCAGCAGAATTTTGGACACAGTCTTCCTAGAAAATGGCGACGATGTTGGAGGTCGCTATAAGCAGCGGAGAAATGGACTTCGGCCCAGGGGAAAGGGGATTTCTGCCCAGTACCCACGCAGCAGCAGAATAAAGCTGAGAAACCAGCAGTGCATGGAAGGACAGTCAGAAGATCAGTAGGTAACAGCAGCAGGTGGTGGGGATGATCTGTAGGCTAGAAAAAGTTATCTTGAAATTTGAAGTGACTGAGTAGCAGAGCAGAGTCACAGTAGCCGAGTCTTACAGTGTAGCCCACTTGAGCACAGTACTCCTGGTGGCAGAGGAATCGAGGAGTCCGGGAAGTCAAATTTGAGCTGAGTTCCAGCCATTGCAAAACAAAGAACAAGCTGGGTTGGGGAATATGCAGTGGGCTCTGCACTAGAGTTGCCAACCCTCCAGGATTGTCCTGGAGTCTCCAGGAATTAAAGATTAATCTTCTGGATACTGCTACAAGCAAACCAGGAGAAAAATCATAGAGGCATAAAAAAATGGTGTGTTCTTTTTCATTTTCTTTGAACATTTTGTTTATTAGTTATAGAAATATTGGAGATGGGGGGGGGGGTGGGAAAGGCTCTGTGATTGGAGGTTGGAGGCCATGTGATGAAACCTCCAGGAATACGTCCAACCAGAGTTGGCAACCATACTCTGCACAGGTAGCTTTCAACTTGCAGCTTGAACTTGTAATTTGGGCAAAAATGAACCCATTGTTGGAGCCAGTGGATTTTAAGCAATGGGAGAGAGGAGATTGGAGGGAGAAAGGACAAAGGATGGCAACGAATGACCATGAGTTGCAGAGGAGAGGAGCTCAGTAAGGAGTAGCCAGCCCAGGAGTCACCTTAGTTGTGTCTCCTAACATTGATGCAGTCTGCAGACGTAGCATCAGTTATTAAATAGTGCCTATACAATGCAAAAGGAATAAAATGAGATGCTTTTCTCAAAACCTTTCTTCAACAGCTGTTACGTGTTATTAAAACTGTACGTAGTCGCTTGACAGGCTGGACTATATTCAACCTTCCAAAGGAAATTTTAACAGAACTTTAAGAAGATTTCCTGGCATAATTTACAAACGATAGACGATTTGAAGTGCAAAGCATTAGTTGGCAATGCATGCTTCCTCTTTCTTAGCAGAATTTAACCAAAATAGCATTTATGTTTACTTCACATAGTAACTTGTCCATCAATACCAATAAGTTACATTCCCAGCACCTGCTGGACAGCTACTTTGAAGCAGAAACTCTGATTTTCTATATTTTTTGAACACAACGCAAAGAAGCAATGAAATAGCATGCAACAGAATTTTACACAAAATTATTATGCAGTGTGCTACTTTGAGGAAATTAACTCCCCAGGGTTGAAGTTGTGTTTGAGGTGACAAGCTTACTGATGCGTTTGTGCGAAATTCCTTAGCCTGCAATTTTATAAAAAGGCATTGAAGTGAACTAGTCCCCTCGTTGGGATGGTGAACAAACAAGATTCCCATCAGTCTGTTGTCATGCTCATTGCTGGTGCCACTCAATGTATTTTTAAAATTTGGTTTTGGGATGTGGGCAACATTGACCAGGCCACATTTATTGCCCATCCCTAGATGCCCTGAGAAGGTGGTGGGTGATGAGGTGGGGGGGCTTTCAACAACAACAACTTGAATTTATATAGCACCTTTAACGTAGTAAAACATCCCAAGGCGCTTCACAGGAAGATTATCAAACAAAATTTGACACCAAGCCACATAAAGAGATATTAGGACAGGTGACCAAAAGCTTCGGTCAAAGAGTTAGGTTTTAAAGAGCGTCTTAAAGGAGGGAGGAGAGGTAACAAGGCGGAGCGGTTTAGGGAGGGAATCCCAGAACTTAGGGCCTAGGCAGCTGAAGGAAATCGGGGATGCGTAAAAGGCCAGAATTGGAGGAGCTCAGAGATTTTCGGAGAGTTGTAGGGCTGGAGGAGGTTACAGAGATAGGGAGGGGCGAGGCCATGGAGGGATTTGAAAACAAGGATTCTTTCTCCTTGAACTGCTGCAGTCCTTGTGCAGACGGTGCTCCCAAGATGGTGTTATGTAGGGAATTCCAGGATACTGACTCAATGAAGGAAGAGTGATACATGTTCAAGTTAGGATGGTCTATGATTCAGAGGGTGACTTGGAGGTTCCCACAAAGAGTCTACAGCCAAAACGTTAACCTGCCTTTTCTCTTTCCTGATGCTGAAGAGGATGCTGTCTATTTCCAACGTATTCTGTTTTGATTTTGGAGGTTTATAACACAGTCTCTCAGTGAGCCAAAACTGAAATTTGGCAATGTCGATGGGACCTCAGCAAGAGTTTGAAAGCAATGATGGTCCTAATGGCAGATAATAAATCCACTGTGAGAGGTCATGTGTTAGAGGTTAGGGAGAAGAAAGGGGGAGAATTGTCATCCTTTTGGAAAGGTCAACTTATAAAAACCCATTAAACAGGGAAGTGATATTTGAAACATCAGATAACCATGAAATAGAAGAAGGTGACAAGAGGAAAGTTTAAGATTTTATCAGCACAGCACAGATAAAAAAAATTAAGTATAATATATGTTCATGTGAATGATTGCATATAACAATGTATACTTTGTTCATTATGTGCAAACAAATATTAATGTAAAGAAATCAATAGGAAGTTTTAGTATTTTGTAGAAAGAGTAGTACAAACATAAGCTGCATTGTTTCAGGATTTCATTATAAACATACCTCACCAATCCAATGTTCAATAAATTCTAAAAGAAACTTAAGAGGGGTTTTGTTGTTATGAAATCTACTTTGTACTGTCCATGATGGCACTGGGCTGTAAACCTATAGCATTTGTTTTAAACTAAAGTTATTTTTGAAGAGCCAGACTGTTCTTTTAGGTGCTTTTCTTTGAAGATCATAATGTCCAAGCTCGAAGAAATAATGTTGCAAAGATTTGTGGCACACTTGCATTCCAACACCACCTCACATACAATGCTTTCAGGCTAAGATTAGGGGCTAAGGATGTTCCAAACTGTTGCCTGAATTGTTCACCTCCCAACAATCCCTGTATTGAAAAAATAATTTATATAAGCATTACATTATTTTGTGGTCATTCTGATCATCTTATGGTGGATTTGCAATGCAAGTTTAGAAAGAAAGAACTTGCATTTATATAGCACCTTTCATAACCCCAGGATGTACGAATGTGCTTTAAAGCCAACAAAATGATTTTGATGTGTCGTCACTGTTGTATTGAAGGGAGGTACAGCAGCCAATTTGTTGAAAGCAAGATCCCACAAACAGCACTGAGACTAACCACCAGACAATGGTGTAGATTTTAACTCCAGGTGTGGAACTGAGGGGCAGCAGAAGGCACGGCAGCCTGTTCCTCCGGCAGAGGAGGCCCAGTCCATTTCGAGGGCCTGGCCATTGGCGGCAGTGCCTTCAGCTGCCTGGGCCCCATACTCTGAAATTCCCTCCCTAAACCTCTCCACCTCCCTCTCCTCCTTTAAGACCCTCCTTAAAACCCACCTTTCTGACCAAGCTTTTGGTCACTCCCTCCTAATACCTCCTTCTTTTGCTTGGGGTCCATTTTGATCACACCTCGGTGAAGCACTTTGGGATGTTTCTTTATCTTAAAGGCGCTATATAAATGCAAATTGTTGTTGTTATAGAGTAGAGCATCTGCTTCCCAACCAAAATTTCATATGTACAGAAACTCCAGGGTGCCTGGCAACTCAAACCACCAACCTCAGTTCATTGTGCTTACTTAGTTTTCAACTAAGTTTCTATATAGAATGCTGCATAATTGCATCTCTAGGAGAGGCTGGGAATAAGTGTTTAATCCATTTAGAAACATAGAAGCATAGAAAATAGGAGCAAGAGTAGGCCATTCAGCCCTTCGGGCCTGCTCTACCATTCAAAATGATCATGGCTGATCGTCTAACTCAGTACCCTGTTTCATCTTTTCCCCATATCCCTTGATCCCTTTAGCATTAAGAAATATATCTATCTCCTTCTTGAATACATCTAATGACTTGGCCTCCACTGCCTTCTGTGGTAGAGAATTCCACAGGTTCACCACCCTCTGAGTGAAGAAATTTGAATTGCACCTCCTGATGGTATTGTAAGTGATTATTGAGCAGTCTGTGGCACAGATCCTGCCAGCAAAATGCATGGAATATGATTGTGTTCAACCATAAAATTTCTTTTAGATCAACAACGTAATTTAGGATTAAACATTTATTTAAAGGTGCTCTTGATTTTAAAATTCTCATCCTTGTGTTCAAATTCCTCCATAGCCTCGCCCTCTCCCTATCTCTGTAACCTCCTCCAGCCTTACAACCCTCTGAGATCTCTGCGCTCCTCCAATTCTGGCCTCTTTCACATCCCCGATTTTCATCGTTCCATCATTATTGGCTATGCCTTCAGCAGTCTAGGCCCTAAGCTCTGGAATTCCCTCCCTAAATCTCTCCGCCTCTCTACTTCTCCGCCTTTAAGATGCTCCTTAAAACCTACCTCTGTGACCAACCTGTCTTAATATCTCCTTATGTGTCTTGGTGTCAAAATTTGTTTGATAGTGCTCCTGTGAAGCGCTTTGGGACGTTTAACGACAAGGCGCTATATAAATGCTGCTTGTTGTTGTTGTTGCTGTCTGACCAGCTTTTGAGTAAGTGATTCTGTAAATTTTACATAAATCTTTTGAAATGGTAGATGTGTAAAAGTGTGACACATTAAGGCTTTGGAGGGGGGAATAGCAAACAAGACAGCAAAGATGAATAGATTAACAGAGAAGGGCAGTGCAATGAACAATGTAAATAGGTTCATGACAAAATTGGAGATGTTAACCTTTCACAAGCTCAGGCCATCCCAAAGCTATTTAAAGCCAATTAAGTCATTTTGAAGCGTAGTCACTGTTGTAATGTGGGAAACGCGGCAGATAATTTGCGCACAGCAAACAGCAATGAGCTAAATGACCAGATAATCTGTTTAATGATGTTGGTTGAGGGATAAATATTGGCCAGGTCACCAGGGAGAACTCTCCTGCTCTTCTTCAAAATAGTGCCATGGGATCTTTTCCATCCACTTGAGAGAGCAGACTGGGCCCCGGTTTAACGATTCATCCGAAAGACGGCACCTCTGACAGTGCAGCAATAACAACAACTTGCATTTATATAATGCCTTTAATGTAGGAAAACCCCCCCAAGGCACTCCCTCAGCACTGCACTGAGAATGTCAGAATTGATTTTTTTTTCTTTTGACACAATCCGATCTTTTTTTGTGTGTTTTAGACCCCCCTTTTACAAGAAGTGGGGTTTAGGGTGTGTTCATGTGCAGAAAAAAACAAAAATCCAACACAAGTGTCAAATTATAATTTTATTATTTCGGTCCAGGATGCACTCCAGCCCCTGCGGTGCCCACCGGTAGCGGAAAGCCTCAAGCGTATCGGCAGACACTGCGTGCTCCATCTCCAGGGCCACCCGGGCGCGGAGAATTCTGCGGAAGAGAGGCAGACAGTCGGATCGACCGCCCCCACGGGCCACGTCTAACCTGGACCTGTGGATAGCCACCTTGGACAGGCCCAGGAGCAGGCCCACGAGGACGTCCACCGACCTACCCGCCCCCCTCCTCACCGGGCGGCCAAAGATCAGGAGCGTGGGACTGAAGTGCAGCCAGAACTTGAGGAGCAGCCCCCTTAAATAGTCAAACAGGGGCTGCAGCCTGCCACACCCTGCGAACAAATGAAACACGGACTCGTCCAGGCCGCAGAAATTGTAGGCGGTCTGGGAGTCCGTGAAATGGCGTAACCGCCTATTGGTCGTGACCACTTCATGCAACACTCTCCACCCCAGATCCCCAATGGCACACAGGATGATCCCCGAGTAGAGAGCTCTCCACTGGGGACCCCCGCCTCCGCTGGATGTCAGGATGGTATGCCAGGGCTTGTCCGGGCGAGAGACGAGGGCGAGGAAGTGGAGAGTGTGCAGGAGCAGCCCGATCAGGAAATCACTCCGCGCAGAGTGAAATGGCACGGAGGGGATTTCTGAAAGACAGCTCAAGTTGTGAGGCACAGGCCCCCGAGGGAGGTTTCGGGGCCTGACGCCATTGAGGAATTCCGTCCGAACGGGGGTCAGATCGGACGGGATAGTTCCACACGCTTGAGCCTCCTCCAGACCCCGAGCGGAGTCAGGGCCGAGAGCCACTTTCAACGCCCGGATGGCGGCGGCCGCGTCCCGGACACGCCACAAGGACATCCGGGCAGCCAGTGTCCCCGGCGCCATCCAGCCCGCCCCTCCGCCATCCAGGACGTCCCTGACTCTGGTTACCCCACCGGCCACGGCCATCTGCTCCATCAGCCGCGAGCCACCGAAGCCAACGCCGTGGAGAAACGGATTCCTGAGCAGCAGCTCCTGCAGGACGGCCACCACCCCCGACGGGGGAGAGCACCGGCAGGAGGCAACCATATTCCAGACCCTGATCAGATCCTGGTAAAAGACAGGCAGCTCCCGCAAAGATGTGCGGCCGCCCGGCAACGCGATAAACAGGAGCTGCGTGTCGTAGTTCAGGCCGTGCAGCCGGCGGAAGAAATACGTCGCCAGCGCACGCCATCGAGGAGGATCCTCAATGTACAGGTATCGCTGCAGGGACTGAAGGCGGAAAGGCACACCAGCCCCTGACCACCCTCCCGAAGCGGGAGACTCAGGACCGCAGCAGCGACCCAGTGTATCCCTTTGGCCCAGAAGAAGTCAACAAGCTTCTTCTGAATCTTGGCGACAAACTCAGGAGGAGGGATCAAAGTGACCAACCGGTACCACAACATTGCGGCCACCAGCTGGTTAATGACCAGCACTCGTCCCCTGCAGGATAACACTCGGAGCAGTCCTGTCCAGCGCACCAGGCGAGCGGTGACTTTGGCCTCCAGCTCTTGCCAGTTCGCTGGCCTCGCTTCCTCGGCAGGGCGAAGGTAGACTCCCAGGTACTGGAGGTGCGTGGTGCTCCAGGCAAAAGGCCGTAGCTTCTCCGGCAGGGAGTCTGCCTGCCACTGACCCACCAGGAGTCCGGAATATTTCTCCCAGTTGATCCTTGCGGAAGAGTACACCTTTTGGCACTCACGCATCCTCTGCAAGTCAACGGGATCCGTGACCACGAGGAGCACCTCGTCGGTGTAAGCTGAAAGGACGACCTCCACGCCCGGCTCGCGCAGAGCCAGTCCCGACAACCTCTTCTGCAAGAGGCGCAGGAAAGGCTCCACGCAGACGGTGTATAATTGGCCGGACATGGGGCATCCCTGACGCACTCCTCTCCCGAAGCGAAGGGGCGCCGTCAAGGATCCGTTAACCTTAATCAGACACTCCGCGGCAGCGTACAGAAGTCGGATCCGGGCGACGAAATGCGACCCGAACCCGAAAGCACGCAGAATCCTGAATAAGTACTCGTGATCCACCCTGTCGAACGCCTTCTCCTGATCCAGGGAAAGGAAGGTGACCGACAGACCAGCTCTCTGGGAATGGTGGATAAAGTCCCGGACCAGGTGGATGTTGTCGTGGATTCTCTGGCCCGGGACCGTGTAGGACCGGTCGGGGTGGATCATGTGGGCCAGCATGGTGCCAAGGCGAGCAGACATCGCCCTGGTGAAGACCTTATAATCCGTGCTGAGGAGGGAGACCGGGCGCCAGTTTTTAAGGTGACGGAGATCCCCCTTCTTCAGCAGCAGGATGATGACCGCCCTGCGCCACGAAAGGGGCATCTCCCCAGTCGCCAGACTTTCCCCCAGGACCCACGCGTAGTCGCCCCCCAGGACGTCCCAGAAAGCCCTGAGGAACTCCACGGTCAGCCTGACCAGCCCCGGGGATTTCCCCCTAGAGAGCTGGTGAAGGGCACCGGTCAGCTCTCCCAGACTCAGTGAAGCATCCAGCCGGTCGGTGTCCTCTGGGCCGACCTTCGGCAGGTCCTCCCTCAAAATTCTGCGCGCTTCCTCACTGGACGGATCCGGAGAGAACAGAGCCTCGTAGAAGGACCGTGTCCGGGCACTGACTCCCTCCGGGTCCAAGACGAGGGACCCGTCGTCGGCCAGCAGTGTAAGGAGCTGCTTACAGACCCCCCCGCCGCTTTTCCAGCGAGTAGAAGGGGGAGCCGCGGTCCGGGTCCTCAAGAAGCTGGAGCCACGACCTCACGTATGGTCCTCGGGACCCGACCAGTTGCAAGTCCTTCAGAGCGCCCTTTTTCTCTTCGTACGCCCGCCGCAGGGCCGGATCCTTGGCGGCTTGACCGAGACGGGACTCCAGGCCAAGCACCTCCTGCTCCAACCGCCTGACCTCGGACTCCCACCTCTTGGTCGACCCCCTCGCGTACTCTTGACAGAAGAGACGGATGTGAGCCTTGCCCACGTCCCATCATAGCTTCAAGGAGGAGAAGCCTCCCTGCTTCCTTCTCCAGTCGGTCCAGAATCGACGGAACGAGTCCCGGGACCGCGCGTCCTCCAGCAGCCAGTTGTTAAAGTGCCAGTACGCGGACCCCGCCCGAGCGCGGAACAGAGCGAGCTCCATCCACACCAGGTGGTGGTCCGAGCACGACAACGGCCGTATGGAGGCAGACGGGACGCAGGAGGCGTACGCCCACAAAACATACAGGCGGTCAATTCTGGAGCTCCCTCCTCCGGCCCTCACAAAGGTGAATTGGCTGGAGTCGGGATGGAGATTCCGCCACATGTCCACCAAGTCGAAGGACCCGACCAGATCCCTCAACTTCTCCACCGCCAACCAGCAGTGCAGCGGACTGGAGCGGTCCCTCGACTCAAGGGAACGGTTAAAATCCTCCCCGAGGACAATGCACTCGCCGGCGTCGACGGAGTTCAGGTAAATGGACACTTCTTGAAAGAAGCTCGCTTGCTCGGCTCCGGAACGGGGGGCGTACACGTTCACCAGGTGAAGCGGCATGTCCCCGTGGCGAAGGGCTACATGGAGCAAGCGAACTGGCACCGGCTCCTTGACCCCCAAGATCTCCGGCTGAAAAGTCGGGGTCAACAAGATGGCCACCCCGCTCGAAGTGCTGGCGAGGTGACTCAAGTAGACCCCCCCTCCCCATTCCAGGATCCACGTGGCCTCGTCTCCCGGAACGGTGTGGGTTTCTTGCAGAAAGCACACCGCATGCTTCCCGTCCCGGAGGACCGAGAACTTGTCAAATCTACGGCGTTTCTGCTGCCGTTGATGTTGAGGCTGGCTATGGCTATCTCCATGACAAGAGCCTAGCGCAACCAACTACCGACCCCTATCGTGCAGAGGGAGTGGGCCGCAAGTCGACCACTCCCTCAAGAGCCCAGTGAGGAGATTCCTGAGCTGGCGCAGCCAATGTCAGAAATGATTTTGTTGGTGTAGAGAGAGGGCAGGTGAAGTTAAATCAGTAAAGTGGGAGAACCTTCACCCACGGACTGCAGCAGTTCAAGAAGGCAGCTCACCTTCTCAAGGGCAATTAGGGATTGGCAATAAATGCTGGCAATGCCAGCGGTACCCACATCCCATGAACGAATTTTTAAAAAAGCAAAAAGGTTCAGCTTTTTGGGTCTCACTGCCCTGTTCCTAGTCCTCTTCCCTTTTCCAACCGAGTACTAGTCCAAGGGATTCAACAGGGAATTCAGGAGAAACTTCTTTACCCAGAGAGTGGTAAGAATGTGGAACTCGCTACCACAAGGAGCAGTGGAGGCGAAAAGAATAGATATATTTAAGGGGAGGCCAGACAAACACATGAAGGAAAAAGGAAAAGAAGGATATGCTGATAGGGTGCGATGAAGTAGGGAGGGAGGAGGCTCATGCACAGCATAAATGCTGGCACAGACAAGCTGGGCCGAATGGCCTGTTCCTGTGCTGTACATTCTATATAATCCCCTCTCCCTCTGGACCTGTTCCTGTGCTGTACATTCTATATAATCCCCTCTCCCTATGGACCTGTTCCTGTGCTGTACATTCTATATAATCCCCTCTCCCTATGGACCTGTTCCTGTGCTGTACATTCTACATAATCCCCTCTCCCTATGGGCCTGTTCCTGTGCTGTACATTCTACATAATCCCCACTCCCTATGGACCTGTTCCTGTGCTGTACATTCTATATAATCCCCACTCCCTATGGGCCTGTTCCTGTGCTGTACATTCTATATAATCCCCTCTCCCTATGGACCTGTTCCTGTGCTGTACATTCTATATAATCCCCTCTCCCTATGGACCTGTTCCTGTGCTGTACATTCAATATAATCCTCACTCCCTATGGACCTGTTCCTGTGCTGTACATTCTACATAATCCGCTCTCCCTATGGACCTGTTCCTGTGCTGTACATTCTATATAATCCCCTCTCCCTATGGACCTGTTCCTGTGCTGTACATTCTATATAATCCCCACTCCCTATGGACCTGTTCCTGTGCTGTACATTCTACATAATCCCCTCTCCCTATGGACCTGTTCCTGTGCTGTACATTCTATATAATCCCCTCTCCCTATGGACCTGTTCCTGTGCTGTACATTCTCTATAATCCCCACTCCCTATGGACCTGTTCCTGTGCTGTACATTCTATATAATCCCCTCTCCCTATGGATCTGTTCCTGTGCTGTACATTCTATATAATCCCCTCTCCCGATGGACCTGTTCCTGTGCTGTACATTCTATATAATCCCCTCTCCCTATGGACCTGTTCCTGTGCTGTACATTCTATATAATCCCCTCTCCCTATGGACCTGTTCCTGTGCTGTACATTCCATATAATCCCCACTCCCTATGGACCTGTTCCTGTGCTGTACATTCTATATAATCCCCTCTCCCGATGGACCTGTTCCTGTGCTGCACATTCTATATAATCCCCTCTCCCTATGGACCTGTTCCTGTACTGTACATTCTATATAATCCCCTCTCCCTATGGACCTGATCCTGTGCTGTACATTCTATATAATCCCCTCTCCCTATGGACCTGTTCCTGTACTGTACATTCTATATAATCCCCTCTCCCTATGGACCTGATCCTGTGCTGTACATTCTATATAATCCCCTCTCCCTATGGACCTGATCCTGTGCTGTACATTCTATATAATCCCCTCTCCCTATGGACCTGTTCCTGTACTGTACATTCTATATAATCCCCTCTCCCTATGGACCTGTTCCTGTGCTGTACATTCTATACAATCCCCACTCCCTATGGACCTGTTCCTGTGCTGTACATTCTATATAATCCCCTCTCCCTATGGACCTGTTCCTGTGCTGTACATTCTATATAATCCCCTCTCCCTATGGACCTGTTCCTGTGCTGTACATTCTATATAATCCCCTCTCCCGATGGACCTGTTCCTGTGCTGTACATTCAATATAATCCTCACTCCCTATGTGCCTGTTCCTGTGCTGTACATTCTATATAATCCCCTCTCCCTATGGACCTGTTCCTGTGCTGTACATTCGATATAATCCCCTCTCCCTATGGACCTGTTCCTGTGCTGCACATTCCATATAATCCCCTCTCCCTGTGGACCTGTTCCTGTGCTGTACATTCTATATAATCCCCTCTCCCTGTGGACCTGTTCCTGTGCTGTACATTCTATATAATCCCCACTCCCAATGGACCTGTTCCTGTGCTGTACATTCTATATAATCCCCACTCCCTATGGACCTGTTCCTGTGCTGTACATTCTATATAATCCCCTCTCCCTATGGGCCTGTTCCTGTGCTGTACATTCTATATAATCCCCACTCCCTATGGGCCTGTTCCTGTGCTGTACATTCTATATAATCCCCTCTCCCTATGGACCTGTTCCTGTGCTGTACATTCTATATAATCCCCTCTCCCTATGGAGCTGTTCCTGTGCTGTACATTCTATATAATCCCCTCTCCCTATGGACCTGTTCCTGTGCTGTACATTCTATATAATCCCCTCTCCCTATGGACCTGTTCCTGTGCTGCACATTCTATATAATCCCCTCTCCCTATGGGCCTGTTCCTGTGCTGTACATTCTATATAATCCCCTCTCCCTATGGGCCTGTTCCTGTGCTGTACATTCTATATAATCCCCACTCCCTATGGACCTGTTCCTGTGCTGTACATTCTATATAATCCCCTCTCCCTATGGATCTGTTCCTGTGCTGTACATTCTATATAATCCCCTCTCCCTATGGACCTGTTCCTGTGCTGTACATTCTATATAATCCCCTCTCCCTATGGACCTGTTCCTGTGCTGTACATTCTATATAATCCCCTCTCCCTATGGACCTGTTCCTGTGCTGTACATTCTATATAATCCCCACTCCCGATGGACCTGATCCTGTGCTGTACATTCTATATAATCCCCTCTCCCTATGGACCTGTTCCTGTGCTGTACATTCTACATAATCCCCTCTCCCTATGGACCTGTTCCTGTGCTGTACATTCTATATAATCCCCTCTCCCTATGGACCTGTTCCTGTGCTGTACATTCTATATAATCCCCGCTCCCTATGGACCTGTTCCTGTGCTGTACATTCTATATAATCCCCTCTCCCTATGGACCTGTTCCTGTGCTGTACATTCTATATAATCCCCTGCCCTATGGACCTGTTCCTGTGCTGTACATTCTATATAAACCCCTCTCCCAATGGACCTGTTACTGTGCTGTACATTCTATATAATCCCCTCTCCCTATGGGCCTGTTCCTGTGCTGTACATTCTATATAATCCCCTCTCCCTATGGACCTGTTCCTGTGCTGTACATTCTATATAATCCCCTCTCCCTATGGACCTGTTCCTGTGCTGTACATTCTATATAATCCCCTCTCCCTATGGGCCTGTTCCTGTGCTGTACATTCTATATAATCCCCTCTCCCTATGGACCTGTTCCTGTGCTGTACATTCGATATAATCCCCTCTCCCTATGGACCTGTTCCTGTGCTGTACATTCTATATAATCCCCTCTCCCTATGGACCTGTTCCTGTGCTGTACATTCCATATAATCCCCACTCCCTATGGACCTGATCCTGTGCTGTACATTCCATATAATCCCCACTCCCTATGGGCCTGTTCCTGTGCTGTACATTCTATATAATCCCCACTCCCTATGGGCCTGTTCCTGTGCTGTACATTCGATATAATCCCCTCTCCCTATGGACCTGTTCCTGTGCTGTACATTCTATATAATCCCCACTCCCTATGGACCTGTTCCTGTGCTGTACATTCTATATAATCCCCACTCCCTATGGACCTGTTCCTGTGCTGTACATTCTATATAATCCTCACTCCCTATGGGCCTGTTCCTGTGCTGTACATTCTATATAATCCCCACTCCCTATGGACCTGTTCCTGTGCTGTACATTCCATATAATCCTCACTCCCTATGGGCCTGTTCCTGTGCTGTACATTCTATATAATCCCCACTCCCTATGGACCTGTTCCTGTGCTGTACATTCTATATAATCCCCTCTCCCTATGGGCCTGTTCCTATGCTGTACATTCTATATAATCCCCTCTCCCTATGGACCTGTTCCTGTGCTGTACATTTTATATAATCCCCTCTCCCTATGGACCTGATCCTGTGCTGTACATTCTATATAATCCTCACTCCCTATGGGCCTGTTCCTGTGCTGTACATTCTATATAATCCCCACTCCCTATGGACCTGTTCCTGTGCTGTACATTCTATATAATCCCCACTCCCTATGGACCTGTTCCTGTGCTGTACATTCTATATAATCCCCTCTCCCTATGGACCTGATCCTGTGCTGTACATTCTATATAATCCCCACTCCCTATGGGCCTGTTCCTGTGCTGTACATTCTATATAATCCCCTCTCCCTATGGACCTGTTCCTGTGCTGTACATTCTATATAATCCCCACTCCCTATGGACCTGTTCCTGTGCTGTACATTCTATTTCACCCCACTCCCTATGGACCTGTTCCTGTGCTGTACATTCTATATAATCCCCACTCCCTATGGACCTGTTCCTGTGCTGTACATTCTATTTCACCCCACTCCCTATGGACCTGTTCCTGTGCTGTACATTCTATATAATCCCCACTCCCTATGGACCTGTTCCTGTGCTGTACATTCTACATAATCCCATCTCCCTATGGACCTGTTCCTGTGCTGTACATTCTATATAATCCCCTCTCCCTATGGACCTGTTCCTGTGCTGTACATTCTATATAATCCCCTCTCCCTATGGACCTGTTCCTGTGCTGTACATTCTATATAATCCCCACTCCCTATGGACCTGTTCCTGTGCTGTACATTCTATATAATCCCCTCTCCCTATGGACCTGTTCCTGTGCTGTACATTCTATATAATCCCCTCTCCCTATGGACCTGTTCCTGTGCTGTACATTCTATATAATCCCCTCTCCCTATGGACCTGATCCTGTGCTGTACATTCTATATAATCCTCACTCCCTATGGGCCTGTTCCTGTGCTGTACATTCTATATAATCCCCTCTCCCGATGGACCTGTTCCTGTGCTGTACATTCTATATAATCCCCTCTCCCTATGGACCTGATCCTGTGCTGTACATTCTATATAATCCTCACTCCCTAGGGGCCTGTTCCTGTGCTGTACATTCTATATAATCCCCTCTCCCTTTGGGCCTGTTCCTGTGCTGTACATTCTATATAATCCCCTCTCCCTATGGACCTGTTCCTGTGCTGTACATTCCGTATAATCCCCTCTCCCTATGGACCTGTTCCTGTGCTGTACATTCTGTATAATCCCCTCTCCCTATGGACCTGTTCCTGTGCTGTACATTCTATATAATCCCCTCTCCCTATGGACCTGTTCCTGTGCTGTACATTCTATATAATCCCCACTCCCTATGGACCTGTTCCTGTGCTGTACATTCTATATAATCCCCTCTCCCTATGGACCTGTTCCTGTGCTGTACATTCCATATAATCCCCACTCCCTATGGACCTGATCCTGTGCTGTACATTCCATATAATCCCCTCTCCCTATGGACCTGTTCCTGTGCTGTACATTCCATATAATCCCCTCTCCCTATGGACCTGTTCCTGTGCTGTACATTCTATATAATCCCCTCTCCCTATGGACCTGTTCCTGTGCTGTACATTCTATATAATCCCCTCTCCCTATGGACCTGTTCCTGTGCTGTACATTCTATATAATCCCCTCTCCCTATGGACCTGTTCCTGTGCTGTACATTCTATATAATCCCCTCTCCCTATGGACCTGTTCCTGTGCTGTACATTCTATATAATCCCCTCTCCCTATGGACCTGTTCCTGTGCTGTACATTCTATATAATCCCCTCTCCCTATGGACCTGTTCCTGTGCTGTACATTCTATATAATCCCCTCTCCCTATGGACCTGTTCCTGTGCTGTACATTCCATATAATCCCCTCTCCCTATGGACCTGTTCCTGTGCTGTACATTCCATATAATCCCCACTCCCTATGGACCTGATCCTGTGCTGTACATTCTATATAATCCCCACTCCCTATGGACCTGTTCCTGTGCTGTACATTCTATATAATCCCCACTCCCTATGGACCTGTTCCTGTGCTGTACATTCTATATAATCCCCTCTCCCTATGGACCTGATCCTGTGCTGTACATTCTATATAATCCCCACTCCCTATGGACCTGTTCCTGTGCTGTACATTCTATATAATCCCCACTCCCTATGGACCTGTTCCTGTGCTGTACATTCTATATAATCCCCTCTCCCTATGGACCTGTTCCTGTGCTGTACATTCTATATAATCCCCTCTCCCTATGGACCTGTTCCTGTGCTGTACATTCTATATAATCCCCTCTCCCTATGGACCTGTTCCTGTGCTGTACATTCTATATAATCCCCTCTCCCTATGGACCTGTTCCTGTGCTGTACATTCTATATAATCCCCTCTCCCTATGGACCTGATCCTGTGCTGTACATTCTATATAATCCCCTCTCCCTATGGACCTGTTCCTGTGCTGTACATTCTATATAATCCCCACTCCCTATGGACCTGATCCTGTGCTGTACATTCTATATAATCCCCTCTCCCTATGGACCTGTTCCTGTGCTGTACATTCTATATAATCCCCTCTCCCTATGGACCTGATCCTGTGCTGTACATTCTATATAATCCCCTCTCCCTATGGACCTGTTCCTGTGCTGTACATTCTATATAATCCCCACTCCCTATGGACCTGATCCTGTGCTGTACATTCTATATAATCCCCTCTCCCTATGGACCTGTTCCTGTGCTGTACATTCTATATAATCCCCACTCCCTATGGACCTGTTCCTGTGCTGTACATTCTATATAATCCCCACTCCCTATGGACCTGTTCCTGTGCTGTACATTCTATATAATCCCCTCTCCCTATGGACCTGTTCCTGTGCTGTACATTCTATATAATCCCCACTCCCTATGGACCTGTTCCTGTGCTGTACATTCTATATAATCCCCACTCCCTATGGACCTGTTCCTGTGCTGTACATTCTATATGATCCCCACTCCCTATGGACCTGTTCCTGTGCTGTACATTCTATATAATCCCCACTCCCTATGGACCTGTTCCTGTGCTGTACATTCTATATAATCCCCTCTCCCTATGGACCTGTTCCTGTGCTGTACATTCTATATAATCCCCACTCCCTATGGGCCTGTTCCTGTGCTGTACATTCTATATAATCCCCTCTCCCTATGGACCTGTTCCTGTGCTGTACATTCTATATAATCCCCACTCCCTCTGGACCTGTTCCTGTGCTGTACATTCTATATAAACCCCTCTCCCAATGGACCTGATCCTGTGCTGTACATTCTATATAATCCCCACTCCCTATGGGACCTGTTCCTGTGCTGTACATTCTATATAATCCCCTCTCCCTATGGGCCTGTTCCTGTGCTGTACATTCTATATAATCCCCTCTCCCTATGGACCTGTTCCTGTGCTGTACATTCTATATAATCCCCTCTCCCTATGGACCTGTTCCTGTGCTGTACATTCCATATAATCCCCTCTCCCTATGGACCTGTTCCTGTGCTGTACATTCTATATAATCCCCTCTCCCTATGGACCTGTTCCTGTGCTGTACATTCTATATAATCCCCTCTCCCTATGGACCTGTTCCTGTGCTGTACATTCTATATAATCCCCTCTCCCTATGGACCTGTTCCTGTGCTGTACATTCTATATAATCCCCTCTCCCTATGGACCTGTTCCTGTGCTGTACATTCTATATAATCCCCACTCCCTATGGGACCTGTTCCTGTGCTGTACATTCTATATAATCCCCACTCCCTATGGGACCTGTTCCTGTGCTGTACATTCTATATAATCCCCACTCCCTATGGACCTGTTCCTGTGCTGTACATTCTATATAATCCCCACTCCCTATGGGCCTGTTCCTGTGCTGTACATTCTATATAATCCCCTCTCCCTATGTGCCTGTTCCTGTGCTGTACATTCTATATAATCCCCACTCCCTATGGACCTGTTCCTGTGCTGTACATTCTATATAATCCCCACTCCCTATGTGCCTGTTCCTGTGCTGTACATTCTATATAATCCCCTCTCCCTATGGACCTGTTCCTGTGCTGTACATTCTATATAATCCCCACTCCCTATGGGACCTGTTCCTGTGCTGTACATTCTATATAATCCCCACTCCCAATGGACCTGTTCCTGTGCTGTACATTCTATATAATCCCCACTCCCTATGGGACCTGTTCCTGTGCTGTACATTCTATATAATCCCCTCTCCCTATGGACCTGTTCCTGTGCTGTACATTCTATATAATCCCCACTCCCTATGGGCCTGTTCCTGTGCTGTACATTCTATATAATCCCCTCTCCCTATGGACCTGTTCCTGTGCTGTACATTCTATATAATCCCCACTCCCTATGGGCCTGTTCCTGTGCTGTACATTCTATATAATCCCCACTCCCTATGGGCCTGTTCCTGTGCTGTACATTCTATATAATCCCCACTCCCTATGGGCCTGTTCCTGTGCTGTACATTCTATATAATCCCCACTCCCTTATGGACCTGTTCCTGTGCTGTACATTCTATATAATCCCCTCTCCCTATGGACCTGTTCCTGTGCTGTACATTCTATATCATCCCCACTCCCTATGGACCTGTTCCTGTGCTGTACATTCTATATAATCCCCTCTCCCTATGGACCTGTTCCTGTGCTGTACATTCTATATAATCCCCTCTCCCTATGGACCTGTTCCTGTGCTGTACATTCTATATAATCCCCACTCCCTATGGGCCTGTTCCTGTGCTGTACATTCTATATAATCCCCTCTCCCTATGGACCTGTTCCTGTGCTGTACATTCTGTATAATCCCCACTCCCTATGGGCCTGTTCCTGTGCTGTACATTCTATATAATCCCCTCTCCCTATGGACCTGTTCCTGTGCTGTACATTCTATATAATCCCCACTCCCTATGGGCCTGTTCCTGTGCTGTACATTCTATATAATCCCCTCTCCCTATGGGCCTGTTCCTGTGCTGTACATTCTATATAATCCCCTCTCCCTATGGACCTGTTCCTGTGCTGTACATTCTATATAATCCCCTCTCCCTATGGACCTGTTCCTGTGCTGTACATTCTATATAATCCCCTCTCCCTATGGACCTGTTCCTGTGCTGTACATTCTATATAATCCCCTCTCCCTATGGACCTGTTCCTGTGCTGTACATTCTATATAATCCCCACTCCCTATGGACCTGTTCCTGTGCTGTACATTCTATATAATCCCCTCTCCCTATGGGCCTGTTCCTCTCTCTCTCTGGGCCTGTTCCTCTCTCTCTCTCTCTCTCTGGGCCTGTTTCTCTCTCCCTCTCTGGGCCTGTTCCTCTCTCTGGGCCTGTTCCTCTCTCTCTCTCTCTCTGGGCCTGTTCCTCTCTCTCTCTGGGCCTGTTTCTCTCTCTCTCTGGGCCTGTTCCTCTCTCTCTCTGGGCCTGTTCCTCTCTCTCTCTGGGCCTGTTCCTCTCTCTCTCTCTCTCTGGGCCTGTTTCTCTCTCTCTCTCTGGGCCTGTTTCTCTCTCCCTCTCTGGGCCTGTTTCTCTCTCCCTCTCTGGGCCTGTTTCTCTCTCCCTCTCTCTCTCTGGGCCTGTTTCTCTCTCTCTCTCTCTGGGCCTGTTTCTCTCTCCCTCTCTCTCTCTGGGCCTGTTTCTCTCTCCCTCTCTCTCTCTGGGCCTGTTCCTCTCTCTCTCTCTCTCTCTCTCTCTGGGCCTGTTTCTCTCTCCCTCTCTCTCTCTGGGCCTGTTTCTCTCTCCCTCTCTCTCTCTGGGCCTGTTCCTCTCTCTCTCTCTCTCTCTGGGCCTGTTTCTCTCTCCCTCTCTCTCTCTGGGCCTGTTTCTCTCTCCCTCTCTCTCTCTGGGCCTGTTTCTCTCTCTCTCTCTGGGCCTGTTTCTCTCTCCCTCTCTCTCTCTGGGCCTGTTTCTCTCTCCCTCTCTCTCTCTGGGCCTGTTCCTCTCTCCCTCTCTCTCTGGGCCTGTTCCTCTCTCTCTCTGGGCCTGTTCCTCTCTCTCTCTCTCTCTGGGCCTGTTCCACTCTCTCTCTCTCTCTGGGCCTGTTCCTCTCTCTCTCTCTCTCTGGGCCTGTTCCTCTCTCTCTCTCTCTCTGGGCCTGTTCCTCTCTCTCTCTCTCTCTGGGCCTGTTCCTCTCTCTCTCTCTCTCTGGGCCTGTTCCTCTCTCTCTCTCTCTCTGGGCCTGTTCCTCTCTCTCTCTCTCTCTGGGCCTGTTCCTCTCTCTCTCTCTCTCTGGGCCTGTTCCTCTCTCTCTCTCTCTCTCTGGGCCTGTTCCTCTCTCTCTCTCTCTCTCTGGGCCTGTTCCTCTCTCTCTCTCTCTCTCTGGGCCTGTTCCTCTCTCTCTCTCTCTCTCTGGGCCTGTTCCTCTCTCTCTCTCTCTCTCTGGGCCTGTTCCTCTCTCTCTCTCTCTCTCTGGGCCTGTTCCTCTCTCTCTCTCTCTCTCTGGGCCTGTTCCTCTCTCTCTCTCTCTCTGGGCCTGTTCCTCTCTCTCTCTCTCTCTCTGGGCCTGTTCCTCTCTCTCTCTCTCTCTCTGGGCCTGTTCCTCTCTCTCTCTCTCTCTCTGGGCCTGTTCCTCTCTCTCTCTCTCTCTCTGGGCCTGTTCCTCTCTCTCTCTCTCTCTCTGGGCCTGTTCCTCTCTCTCTCTCTCTCTCTGGGCCTGTTCCTCTCTCTCTCTCTCTCTCTGGGCCTGTTCCTCTCTCTCTCTCTCTCTGGGCCTGTTCCTCTCTCTCTCTCTCTCTCTGGGCCTGTTCCTCTCTCTCTCTCTCTCTCTGGGCCTGTTCCTCTCTCTCTCTCTCTCTCTGGGCCTGTTCCTCTCTCTCTCTCTCTCTCTGGGCCTGTTCCTCTCTCTCTCTCTCTCTCTGGGCCTGTTCCTCTCTCTCTCTCTCTCTCTGGGCCTGTTCCTCTCTCTCTCTCTCTCTCTGGGCCTGTTCCTCTCTCTCTCTCTCTCTCTGGGCCTGTTCCTCTCTCTCTCTCTCTCTCTGGGCCTGTTCCTCTCTCTCTCTCTCTCTCTGGGCCTGTTCCTCTCTCTCTCTCTCTCTCTGGGCCTGTTCCTCTCTCTCTCTCTCTCTGGGCCTGTTCCTCTCTCTCTCTCTCTCTGGGCCTGTTCCTCTCTCTCTCTCTCTCTGGGCCTGTTCCTCTCTCTCTCTCTCTCTGGGCCTGTTCCTCTCTCTCTCTCTCTCTGGGCCTGTTCCTCTCTCTCTCTCTCTCTGGGCCTGTTCCTCTCTCTCTCTCTCTCTGGGCCTGTTCCTCTCTCTCTCTCTCTCTGGGCCTGTTCCTCTCTCTCTCTCTCTCTGGGCCTGTTCCTCTCTCTCTCTCTCTCTGGGCCTGTTCCTCTCTCTCTCTCTCTCTGGGCCTGTTCCTCTCTCTCTCTCTCTCTGGGCCTGTTCCTCTCTCTCTCTCTCTCTGGGCCTGTTCCTCTCTCTCTCTCTCTCTGGGCCTGTTCCTCTCTCTCTCTCTCTCTGGGCCTGTCCCTCTCTCTCTCTCTCTCTGGGCCTGTTCCTCTCTCTCTCTCTCTCTGGGCCTGTTCCTCTCTCTCTCTCTCTCTGGGCCTGTTCCTCTCTCTCTCTCTCTCTGGGCCTGTTCCTCTCTCTCTCTCTCTCTCTGGGCCTGTTCCTCTCTCTCTCTCTCTCTCTGGGCCTGTTCCTCTCTCTCTCTCTCTCTCTGGGCCTGTTCCTCTCTCTCTCTCTCTGGGCCTGTTCCTCTCTCTCTCTCTCTCTGGGCCTGTTCCTCTCTCTCTCTCTCTCTGGGCCTGTTCCTCTCTCTCTCTCTCTGGGCCTGTTCCTCTCTCTCTCTCTCTCTCTGGGCCTGTTCCTCTCTCTCTCTCTCTCTCTCTGGGCCTGTTCCTCTCTCTCTCTCTCTCTCTCTGGGCCTGTTCCTCTCTCTCTCTCTCTCTCTGGGCCTGTTCCTCTCTCTCTCTCTCTCTCTGGGCCTGTTCCTCTCTCTCTCTCTCTCTCTGGGCCTGTTCCTCTCTCTCTCTCTCTCTCTGGGCCTGTTCCTCTCTCTCTCTCTCTGGGCCTGTTCCTCTCTCTCTCTCTCTCTGGGCCTGTTCCTCTCTCTCTCTCTCTGGGCCTGTTCCTCTCTCTCTCTCTCTCTGGGCCTGTTCCTCTCTCTCTCTCTCTCTGGGCCTGTTCCTCTCTCTCTCTCTCTCTGGGCCTGTTCCTCCCTCTCTCTCTCTCTGGGCCTGTTCCTCTCTCTCTCTCTCTCTGGGCCTGTTCCTCTCTCTCTCTCTCTCTGGGCCTGTTCCTCTCTCTCTCTCTGGGCCTGGGCCTGTTCCTCTCTCTCTCTCTCTCTGGGCCTGTTCCTCCCTCTCTCTCTCTCTGGGCCTGTTCCTCTCTCTCTCTCTGGGCCTGTTCCTCTCTCTCTCTCTCTCTGGGCCTGTTCCTCTCTCTCTCTCTCTCTGGGCCTGTTCCTCTCTCTCTCTCTCTCTCTGGGCCTGTTCCTCTCTCTCTCTCTCTCTCTGGGCCTGTTCCTCTCTCTCTCTCTCTCTCTGGGCCTGTTCCTCCCTCTCTCTCTCTCTGGGCCTGTTCCTCTCTCTCTCTCTCTCTCTGGGCCTGTTCCTCTCTCTCTCTCTCTCTCTGGGCCTGTTCCTCTCTCTCTCTCTCTCTGGGCCTGTTCCTCTCTCTCTCTCTCTCTCTGGGCCTGTTCCTCTCTCTCTCTCTCTCTGGGCCTGTTCCTCTCTCTCTCTCTCTGGGCCTGTTCCTCTCTCTCTCTCTCTGGGCCTGTTCCTCTCTCTCTCTCTCTCTGGGCCTGTTCCTCTCTCTCTCTCTCTCTGGGCCTGTTCCTCTCTCTCTCTCTCTCTGGGCCTGTTCCTCTCTCCCTCTCTCTCTGGGCCTGTTCCTCTCTCTCTCTCTCTGGGCCTGTTCCTCTCTCTCTCTCTCTGGGCCTGTTCCTCCCTCTCTCTCTGGGCCTGTTCCTCTCTCTCTCTCTCTGGGCCTGTTCCTCTCTCTCTCTCTCTCTGGGCCTGTTCCTCTCTCTCTCTCTGGGCCTGTTCCTCTCTCTCTCTCTCTGGGCCTGTCCCTCTCTCTCTCTCTCTCTCTCTGGGCCTGTCCCTCTCTCTCTCTCTCTGGGCCTGTTCCTCTCTCTCTCTCTGGGCCTGTTCCTCTCTCTCTCTCTCTGGGCCTGTTCCTCCCTCTCTCTCTGGGCCTGTTCCTCTCTCTCTCTCTCTGGGCCTGTTCCTCTCTCTCTCTCTCTCTGGGCCTGTTCCTCTCTCTCTCTCTGGGCCTGTTCCTCTCTCTCTCTCTCTGGGCCTGTCCCTCTCTCTCTCTCTCTCTCTGGGCCTGTCCCTCTCTCTCTCTCTCTCTCTGGGCCTGTTCCTCTCTCTCTCTCTCTGGGCCTGTTCCTCTCTCTCTCTCTCTGGGCCTGTTCCTCTCTCTCTCTCTCTCTGGGCCTGTTCCTCTCTCTCTCTCTCTCTGGGCCTGTTCCTCTCTCTCTCTCTCTCTGGGCCTGTTCCTCTCTCTCTCTCTCTCTGGGCCTGTTCCTCTCTCTCTCTCTCTCTGGGCCTGTTCCTCTCTCTCTCTCTCTCTGGGCCTGTTCCTCTCTCTCTCTCTCTCTGGGCCTGTTCCTCTCTCTCTCTCTCTCTGGGCCTGTTCCTCTCTCTCTCTCTGGGCCTGTTCCTCTCTCTCTCTCTCTCTGGGCCTGTCCCTCTCTCTCTCTCTCTCTGGGCCTGTTCCTCTCTCTCTCTCTCTCTGGGCCTGTTCCTCTCTCTCTCTCTCTCTGGGCCTGTTCCTCTCTCTCTCTCTCTGGGCCTGTTCCTCTCTCTCTCTCTCTCTCTGGGCCTGTTCCTCTCTCTCTCTCTCTCTCTGGGCCTGTTCCTCTCTCTCTCTCTCTGGGCCTGTTCCTCTCTCTCTCTCTCTCTGGGCCTGTTCCTCTCTCTCTCTCTCTCTGGGCCTGTTCCTCTCTCTCTCTCTCTGGGCCTGTTCCTCTCTCTCTCTCTCTCTCTGGGCCTGTTCCTCTCTCTCTCTCTCTCTCTCTGGGCCTGTTCCTCTCTCTCTCTCTCTCTCTCTGGGCCTGTTCCTCTCTCTCTCTCTCTCTCTGGGCCTGTTCCTCTCTCTCTCTCTCTCTCTGGGCCTGTTCCTCTCTCTCTCTCTCTCTCTGGGCCTGTTCCTCTCTCTCTCTCTCTCTCTGGGCCTGTTCCTCTCTCTCTCTCTCTGGGCCTGTTCCTCTCTCTCTCTCTCTCTGGGCCTGTTCCTCTCTCTCTCTCTCTGGGCCTGTTCCTCTCTCTCTCTCTCTCTGGGCCTGTTCCTCTCTCTCTCTCTCTCTGGGCCTGTTCCTCTCTCTCTCTCTCTCTGGGCCTGTTCCTCCCTCTCTCTCTCTCTGGGCCTGTTCCTCTCTCTCTCTCTCTCTGGGCCTGTTCCTCTCTCTCTCTCTCTCTGGGCCTGTTCCTCTCTCTCTCTCTGGGCCTGGGCCTGTTCCTCTCTCTCTCTCTCTCTGGGCCTGTTCCTCCCTCTCTCTCTCTCTGGGCCTGTTCCTCTCTCTCTCTCTGGGCCTGTTCCTCTCTCTCTCTCTCTCTGGGCCTGTTCCTCTCTCTCTCTCTCTCTGGGCCTGTTCCTCTCTCTCTCTCTCTCTCTGGGCCTGTTCCTCTCTCTCTCTCTCTCTCTGGGCCTGTTCCTCTCTCTCTCTCTCTCTCTGGGCCTGTTCCTCCCTCTCTCTCTCTCTGGGCCTGTTCCTCTCTCTCTCTCTCTCTCTGGGCCTGTTCCTCTCTCTCTCTCTCTCTCTGGGCCTGTTCCTCTCTCTCTCTCTCTCTGGGCCTGTTCCTCTCTCTCTCTCTCTCTCTGGGCCTGTTCCTCTCTCTCTCTCTCTCTGGGCCTGTTCCTCTCTCTCTCTCTCTGGGCCTGTTCCTCTCTCTCTCTCTCTGGGCCTGTTCCTCTCTCTCTCTCTCTCTGGGCCTGTTCCTCTCTCTCTCTCTCTCTGGGCCTGTTCCTCTCTCTCTCTCTCTCTGGGCCTGTTCCTCTCTCCCTCTCTCTCTGGGCCTGTTCCTCTCTCTCTCTCTCTGGGCCTGTTCCTCTCTCTCTCTCTCTGGGCCTGTTCCTCCCTCTCTCTCTGGGCCTGTTCCTCTCTCTCTCTCTCTGGGCCTGTTCCTCTCTCTCTCTCTCTCTGGGCCTGTTCCTCTCTCTCTCTCTGGGCCTGTTCCTCTCTCTCTCTCTCTGGGCCTGTCCCTCTCTCTCTCTCTCTCTCTCTGGGCCTGTCCCTCTCTCTCTCTCTCTGGGCCTGTTCCTCTCTCTCTCTCTGGGCCTGTTCCTCTCTCTCTCTCTCTGGGCCTGTTCCTCCCTCTCTCTCTGGGCCTGTTCCTCTCTCTCTCTCTCTGGGCCTGTTCCTCTCTCTCTCTCTCTCTGGGCCTGTTCCTCTCTCTCTCTCTGGGCCTGTTCCTCTCTCTCTCTCTCTGGGCCTGTCCCTCTCTCTCTCTCTCTCTCTGGGCCTGTCCCTCTCTCTCTCTCTCTCTCTGGGCCTGTTCCTCTCTCTCTCTCTCTGGGCCTGTTCCTCTCTCTCTCTCTCTGGGCCTGTTCCTCTCTCTCTCTCTCTCTGGGCCTGTTCCTCTCTCTCTCTCTGGGCCTGTTCCTCTCTCTCTCTCTCTGGGCCTGTTCCTCTCTCTCTCTCTCTCTGGGCCTGTTCCTCTCTCTCTCTCTGGGCCTGTTCCTCTCTCTCTCTCTCTGGGCCTGTCCCTCTCTCTCTCTCTCTCTGGGCCTGTCCCTCTCTCTCTCTCTCTCTCTGGGCCTGTTCCTCTCTCTCTCTCTCTGGGCCTGTTCCTCTCTCTCTCTCTCTGGGCCTGTTCCTCTCTCTCTCTCTCTCTGGGCCTGTTCCTCTCTCTCTCTCTCTCTGGGCCTGTTCCTCTCTCTCTCTCTCTCTCTGGGCCTGTTCCTCTCTCTCTCTCTCTGGGCCTGTTCCTCTCTCTCTCTCTCTCTCTGGGCCTGTTCCTCTCTCTCTCTCTCTCTCTCTGGGCCTGTTCCTCTCTCTCTCTCTCTCTGGGCCTGTTCCTCCCTCTCTCTCTGGGCCTGTTCCTCTCTCTCTCTCTCTGGGCCTGTTCCTCTCTCTCTCTCTCTCTGGGCCTGTTCCTCTCTCTCTCTCTGGGCCTGTTCCTCTCTCTCTCTCTCTGGGCCTGTCCCTCTCTCTCTCTCTCTGGGCCTGTCCCTCTCTCTCTCTCTCTGGGCCTGTTCCTCTCTCTCTCTCTCTGGGCCTGTTCCTCTCTCTCTCTCTGGGCCTGTTCCTCTCTCTCTCTCTCTCTGGGCCTGTTCCTCTCTCTCTCTCTCTCTGGGCCTGTTCCTCTCTCTCTCTCTCTGGGCCTGTTCCTCTCTCTCTCTCTGGGCCTGTTCCTCTCTCTCTCTCTCTGGGCCTGTTCCTCTCTCTCTCTCTCTGGGCCTGTTCCTCTCTCTCTCTCTCTGGGCCTGTTCCTCTCTCTCTCTCTCTGGGCCTGTTCCTCTCTCTCTCTCTCTGGGCCTGTTCCTCTCTCTCTCTCTCTGGGCCTGTTCCTCTCTCTCTCTCTCTCTGGGCCTGTTCCTCTCTCTCTCTCTCTGGGCCTGTTCCTCTCTCTCTCTCTCTGGGCCTGTTCCTCTCTCTCTCTCTCTGGGCCTGTTCCTCTCTCTCTCTCTGGGCCTGTTCCTCTCTCTCTCTCTCTCTGGGCCTGTTCCTCTCTCTCTCTCTCTCTGGGCCTGTTCCTGTGCCACAAGCGTTTCAGGGGCTGGCGGCCCCTTTAAGGAGGGGTCGGGCCGGAAGTGACGCCTGCGCGCCGGAAGGCGGCCTGTTTGTGCCGGAGTGGAGGCTGTCGTGGCGGCGATGAGCGTGCCGGCTTTCATCGACATCACGGAGGAGGACCAGGTGAGGCCGGGGCCGGGGCCGGGGGCCGGGGGCCGGGGCCCTATTTATGAAAGTGGGTGGCGGGTGCAGCGGGCGGACGGAGGCCTCCCCCGAGGGGCCCAGTGGCGAGAGGCCGGGCCGGGCCGGGCCGGGCCCCCCTGACCCTGCCGCCGCCTCCTACACGTGGGGCCGGGGCCGCCGGTGTTTGAGGCGCAGCGACTTTGGTGTGAAATCCCTGGAGCAGCCGAGGCCTCACCGCCGCCTGTTCACTGTTCTATTTTATAAAATCATTCCGTCCACATCGCCCACTCCGGTCACTGCCGGTTATTGGGCGATAATTCTCATCTCCATCGGTTACTGAGATTAAATATTTATAAATTGTATTACACTCTTTATACTCATACATTATGTTTAAGTACATTCATAAAAATGTATAATATTTATATAAAGAGGACTTACATTTATCAGGCGCTTTTCACATTCTCAGGACGGCCCACAGTGTTTTCCTGCCGGTGAAGTACCTTTTTGAAGTGTCGTCACTGTTAAAATGTCGGAAACACGGGAGCCAATTTTGCGCACAGCAAGATCCCACAAACAGCAGTGAGATAATAACCAGGTCATTTTTTTTAGTGATGTTGGTTGAGGAACAGCCGGGGAGAACTCCCCCGCTCTTTGAAATAGTGTCATGGGATCTTTTACGTCCACCAACATTTATATATAAATCTCACATTTATACCATATGTATTGCTATATTATATATGTATGATGCATTTTTACTAGGCTTTAGCAAGTGGAAAAGTGCTGCCATTTTCCATTGCATGAAACAATCTAGATAATTCTGTTGCTTTCCTCTCCCCAACTGGCTTTCTGAAAAACTAATTTAGCCGACTCCACTGCAAAGTAATTACCGCAGTTTGGGGCCAGAACATTGACCAGTGGGTTTGTAATGTAAAGAACCTTAGAAGTCAAATTGTCTTCCACCATTAATTGTATAGCATCTGGTAAATAGAGAAGAGTTGTTGCTGGTTACAAATTCTTATTGTGCAAAGGATCCTAAGTGATTAGCAAAGACCAATGCACACAAGATCTTAAATAGAATACTTATGAGCCTAAGTGCTCCCAGTGACACAGTTACTGCTCTGTGAATGGAAACTCAATTCCATAGAAACAGATAGTTCACCCCCTCAAAGAATTCTATCTGCTCTTAAGATCTTAGCCTACCTGCTCTAGTAGCTATAGCATTTATGCGGCTGGTCCAGTTCACTTTCTGGTCAGTGGTGTTGATGATGGGGGACTCTGGGTTGGTAATGCCAATGAATGTCAAGGGGAGGTGGTTATGCTCCCTATTAGGTGGCAGCCATGGCTCAGTGGGTAGCAATCTCGCCTGTGGGTCCAAGTCCCACTCCAGGGACTTGAGAATAAAATCTAGGCGGACACTCCCACTGCAGTACTGAGGGAGTGCTGCAATGTTGGAGGTGCTGTCTTTCGGATGAGACGTTAACTGAGGCCCCGTCTGCCGTGATGGATGTAAAAAATCCCATGGCACTATTTCGAAGAGCAGGGGCGTTCTCCCTGGTGTCCTGGCCAATGTTTATCCCTCAACCAACATCACTAAGAAATTATCTGGTCATTATCACATTGCTGTTTGTGGGACCTTGCTGTGTGCAAATTGGCTGCTGCGTTTCCTACATTACAACAATGACTACACTTCAGAAGTACTTCATTGACTGTAAAGCATCCTGAGGATGTGAAAGGCATTATATAAATGCAAGTTTGTTTTTTCTATTGAAGCTTCAGATCTGCCAGTTACAAAATGGACACCTGGGAACAATTACTGGGTAGTTTTATCATCTGGAGTTCAGGTGCCTTCATAAAACAAAATGCAAGAGGATGTTCACGTATTGAACCTGACACCAGAGAGACACAGGATGCTGAAGTGGTTATAATATATTCGCAGATGGAGCTAGTCTTCAACGGAAGTTCGAACAGGTGTTGAAATGCAAGATAGACAGCAGGTGGTGTGGCTACCTAGAGAAACACCATTCGGTAAACTTATTCTATTTAAGGTTAACGGCTCTGTTGATGGAAGATTTACGAGATGCAAAAAAGGGGTTTTACCACAGATGGTGGAAGACACAGGTGAAACAACCACCCCATCTCAAGAGCCAGGTTAGTCAGTCGGACACCTGAAGGGTCCAAGGGTAGGATTTGGTCTGACAGTTGAGTGGCAGGCCATGAGATCAGGGGAGTGTTATTCAGTATGTACAACCACTACCTGGGATCACAGGGAGAAACATGAATTTTTTTTAATGAATGGAGGATCACTAATGGAGCAGATTTAGCTACAGGGATTTCATGAACAGTTCTGTGTTTGGAATGAAGATTGTTGTGGCCATCAGACAGAGGAACCTGCAGTGTTCATCCAGAGAAATCCCGATCCCTCCCAAATCATTCTCCTCAGATTCTGGAGAATTCTGAAGCAATCTAGAGCCACTGGGAGTAGAGGAGGTGTGGACTGGTGCTTGGGGTGGGAATCCCCTATCGGTACACGGCCGACAGGGTAGTCTGTACTCCTAGGGTCTACCTTCCATCTTGTTCCTGGGCCATGGGAACTTTCTTCCCTTTGTCTGATATTTCTATGCTTCCTGCCCCCTGTGCTATTCTGCTGTAACCATATACATATCCTCCGGATCCATCTTTTGTCTCATTATTACTTCCCTTGCACCATCGTCCCTTTATTTAATCACTCCTGCCTTCCACCCTATCACAGACCTCTCCCTTTTCTTTTCCTGCCCAAGTTCCCCGGCTCATAACTTGCTTAAAAGCTGTTCATCACTCTAACATCTTCCAGTTGAAAGATTATCGACCTGAAACGTTAAATGTTTCTCTCCACAGCTACCACCTGACCTGCTGAGTGTTCCAGCATTTTCTGTTTTTTTTTTGATTTCACGATAACCTGAGTTAAAGCGGACCGAGAGTTAGTAAATACCAAATTTCAAAACGGAGACAGAAGCCCAGTTGTCTGTGATGTACCGGTCAGCATGTTTGATCTGTAAATTAGTTAGGAGACAGAGGCTTTGTCTCAAGTGTAAATTAAGTTGTACTTGGTTGAAACATTAACAGGTCTGGAGTAAACTGATGAGTTGACTTGTCAGTTAGTCTATGCAGTGGTACAATCCACTGTGTTCTTTATCTTGGTTAGTTGATGCAATGTCTCCAGGGCACCCTTAGTCTGAAATATATACTGGTTTGAATAGACTTCTGGACTTTGTGGGTCACGTGGAGCCTTATGTTGTTGTAGGTCTCTTGGCCGAAAACCAAGAACTGTGGAAGAAATGTTTTGGAAAAGGATATTTTAACCTCTTATGGACTAATTATTTACACTGCTGTCCGTATCCTAACTTGGACCAAGTCTCGTTCACCCATCACCCCTGTGCTCGCTGGCCTATGTTGGTTCCTGGTCCGGGAATGCCTCAATTTTAAAATTCTCATCCTTGTTTTCAAATCCCTCCGTGGCCTCGCCCCTCCCTATCTCTGTAACCTCCTACAACCCTACAAGGTCTCTATGCTCCTCCAATTCTGGCCTCTTGCGCAGCCATGATTTTAATCGCTCCACCATAGGTGGCCATGCCTTCAGCTGTCTAAGCTCTAGAATTCCCACCCTAAACCTCTCCGCCTCGCTACCTTTCCTCCTTTAAGACACACCTTAAAACCTACCTCTTCGACCAAGCTTTTGGTCACCTGTCCTAATATCTCTTTATGTGGCTTGGTGTCAAATATTGTTTGATAATCACTCCTGTGAAGTGCCTTGGGACATTTTACTATGTTAAAGGTGCTTTATGAATGCAATTTGTTTTATGTATACTTTAAGTTTCTTGCTTTATCATATTGCTTCTATTATAATATCTTGATGAACATACAAACATATGAAAATGTCAGACAGGAAAAGACCATTTAGCCTGTCCCATACAGTTGATGCTTTGTGCATCACGAGTTTGACACGTCAGGAGCCATGTAATCTCCTGGAAAATTCCTCTCCGACCTCTGGTGATCGAAACTAGTCCTGGGGACTACATTGGCCGTGACTTATAATTTGCACCTACCTTTTGTATGACATGATCTCTGCCTCAGCCAGGAACTGGTCCAGCTCTCCTTTTGAAGGTATACAGTGAATCAGCACTCACTGCACGCACCGGTTGACTTGTTCCTATTCTCTGGGAAAAGAACTGCTTAACATCTAACCTAGTTCAACCCTTGCGTAACTTATAAACATGATCCCGTAAATAAATCTGGCTGTTAGACTTAATTTGAAAGCATTAGTCTGCTTATGTGGTATTTACCGACTCTTGGAAACTATGGAACACGGTGGGCAACCATGTAATCTCGATTGCACTATACAGTATGATGGCGTAACTGAGATGGTTATCCTTATCATAGTACACAAAAGGTGACAGGTTCAGGTTGATCGGAGACTTGGCCTGCTTGCAGGCACTGCTTCTCTTCCACGAACAGAAAGAAAAGGTACTGAGTGAAAGCCGTAACCATAACAATTAGTAACAGTTAAAAGTGGGGTAAATATCACTGACAAACCGCAAGTACTGTTTAAACTACCAGCAGCAAACAGTAGTTAGTAAGAGCCCAGAAAGGTGTGGCCCGAGAGTTAGAATTGGCTTATCTGGCGGTACAGGAAAGTTAGCGTTATCATGAACCTCAAATGACGCAAGGTTTCTAGATCCTAAATCATTTGACAGAATTAACAAATCACTTCGAAACCTCACGAATCTCGGGAGCTAACTGCTGGTGGTGCAGGGTGGGGAGGGGAGGGGGGAGCAGTTTTACTGCTAGGGTCTTGAGTGGGTTGGACTTTGCATGGTCATGCTCTACTGTCACCTTATCATCGCACCACTGAGACCACAAACATCTCCGGGCACTGTGGCCCATCCGTGGTTTCACCAGAACTTGATTCAGACTGGCTCAACTTCAGTATGTGGTGATACTAAACAAAGAAGGCCAAGTAAAGTTTGCCTCTTAAGACCAAAGTTGTTTTAGGTACATGCCACAGTTGTTATGGAGTGACATAATTAAAAACTAATTAAAGATTATTATAAGATAATTGCTACAAGTTTACTGGAAATTAATCTTCTGTTAATTACCAAGAAAAGCACAGATAGTATATATCATTAACAGGGATGAGAGAGTACTGTAACAGCATTGCTTCATTTCTGGAGCTGCAGAGGTTATGGATTAAGGAAACTATCTGACAATGATTGAAAACTTTCATTCCTCGTAACACACTTGTGATCAAAGTGCCTTGGATCATTGGGATGTCCTGCAGAATCATTTCCCCACAATTTACAGTAAAACTTGAGGCTTCCATTCCTTTGGGCAGGGAGTCGTGGGAGTGCTGACTCAAATGTTTTATAGAGCTCTATTTACCTTTTGTGAAGTTTTATTCCAGTCCTGCTGGACATTTTTATGAATGTTCGAGGATCTCCCGTGCTGTTGCTCCGAGTAAGATGGAGGATACGCAGTCTTATAATGGATGTGCAATATATTATGTAATAATGCAGTATTAATAGCTGTCCTAATAGTTGTAAATGGATTGCCTTCAGAAAAGTTGTATATTTTGGGTTGAATTGCTTGCCCCTTTAAGTCCACAAAACCTATGGCAGATCTAGAAGTCATTTAGCAGCTAATTGCTGTTGGAGAGAAAAGGTTTGCCGCTAAGTTGGCAGCTGCTTGTAAATCCCCAACATGTCATGAGATCAATTACAGGTAAATTGCTGTTGCTGAAGGTAGTTACGATTTGTTGCTATTTTATAAATGACCATTGAGCCAATTGGTTACAGGTGTGACGGACACATTAAATGAAAGCTCACACTATCTCTAAAACAAAATCTCTGTCTGCACCTGGGTGCACTTTTTCCTCGTTTTTACAGAATGTAAACTATGGTGAAGTTGGGAGTTTTTAATTTTAAAAAAATTCTACGCTTAAATGAATGATTTGTGTTTCCCAGGCCTCTGAGCTTCGATCCTACCTGAAGTCAAAAGGGGCCGAAATTTCGGAAGAAAACTCAGAAGGTGGGCTGCACATTGACTTGGCGCATATCATCGAAGTCTGTGATATTTGTCTGAAGGAAGATGACAAAGGTTTGTTTTCCACAAATTATCTGGTTCGTTTTGAAGTCAGCGCTGACTTAACTTTTGTTCAAGGGCCTTAATTCCAAGCAGCGACTCACTGAAGGGCCACTCTCAAACGTCCGGGAGGGGCTGAAGCGTCCGGGGACCCGAGAGTCCAGTGAACTTTCTGCTAGCGTTTTAATGTTTTTCTTTACAAATTTTATTTAGATGTGGAGAGTGTGATGAACAGCATTGTGTCTCTGCTCCTAATTCTGGAGACTGAAAAGCAGGAAGCACTCACCGAAAGCTTATGCGAGAAGCTGCTGAAAGCTCGTGAGGGTGAGCGCCCATCTCTCCGACTGCAGCTGTAAGTATGTAGTTTATCTTAGATGCCATCAGGGCCCCTTGGAAAGTAAAGATTTATGAACAACTTTTATCTTTTTTATATTTTTCCGTGCACTTTTTTTCTTAAGTGCACATGACGTGAACAGGG